>NC_083352.1:126913550-127228550 GCF_030254825.1 Meriones unguiculatus | reverse complement strand
GGTGGTAACGGATCTTGCCCAGGCTCACACAGTGCCTCCCCAAGCATGTGGCCATTGAATGTCTAGCATTCCAACAGTAACAACAAAATCTCAAGAGGTTCAGCAGCTGTTCACTGGATGCGTGGCTAGATGGCTCAGTTCTGGGTTGCTGTGTGCATTCACAGTCAGAAACGAGAGTCACCTTGTAAACTGTCAAGCCTAACATGGTTATCATGCTCTGGAAAATGGACTTCCATGTCCTGAGCAATTCCCCAGGCACTGGGAGAAAGTCATTCAGCCCTCTGTTGCCGGCACAAGGCGGAGCCGTACCTGTGGGGCCAACTGGCATTTCCATTGGGGGAAGCTGGTCTCAATTGTGAGAGACAGTTGCTCAGGGGAAACACATGGGCCTCGGGCCTGATGCTTCAAGAAAGCTCATGAGGTTGCAATTAGAGCCCAAATGTGCTCATTTATAGGCTTGCATCTGATCTGGGATAGGGTAGGGGTTCCAGCCAGGATCCACCTGACATGGAAAAAAAGACCTAAGGCTTCCTCAGAGTGCTGTGGAGGGCGCTGGAGCGGAAGGTGCTACAGGCCCCTTTGTCCTACAGAGGGATAACTGCCTACCAGGGTCTGTTTCCTATCTGGTGAGCTAGGTCTTTTCTGATTGCAGGCTGACAGCGGAGCATTAGTGAAAAAGTGCCTTTCTGCGGAGCCATGGGGAAGCCAAGCCCCAGGAGGGCTGGAAGGCCCTCAGAAGCTTTGCTGCCTTTTGGAGCTAGCGAGGTTCCTGGCTGCTGTTCCCTCTCTGAGCCTCATCTGTTTATTTCTTTTTCTCCCTCTGCTTCTGTATTAGTCAGAAATCATTTGGTTGCAAGTGACAGAAAAGCTAACTCAAAGCGGCTCGGGAAATGGGGAGAGTATACAGGGCTCTGGGGCAGACCAGGTCGGGTGGAGGCTTCCTTTGAAACTCAGATGTAGCACCTGGCTCTGCTGCTGTGTGGGCTTCATTCTTGGTTTATGCAGCATTCGCCAGCCTCCGCCAGCCTCAGCTTCCCGGGTCCAAAGAGCAAAAGGAAAACATGCATGGAATATCACACACACCACACCACACCACACTGCACCGCACAAGCATACCATATCCCCACACACACACCCCAACCACACACACACCACATACCACACACAGAAACAACACACACCCCTGTTGACTTAAGAAAAAGAAAAGCCCCGAGACGAGCTTCTGGGGGACACTTGCCTGTATGTGAACCAGCAGTCTCTAAGGTCATGGACACACGGGGATCTACTTGCTCAAGCTAGATATTGGGTACCAGCGTGCACATGGCTCCAATTTTGACTCAAATGTCAAGCTGAGTTGTAGGCTAGCCTTTGCTACAAATGATGCCAGTGACCACCAGTGGCCACTTTACCTTGGGGAAGACCTGGGCACCACCCTACCTACCACTGCCCTTGGCTACAGAGCACAGCCTCGACCACCAGCTCTGATCCAAAGTCACTATCCAAAGGGATGTCCAGGTGAGCAGATCGAAGCTGGGACCACACAGCTCGTGCCCGTGGCCGGCTCATGCCTGGTGGCCAGCTCCTCTGCTCAGGGAAAGGAGACGGTCGGAGCAAGGGAGATGCTGTGAAATGTGAAATGCCCAGTGTGTTCGTTTCAGATTCCGACCCAAATTAATCACTTCCTGAGCCTCACTCGGACTTTGATACAATCACGTTTAAGAACTAACATGTTTGGATCTTTCTGGAGAAGCACTGTCCAAACTCGAGTTTGGACATTCATTCATAAAGTGAGCATTCAGGTTCCTGCACCCATGACCTTGAGGGGACACCATTGTTTTGTCTTATGAGTATAAAGAAAGATGTGATAAAGGCTGACGATAAAAATTCAAAATTACAATGTAGAAGCACTAGAGGGCACTCTAGCCAATTGCTGGATGAGGGATGCAGCCAGAAACTAGACACACACACACACACACACACACACACACACACACACACACACAGGCACGCACATGTGCCTGTGCCAAAAATCTAGCCAGGGGAAGGTTCCTATAAGGTTCTTTTGCCTTCAGATTGTTCAGTCAACATTCTTCAACGGGAGTTAAGGCTCTTGAAAGGATCTTCTATGATTTGAGATTTTTTTTTCTCTTGAGGAAGGCCCTACCCCTTCCAGTTCCAGGGTCCCCAGTGAAACTGCAAGGGTCAAGCTGAGAGCTTTGAAAGATCTTCTGACACAGGGAACAATTTTGCTCTGTGCGGGTCTCAGGGTACTTTTGTCTTCTGCGCAGACGTTATTTTTGCGGTGTCCACAGCTCCTGCTGTGCCGAGCCAAGGGTCCAGACTATGTGCCAGTCACAGACAAGCCCTGCACTGGTGCCCCAGGGGACAGCAGGAAGTCTCTGCCTTCTAATTCTGTATTGCCCTGGGCATGCCGTTCTTCCTCCTAAGCCTAGGTTTCCTTGGCTGCAAAGTGGCAACACCTCCTCCACATCAGGGCACCTCAGTCCACAATTTCACCCTACAGGGAAAAGCCCACCTTGCGCTCCGATGACAGAATGTCACTCGGAGTCTGTCTAAGTTTCCCTGGGATCACTTTGAATCATTTGAGAGTCCCTTGGCCTTCAACACTGGGGTGACATCTCGGCTCCTTGTGCATAGCACAGAGGGAGCACCCCCATTGTCACCAACACCATTATGCTGACCTGCCCAGCACCATAAGCCTTGGTGCATTGGCAAGGCCAATGACCTGAACAAGGTGTGTGAGGTCTTCTTGTCCTCCCATTAAAGCCCTAGATTTCTGTAGTCAATAAACTGCCTTCCTCGGGATGCCTTCCTTGGGACCCTCTGCCATAGGGATCAGCCAAGGCTCCTGCCATCGAAACTGCAGCCCCAACAAAGGAGACAGAGGAGAAAAAGCGGTGAGGGCCCTCTTTGGGCTTGACCCACGACATGCCCATGGTGAGGGCATCTCACCAGCGAGGGTTAGAAGTGTGACCCCTTAATTAACAGCACAAGGGGACCTGGGCAATGACTTTTCTGGGACAAATCCTGCTAAAAGCAGGGGTCCCTTCCTAAGGGCAGGAAGGGAATATGGAGACTGGCACAGAGCCTGACAGTGGGTCCCCCCTGCTGCCAGACTCTCTACCTCTGGAATTTGTTTCCTTCCCTACCTATTACCTAAACTTGAGGATAGGATGGGGCTTGGAGAGGGGATCTGGAGGAAAGAGGGAATAAAGAATATATCTCTGTGGGACTAGAGAGATGGCTCAGTGGTTAAGATCATTGGCCACTCCTTTAGGGGACCCTGGTTCATTTTGTATCATCCACTCTGTAGGCTCTCAACTATCTATTGACTCCCGTCCCAGGCAACTCTGCCCTCTTCTGACCTCAGTGGGCACCAGGCATGCACATGGCACATGAACATACACGCAGGCAAAACACTAATACACACAGAATAAAAAAAAAATTTTTTTTTTAAGAAAATGCAGCCTTCCCCTACTCCGGTGCACCAGAGAAGCTAAATTCTTTTTTTTTTTTTAATGGATTTTTATTGCAAACTGTTTCAAGTCTATACTAAATATTAAAAGCTAATATAATGATCATCCTGGTGTGTGTATGTATGTTTGTGCTATGAGCACCAGTGGGCATGAGTGAGCATATGGAAGGCAGAGGTCAACACTGAATGTCTTCCTCAGTTACGCTCCACCTTGTTGTTTCTTTGTTTGTTTGACTCAGTCTCTTGCTGAACCCAGGGAATCCCCCTGTCTCTACCTCCAGGGCAATGGGGTCCAGCTGCACTCTACACTGCCCGGGTGTAAAGGTCAGAGCTTGGGTCCTCATGCTTCCAGGGCAATCTCTTTACTGGCTGAGCCATCTTCCCACCTGCCCACCCTCGTCAACCATTTTGACCAAACCTTTCCACGTCCACATTTGCTTCAAATTGTAGGAAGTTAAATATGGTAAATATGATTGTGGTCTGGTTTTCTTTCCCAAACCCCTCCCCCGCCTCTGCCCAAGATGCGCCCCCATCCTGACTTAAGCGTGCACGCACCCCTCATATGCCCCTCGTTCCTCAGATGCCTCGTGCGCAGTCAATGCTGCAAATGCTGCTTCTGCTGCTGAACCTGACCCACACGGTGCCTTCTACATGACTCATCGCACCACTGGCTCTTTCTTCTCCTCGTTGGCTCTGAGCTGCATCCGCAATGATAACTGACTCCGCCTGGGTCGTTTATCATGGCCAAGCTGCGTGTGTGGTGTGGCTGTGCGTATGACGCCACCACCACGTGTTCATCTCTCCCTCCCGCAGCGGGTTCTCCTTTGTGACTGTGTGCCATTAAGCCCCGCTGCAGTAAACATCTCTGTCGAGGTCTCTTGGCACAGATATGCAACACTTTCTTGGCCTTGTGGTTTCCCAAGAGAGGTCTGCTGACAGGTCACCTGCCAGCAGATAGAGAAGGAGATTCTCAGGCCCTGTCCTAGACCTCCTGTAATGATTTGAATCTGAAATGTCTCTCATAGCTTGGTACTTTGAAAGCTGTTCCATAGCTGGAGAAACTGTCCTGAGAGCTGCAGACCTGTTTGTTAGAAAGAGGGGCCTGCCTGGGAGGACTAGTGGAGACTACTAAAGGTAGTCTCTGAAGATTGTCCTTAGCCCAACTTCCTGTCTCCCTCCGTGCTTCCTGGGCCACTGGGATGCCAACACCTTTACCACATGCTCTCACAGCCACGAGCTGCTCTGCTCCACCATTCTTTCTCTGCCATCATGGACGGAACTGCTTTGAAACTTTGGGCTCAGGTAAAGCTCGCCTCCCCTAGAGTTGTTCCTGTCAGCTATTGTGGGATAGAGGAACAATCACCACTGGTGGCTAAGAAGTTCCCTTAGTCTCAACTCAGATAAAAAGGGACCCCTGGCTTCAACGCAGAAAAGTGTTTCAGGGTAATCTGGGATGAAGTGGAGTTTATTAAAAATTCAAGGTCACTCGGGGAAACAATATGACATACCCAAGAGCATTGGAGGAGTAGGGTTTCTCAAAAAAGAGTCACACTGAAGTGTCCTGATGGTGACAATATAAAGAAAGGACTTTGAGAGCTACTGAAAATCCACTGCTTTGCCACTCTGTCCCTCTGTGGCCCGTGTGTGTGTGTGTGTGTGTAATGCACATCCATTCAGAGGGCAGAAGAGAACATCAGAGTATCTTCCTCTATTACCTTTCGATTACCTTCCATTTTGTCTTTTCAAGGCAGGACCTCTCATTGCACCTGGAGCTCACTGTTGGCTAGGTTGGCTGGACAGCTCCTGGGATCTGCCTGTCTCTACCCCTCAATGCTGGAGCTGAATGGCCAGCCATGGTTTTTCTGTGGGTGCTGAGGATTTGAATTAGGTTCCCGTGCCTTGACAGCAAATGCTTTTGTCCATTAAACCATCTCCCTAGTCCCTGCTCGTAAGGTACCCAACTCGTCCCTATGTTTAGCCCTTTTTTTGATCACTAAGATTCTGGAGTGTCTCTTGGGTAGAATTATAATCTGATAAAGCAAAACCATGAGCCACTGGAGCTTCACAAGGAGGCTCTAGAAAATTTCACGTTTCCATTTGGAAGAAGAGAAGGCCTCAAGTGGATGCTGTTGATTACACTGAGACTAATGCTCCTCCACGGATGAGTCCTCAGCCAGACCACAGAGGGGGTCCCTTTTCCCTTCCCTGTTTTTTGGTTTTGTTTTGTTTTGTTTTGTTTTGTTTGTCTGTCCTGCGTCAACATCATAACCAATCACACAGCCGTTCTGGAGTGAGGCTCAGATGCTGGGGGTGAGAAGGCACATCTTCAAATTGACTGGATGCTAACATCATCCAGGATTTACACACCTAGCAGGAGGAGTTTCCTCTCCTCTCATTCCTGTCTGTTCTTGGCGTCGTTCAAATTGAGCAGGTTTTGCTGGGTGAGTGGCTCTGGCGCTCTCTCTCTCTCTCTCTCTCTCTCTCTTGCCTGGGGCTCTCTCATGGCTTCACACTTTCGGAGGTGCCAAGTTTTTACTCTCCTGTCCCACTGCATATTCTCTTCCTAAGCAAGAGCATCGAGGGCCCTGGCCCCCTTGCCTGCGCCTGTGACACGGGGCTGTGTCACAAGGTGCACATCTGCTACGGTGTGACCCTATGAGGGCCACCCACATCAGTCAGCTCCTGGGCGTCAGCCACAGAAATGGGTGGCAAGGTGGAAGGCCCTCAGGTTTCTGGTTAGGGAGCTAGGAGAGAGGGGCAGAGACCACAGGCGTTCCCACGGTCCCTCACTGTGTGCCAGGCATGGGATGCCATCCAGGTTTTGAGAGGACTGCTGTCTGCTGACAGGAGGAAAGGTGGCCCCTGGTCTCTACTCTAGGAGGTCCTTGAACCTCACCAGATGTGCCTCCGTGGGGAAGATACACTCTAATGGGAGCAGAAGGGCTGGGAGCTGGAGAACCAAGAATGTCCTCCTCCTGGAGCCCTGTATCCAGGTGGGCTAGGGTGAGTAACCAGCTCATTCACTGCCCAGCTTGATGAGGCATATAAATATTTTTTCATAAGATTCCCTGCACTCCACCCAAAGTTTGGCTATAAGTCTCAGCATCTGCTCTGATACCCTGCAGGGTAGAGCCTTTCAGAGGCCCTCTGTGGTAGGCTCCTGTCCTGTTCCCTGTTTTCTCTCTCTTCTGATGTCCATCCTCTTTGCCTTTCTGAATGGGGATTGAGCATATTAGCCAGAGTCCTCCTTCTTGATTAGTTTCTTTAGATGTACAGGTTTTAGTATGTTTATCCTATATTATATACCTAATCTCCACTTATAAGTGAATATATATCTTGTGTGTCTTTCTGCTTCTGGGATACCTCACTTAGGATGATCTTTTCCAGTTCCAATTATCTGCCTGCAAATTTAATGATTTCCTTGTTTTTTATTGCTGAGTAGTATTCCATTGTGTAAAAGTACCACAATTTCTGTATCCATTCCTCAACTGAGGGGCATCTGTGCTGTTTACAGCTTCTGGCTATTACGAATAAAGGTGCTATGAACATGGCTAAGCAAATGTCTTTGTCGTATACCTGGGCATCTTTTGGATATCCACCTAGGAGTGCTATAGTTGGATCTTGAAGAAGCACTATTCCTAATTGTCGAAGAAAGTGCCAGATTGGTTTCTAAAATGGTTGTACAAGTTTACATTTCCACCAGCAGTGGAGTAGGGTTCCCCTTTCTCCACATCCTCTCCAGCATAAGGGAGAGATAGTAAGACATGGAGGGGACAGGAGCTCCACAAGGAGAGCAACAGAACAAAAAAAAAAAAAAAATATGGGCACAAGGGTCTTTTCTGAGACTGATAATCCAACCAAGGACCATTCATAGAGATAACCTAGAACCCCTGCACAGATGTAGCCCATGGCAGTTCAGTGTCCAAGTGGATTCCATAGTAACGGGAACAGGGACTATCTCTGACATGAACCGATTGGCCTGTTCTTTGATCACCTCCCCATGAGAGGAGAGCAGCCTTACTAGGCCACAGAGGAAGACAATGCTGCCACTCCTGATGAGAGCTGATAGAGTAGGATCAGAAGGAAGGGGAGGAAGACCTCTCCTATCAGTGGATTTGGGGAGGCACACGGGTGGAGAAGGGGGAAGGAGGGTGGGGTTGGGAGGGGAGGAGGGAGCTACAGGGGAAATACAATGTGAATGAACTGTAATTAATAAAAATTAAAAATATTTTTAAAAAACAGAGCAATTTAATGTCCTCTGGGCAGCTTCCATGCCCTTTCTTGGTGACCCTGCAAAAGTGAATTCTGCTTAGTGATTCCGACTCTTCCAGCATCCTGTCCCCAGTGGTCTACACAGTTCTTCCCTCTCTCCTGGCACATGCCTCTGCAAGATACAACCAGACCCTAGGACCTGGCTCTTCCGTGGGATCCCTGGCTGCAAGCTCCTCATGCCTGCCATGAAGTCTGCTGCCCCTTTCTGCTCCAGTCTTCCAGGCCCCCTTCTCCACTCAGAGAGATACAAGAAAAGCCTGGTGGCAGGGCTGGGGCATGAAGGCTAGCCCCACCTGATTTGGCAAAGATCTGCCTGCGAGCCTTGGCAGAGAGCATCTGACCCCACTCCAGAGGCTTGCTCACCTTCTCCCCAGTCTTGCAGCCTGCTTCCTACTTCCTCCCCTTGACTGTCTGAACCTGACAGTGGCAGGAGCTTTTGTGATGGTGACAGTGGGGACTGGGATTCAGAAACCGAGAAGGAAGGTGATGGTCTCGCCCAAAGACATGAGCGTATGCACATGCGCACACACATACACACACACAAATACTGCTTTATTGAAGAGCAAATGTGCTCTTATGAAAAGCTGTGTAACAGTAGCCGAGAAAAGCAGACATTAATTTCTCTCATATCAGCAGACTCTAAATGCCTACTTTTATGTTCCATTGGCCAAATTTTGATCACATGATATCTAGTAGTCAAGAGTGCTTGGAAACGTGGCCTTCTACTGCATCCAGCTAATAAATAGCCTGATGAGTCCACTCAAGTAGCTCACATATGTGACTTGGCTCTCTCTCTCCCACCTGGTCTGGCTGCAGCAGGCATTGGTCTGGGAGGCAACTGCACCGGCTGTGTCATATGCTCGGAAGAGAACGGCTGTTCCACCTGCCAGCAGAGGCTCTTCCTGTTCATCCGCCGGGAAGGTATCCGTCAGTACGGCAAGTGTGTACACGACTGTCCCCTCGGCTTCTTTGGGATTCGTGGCCAGGAGGCCAACAGGTGCAAGAGTACGTGTCTCCTCCCACATTGTAGGCAAGTTTGGGTCGGGCTGCCCAGTATCCCACCATTTCCCAGAACATGCCCCGGGGGAAAGCAGGACCATGCCCAACCCCAAGCTTGCTGGTTCCAGCCGGCCCTGCAGCCCTCAGCCAGGTCGCCTCTCTCCTCCCTGATACTGTCAGCTGTAAGGGAACACCAGCAGGTCTCAGCACAAACAAGACATGGAGCCTTCACCTCTGTCTGGGTTCCGTACGGCCTCCAGCACGTTATTCGCCTCACCTGCATCTAGCTCCAGTATGAAAGGTAGCCCTGACCTGTTCTCTGTGTTCACTGTGACCTAGGAAAAATCACTAATCTCTGAGTCTTAGGGGTAAAGGGTGAAGGAACCTCACTCCCAACCCAGATTTACTATGCGACTTTCAGTGTATTGCTTCCGGTACTCAACAACAGTGGCCAAGTCTGGGCTGCTGACAAGATGCCATATTCTGATCCAGTGATCTAGCGCTTGGGGCTGCACAGAGATCTTCCCACCTCAGGAAGACCCGTGAGGCCCCATCACAGGCAGCTTACGTGTGGTGTCCCTGGCTCTGTTACAGAATGTGGGGCCACCTGCGAGAGCTGTTTCAGCCAGGACTTCTGTATCCGGTGCAAACGGCGGTTTCACCTCTACAAAGGGAAGTGCCTGCCCACCTGTCCACCAGGCACATTGATCCACCAGAGTACCCAGGAGTGCCAGGGTAAGTGATGCCCTGGCCACCTGTCCCGGCCTTGGGGAAAGGGCAGGAGACCTGAAAGCTGTTAATGGGCACCCTTAGCGGCCTGTTGGTACACAGAGAATCTTCAGGGCTCTAGTACCAGGGTAACCATCAGGATCATGGATACTGTGCCACCAACTCTGGCATTGCTTTTGTTACCAAGGGTGTTCTCACCAACAAAGCAACAAGAAACAGTGTTACCTGCAGCCATCTCAAGAAAGTCACTCCAAGTGTGTCCCAGGGCTTTTCTGAAGACTTTCACAAAGTAACTACATGGGGCCAGGCAAGTGACTGTATGAGAAAAGGGCTTGCTGTGCAAGTTTGGATCCCCGCACCCACGTAAAAGCCAGGCACAGTGGGCACTCACTGTGACCCCAGGAATGTGAGAGACGGGGATCCCAGGAGATGGCTGAGGTCTTTGTCTTCACACTTTAGCTTCTGTGCCCTCCAGAGTCGTACAAAGCACCCTGCCTTCCTGTGTAATACCTCAACGTGTTGCATTCTTGGGGCAGGTGGCTGTCTCTTATATGCAGCTGCCCTTCTGTACCTGCAGCCCTGGGTCTCACAGAAGGTACTCAGTCTTGACTTACCTGGTGGATCCACTGTGTGGTGGCAGCATAGCTTCCTGAGATTTGGAGACACACCTGTTCCTGCTCCAGGCCTCAGCACCTAAGACAGGACATTCACTGTCCCCTGAGCTTGGTGCTGCCTCCCACTCCGAGATGAAAGGAATGTGTCTAAAATTCCCTTTTCTGAGGACTTCCTGTCCATGTCCTTGTTTTCCCTCACAACAGCACTAGGTGGCTTTGGCCTTCTATAGTTGGTCAAAGGCATATGGTCAAATTCAAAGCTAGAACTCTGCTCCTGAGGACCTTTTAACAGCCAGCTACTTCATGTCTGCCCCTAGTTCCTACACCCTTCTGAATTCCAGCCACATGGCTCTCAAATGCTGCTGGCCAGGGAGGCCCAACTCAGCTCTGTCACCTCCTCTGGGAAGCCTTCCTCATCAGTGGCTTCTGGCTCAGCCTTCACTGGCCCCTTCTCAGGCCCCTGTGGATAGCAGTCTCTATGTGTGTTCTCTGCTGCTAGCAACGGACTGAGTCCCTTGCAGGTGGAGATGGTATCCTCAAGCCCCTGGTCCTTGAATCCAAGGGGCACACACTGCCAGCTGGCTCACCTGTCTGCCTCTCCCTTCACCCGCAGAGGAGTGTGAGCCGAGCCCGTGGGGCAGCTGGAGTCCCTGCATACACAATGGGAAGACCTGTGGCTCGGGCTGGGGCCTGGAGACTCGGCTGCGGGAGGCTGGCCCAGCCACGCAGGAGGAGCTGGCGAGTTGCCGAGTGCTATCTGAGTCCAGGAGGTGTCCTATAAAGAGGCCCTGCCCAGGAGGTGAGCACCAGGCCTACGGGGCCATGCTGGGAAAGAGCCAGGGGTGGTTTCTAGCGTCTAGGGACAGAGCCCTACAGGTTGCGTCTGCAAGGGCCTCTGCCTGCCAGCCCTTCCTGGGAGTTAGGCATCACCCTGCGGGGTATTTCCAGGGAAGGGTTCCAGACATAGTAGGAAGGCTGGTCTGCGGTACCCAGACCCCTATGCCGTAAGGATTTCAGAACGGTCTGCTGTTTCTAGTGGAGTGCATGGGGAGTATGGGTGTGGTATCTACAACACAAAAGAGAGCTGCTTTCCCAACATACAGACTCAGTTAGAGACAGATCCCAGGAATGCAGAGAGCCACGGTTGCCATAGAGATTGGAGTGAAACACTGTACAACCCTAGGCACACAGATGCAAAAAGATCTCAGCTCTGAGGAATCGATGCTGTCCGCTACACAACAGTAGAGTGGGCAGCTATGCCTCTACCACCCCACTAATGCCACAGAGACCCCTCCACTGGATCACGTCAGGCCACAGATTTCCAATGGGGACCACGAAGAGCTGCAAAAGAGAGAAAAGTGCATGGGTCATGAAGTGTGAGGGAGATGGCACTGGCATGAGCATGGTGTGCTGAGTTTTCTAGAGTTGCTGGCTCCTTTGATCCGTCCAGTGGCCAGGATGTGGGTGTGGTTATTACCCCATTTCAGGAGATGGAGGCCCACAGAGCTTGAGAGGCATGCCCCGGGGTCACAGAGCCATCAGGTGATCTTGGTAGCCAAATGTTAACCAGTAGGCAAAGAAGAATCTAAACTGTAGTCAACAGTGAAAGACCTGGGGCCGGAGCACACAGACACACAGCCGGGACATAGAGGAGGCAGAATTTGATCTAGGGTTTTCCCACCACAACCACCACCACCCACACATACAATGGGCAGTTGGGACAAAGAGTGGGGGGACCTAGAAGATGAGACTAGACATCCACGACTCAAGGAAAGTGCTTTCACAGATGGTGGTACCAGGAGCTGTGGTACAGGCACTGAGGTGACTTCTGGGAGTGGCATGTGCGTAGTATGAGTTCCCACAAGCCTGCAGAGCTTCCTCGTATGTGCCTTGGCTCAGGCTCCTCTTCCACGGAGAGCTTCTCTGAGCTCCCCCTCACAGAGCCATCTTCAGGCATGTTACATCACATCATGGCACTGACATCCCAGGGGAAAAGCCCTGTGCCTTCTGCACTTGTGTGCGGGGAGTCTGTGGTCTCCGAGGAGGGCCACGCCATCTCTGGCTCTGGAACAGGACCCAGATGTTAACTTTGTGGGAGGGGTACACGTGTGGGTGGAGGGAGGATGGACGGGTGGGTGGGTGAGTGGCTGGGTAGGTGGTTGTGTAAGTGAGTGGGCAGACAGGCGGGTAGGTGAGAGGTTGAGTGGGTGGGTAAGTAGAGGGGTGAGTGGTTGGTGGGTACGTGGGTTGGAGGGTGCAGGGATGAGTGGGCAGGTCGATGGAAAGGTAGGTAGTTCTGTGAGTCCATGACTCGATGAGTTGGAGGGTGTATGGGTGGGTGGGAGATTGCTTGGGTGAGCAGGATCATGGTGGTGTGGATGGGCTGGCACAGGGGAAGGTGGGGGACACAGATCACTCATCTCTCCCAGTCCCCGCCCTCAGAGCTGACAAGGACCTCTCAGGGAGTGCTCTCCTACGTCCCCAGATTCCATCCTCCCTTGTGGCCTGCACGGTGCCTCCAAGAATTTAGATTTGGTGGGGAGCCCCAAAAGTGGACGGCCTGATCTACGGGTGATTCTGAATCTGCCCTGCAAAGGGAGATGCTGACGTCCTGGCTCCTTGTGAGAGCACAGTTAGCCATGGAGAGACAGTTCTTGCCCTGTCTGTGACAGGGTTCTGACGTCTCCCCCTATCTGCTCTGTGTCCTTGGAAAGCAGTGCTGGATGATGTCATCAGTTCCAAGAGCACACAACTCCCCAGGAGACTGCCTTGAAAGAGCGTATGAAAACGGCCCAGGTGACTCCTCACCTTATAAACTCAAAATTTAGGATTGGCCTGGCTTCCAGACACACCTCAGTCTTTCCTCCTGTCAATCAATGATAGCAGCTAGCAGCTGGGAAGAGGAGTGCCCCAGGGAGCAGGCAGGTCCCCACAAAGCAGCAGCAGCGAGGACCACTACAGGGAGGCACAGGCAGGGCTAATGACAGTGAGCCAAGCAGGGCTGCTGAGGGAAGCCAGCTGAGGACCCTGCTGGGGACACTGAGGTCTCCTAGAGACAGCATGCTGGGACTCTGTCCACACCGTCTGCCATCTGGCCACTGGTCACCAGACGGCCTCAGCCCAGATGAGCTTCTCTGAATGGAAGTCAGAACTGGTTCCAGGAGCTCCAGGCCACTGAGCAGGTTAATCCGCTGGCCAGTCTTTGGCCACCGTTCACACTGGGCATGTGCCTGTCCCTCCAGGGTTGGTGGGACACACCAGGGTCAAGATGAGACCTGGGTTCGGGATGTGCAGCCAGCCCTCTGCACTGCAGGAGCCGCTGTGGCCAACCGCTTCGCCTGCCTGTCAAGTGGGATAGAAATGGTAGCTTTTGCTCTCCGTACTCTCCGGGTCATCCGGCTCATGCCAAGCAGCAGCTAAACTTAAGGGACTTGGGCTTTCGGGGATGCTCGTAAGGGCTGAGCCTGGCTGAGTAGCCAGGGACTTGGGCGGCAGAGAAACCTTATTAACAGTTAGGTAGTACATGGTTAGGAGGACATGGGGACCCCATGAGGCCGTCCTAAGTCCTGACAGGTGCTGGTCCTTCCATCTTTACAGGCTGTTGCCCAGCTCCACCTTTACTTCCGGCACTCCCTCCTCGAGTCAGAGTCCTCCTGACCCCCTAGGAATCACCAAGGAGGATTCTGTCTGCAACAGTTTCACCTGCAGCCCCAAATTTACAACAGGCTGACTTTGAGTCCAGCAGTCCAGCTATGGGACCTGCTGGGGCTACTTGGGGTTCCTTCATCTCTCAGGACCTCCCCGGAACCTGTGTTCTCTTCCAGAGAGAAATCCCAGGCGGAAGAGCCGGAAGGATCGGCGCCAGCGCAAGGACAGGAAGTTGGAGCACAGACCACCTCAGCCTGGCTCACAATGACCATCTCCAGTTCTGGCTCACGCCTTTGGCTTGCTGCGCTTCCACTACGGCCTCCTCCCTTCTCCCCTGCCCTGCTCTTTCCCCACACCCTTCACTCTTTCCATTTGCTACCCTTCCTGTCTGGACATTATATTTTATCCTTTTCTGTTTTCCTCTCCCCCCTCAGTTCACTTCCTTGTTTCTTCTTCTTTGGACCTTTCCTTCTCTCCGTGTCCCTTTTTCTTCATTTTTTCCTGTTTTACTTTCTGTTCTTCACTGTCCAACCCCCATACACCAACAGACATGAGAGAGAGAGAGAGAGAGAGAGACAGAGAGAGAGAGAGAGAGAGAGAGAGAGAGAGAGAGAGAAACTGCGCCTCTGTCCTCCATGTGGTTCTCTAGACTTCAAAGCAAACTTTTTTTTTCTAGATCTTTCTATGACCCTGTCCTGACTCCACCTTTGCAGAGTTACAATTTAGGAGGAATAGGTTGAGGTACAACTTGGCAGGCCCTGGGAGCCCTGCTTCTATCCAGAAAGGCCCTGCAATCTGCGTTGTGAACCCCTCACCAGGACCACTCCTTCAAGGTCGATTCTGCAGCACTCAGCCAGTGCCTCTGCCAGGAGGCCACCGGGAATGGTTCCAGGACCTCCCAAGGCCCAGCCTGCACCCCTTGTCCAGAATGGTGGTATAGGATCCACTAGGGGCTCTTTAGCTAGAAGTGGCCCCAAGCCCACCAGCAAATCCCCTTACAAGTGCCTGCAACACAGCCTGAGTCCCAACCCCACTCCCCATCCCTGATCCATCTCCCTTTTGGAGTGCCATGACTTTTCCCCAGCTGACCACCCTCCCAAAGCCTTCGGGGACCTATGCACAGGATCAGGTGCGACTGTTAGTCCTGTTACTCAATGGTCCCAAAGGCTATTGAAGTCAAGGGGAGCTTAGAGATGGTCCCACCCACTCCATTCACCCCCTGCTACCCACTGCCCATCATACCCATAGAGAAACTGACGTCTAAGGGAGTAATGGGCAGGCATTCTCTGCCTTCAGTCAGCACAGCACATCTGTGAAGAAGCTTGAGGGTGTCTGGGGAAGCAGTAGAGAAAATTGATGGGTCAGCAGTTCAGCTGGCCTCCCACTTATCCACCTCCTGCATGGACACTCTATGATACCCCCAACTCCAGACAGGAAGGACACTGGGAAAAGCTGTCAGGTACACAAACCAATTGGCAAGTCTGTCCTTACCCTTGGCATTGGCCTAGAAACTGCCATTGTTGCTGGGAGAAGTCTTTGCATTAGGGCCCAAGGGTAACTGGGAAAGGATACAGGCAAGAGAGAAGCTCCATGTGATGTAACCTCATCCTGTCAGGCAATGACCTTCACATTCACCCTACACTTAGCAGGTGGGGATCCACAGCACTGCTCCTGACCTGTAGCAGTGGTCTCCCTGGTCTCCCGCTAAGAACAGCCGGATCCCCTGCTTGCCTGGCCAGGGGCCCAGCTTCCCCTGGACTGTTTTCTTGTGTTGAGACTCCTGGCTACTTTTTAAAGATAAAGATAAAAAGAAAGAAACTCGTGAGGATTTCTTGGGCATCAGAGGGTGTTAGGAACCACTGTGCCCAGAGTTTCATAGTAGCAGAATGTAAACTTCCTGGGGCAGCTTCCCCTGGAGTGATCCGGCTGACAGGGGCCATGGTTCATGGGGCCTGACTGGGACAGAATTTCCACCAGAGTGCTTCCCAGTTCCTTGTAAGAAGGGGTCTCTCATGCACACCATCATTAAAATGCTTGCCTTGCAAGCGTAGGACCTGAATTTGATCCCCAGCACCCACATGGAAAAAGCCAGGCATGGTGACATGCCCCTGTGTCACAGCACTGGGAAGACAGAGACGCACAAATGCAACAACCCTGGGCTTGTTGGCCAGTCAGCCTGGCCCAAGAGGCAAGCTCCAGGCCATTAAGGAAGTTTGTCTAAAAAAAGAAAGAAAAAAAAAAGGTATTGGCACCTGAGCAACAACACCTGAGGTTATCCTCTGGCTACTATACACAGAGAGAGAGTGTGTGTGGTAGCACTTGTCTGAGCTTCAGCCAGATGCAAAAGATGCTGTGTCCCAGACCCCCTCAAGCTCCTGGACTAGATAGAGCCTGAGCCTCCAGTTGTACTTGTGGCCTCTTGGAACCCAGGAGCCACTGGAAAGAGCACAGGCTCACTGACTCCTGGGAGTAGCCTGGGCTCCTGGTAACCTGGTGTAAGCCCAGCCTGTGAGCTGTCAGCTGTGAGTCTGGGCCAAGCCACGTGCCCTTTCTGGGTTTCCATTACTCCTTTTGATGAATGAAGAGGAGGCAAGGCTGGGCTCAGTTCATTGTCCACATCTGACCGTCCAGCCACGTCCTGGGCTTTAAGGGTTTTGTTTTTTTCAAAGCTTCAGACTTCAGGCTGCTACACCAGACCTATACATCATGAACAAGCTGAGAAACAAGTGAGACAGGAGAAGGTATTTAGGATGAGTCTAGGGGAAGGGTGCCTAGAAGCCCAGGATCTGGATTGGTGGTCATGGCTCCAGCTCTGACCACACAGCTCAAAGGTCTGAGTCTGTGGACAGATGGAGAATACAGACATGTTCTGTCTGGAGTTTTCTGCTAAGATTCAAGCCCTTGGACGGTGGAGGCTCTAAATTCCATAGAGGCTCATAAATTCCATGCAGGACGAGACTGGAAGGTCTCAGGCCTGCAATTATCTCCCTATGTTCTTCCCCTCTGAGGTGGAGGACCTGACACTTGCTAACTGAAGGCTCTGGATATTTTTAAATAGTTTATAGATTTCCCCTGGAGCCTCCACTATAACCTGGAGCTGCATGTACCCTCCTCCTATTGACTATGCTTTTGTGGTCCATCTCTCCCACCTTCCTGGTAAGGGAAGCTCCTTGCCATCAGCTGCATCACCTGGACGCCTCTTGCAAGCAGAGCTGGAAAACTGCTCTACAGCTGGATGGACACATGGAGATGGCCAGTGAGGCTGTGTGGCCCCTCAGTGATGTTCTAGTGGCAGAGAGTGACACTTTGCTCCTCCTACCCCATTCCTACTGGCCTGGACCAGGTCTTCTGATTGGTCCTACTCTCTTCCCATCTCCACCAGACCCTTCAGCTTGGGCTGCCTGTTATTCCCACACACAGCCACTAGAGGGTGTCACTCAATCAGGAACTGCCAGCCTGGTCATTGCCCACTCCCTTGAACTTGGGGGCATATTGTTGTCCTGGGGACCAGGGAGAGGCTGCCTCCCACCTCAACTGAACAGTGACTTCAGTGTGGCCTTCACCACAGCACACAGTGTCAAGACTCCAGAGCCAGGCCCCAAGCCATTCCAAGCCCAGAACAGAAAGCTGACTTAAAAGACAGTCCAACATTCCAGGAGAGCCACCAGGACCCGCCTGCAGACACCAGCCCCCGACGACAGGGGACATCCCAGGTCGTTTTAAGACAAATCCACCCATGCTGTGGGACCCTTCTGACTTGGAAATGTGCGTCCTAACAATAAAAACAATAGTGGTGGTACCGATGGTGCCCTGTATTAACTTAGTGCTCTAGGTGCCTAGAGCCTTTTCACTGTGTTCTGGTCCTTTTAATTCAATAGAGACCACAGCAACTCACCTGACCCCCTCCTATATACCTTCAATGGTGGGAAAGGTCTTTTGCAATGGAGATTCTGGGAGCAAGGTCAAAACACCCATCCACAGCCCACTGGTTAAAATATCTCTTCAGGCCCAGAGAGCCCGCTGAGACTAGAAGGGAGGTCATTGTTTGTACAAAGGGCCCAAGGATCAGTTCCCATCCCAACTTCCAGCCTCAGAAGCTGCTGGATCCTGGACCACAGGCCCGACTCTGAGGCTGCGGCTCCTGTCTGGGGTCTCCGTCACTCAGCCCACCCCACAGTGCTGGGCTTCCACCAGCCTTCCTCCTTGAGGAGGAACAGACACACAACCCGGCCTGCAGTGGGAGAAGCCCTATGGGTAGCAGCTCCTCCTGCCCCCAGCTTGGAGTCTTCCCAGTGGAGGCTGCCCTCCTGCCCTGCCCGGGCTCCTGACCCTCTGAATGAGCATGATTAAACACTGTTTTCTGCTCTGGGTTGGGGGAAGAGTTGTTTCACAGGAGTTCACAGCTGTCTCCTGGGGCAAACTGAGGACAAAGTCACAAATGCTGCCTCCACCCTGCCCAGCTATGGGCCACAGGCAAGAGCCCATGCTCCTTGTCCCTCGGTCTCATCTGTGAAAGGGGACAGACACCAAGTGTCCACCGAAGTGTAGACACCAGGAGTCCATGGTGTCAGTGTGAGGTTCCAACACGGTAATATGTGAGAAAGGCTTTGGATACACCAGTGTGCCTACAATGGTCTGCTCGTTACATAGTCTCTTTATTCATTCAATAAAGATTTACTGAACATACCACTGGAGCAAGAAGCGAGGCGCCATTTAACATGGAACACTAAATTCATCCTCACCAGAACTCTTGTTAGTGACTTTTATTAATTTTTTAAAACAAACAAGAAATCCAAGACTTCAAAGTAAGTAGTAGAGTTGGAACATGAAACACACACACACACACACACGCACACACATGCACACACACGCACACAAAAAAAAAACCCTTGACCACAGCTACATCATGTACTGACCAGGACCAGCCCCAGCCCAGGGGCTTATGGGACATCCATGACTCTTTCTGTTACTTGTTTTCTTCCTGTACAATGAGGCCTGCTTTTCACAGCATAGGAGAGAGGAACAGGTCCTCCCACAGGAAACCCAAATCATGACACATCACGCAGATGCTATTTTCACAGAGGAACATCTGTGACGACACGGGTCTCCATTTTCACTGCCTTCCTCAAAGGAGCAAGACTCAGCCCAGACACTGTAGAGGGCAGCTGACAGTGTCCACCAAAATAGCCATGCACATGTCCCTCTGGCCCCTGACACTGCCTTGGTTTCCCTTTCACTTAGACTGGCCCACAGGTGAAGCATCAAGGGTTCCTGGGTCCACAACTTCTCCCTCTAACCCCATATGCGATCACACTCAAGAAAACCAGAAATATCAAAAAGAAGGAAAGAAAAAAGAAAAGCAGAAATATCCAGAGCTAGGGGAGGGGGCAGTGTAAGAAGCGCTCTCAGTGGCATAACAGTATCACGAAGGGCCTTGTGATGGGTGACACAGCTAAGCGATGTGCTGAAAGAAGACACCAGTGCGCTGATGGCTCTAGAGAGCTACGCAAAGGCTCTAGCTGGAGGGAGGCAGAAAGGGGCCTGGCTTTTCACTTTTGTGCCTTTTGAATTTAAGCCATTTGACCATAAC
Organism: Meriones unguiculatus; assembly: GCF_030254825.1. Taxonomy (NCBI): domain Eukaryota; kingdom Metazoa; phylum Chordata; class Mammalia; order Rodentia; family Muridae; genus Meriones; species Meriones unguiculatus. Next base: position 127,209,202 of record NC_083352.1, on the reverse strand, counting down.
AGTGGGTCAAAAAAAAAAAAAAACTGTGAAAACTGGTCTTAAGATGCCCTTAAAAGGACACCAAGGCTTTGGCAAAAATTCCAAAAGGGCTCATCTTTCAGGCGATGTTTAGAACTTAAGGAGGGACAACCCCCCCCCCCCAAGTGTGCAGCTCCAGCTGTCTGTCAAAGGTCCAGCCTTGAAGGCTGCACCAGCAAGCCTGCTCATGTCCACAGGAGCCATGTCCACTCCTCCACCTCCAAGCAGTCTCTAGGTGTCGTGCTGCTGAGACAAAGTCCAAATGCCCAGACTACAACATTGTGCCTCCACTGAGCAGGCTCCTCTGTCCTTGCTGAAGTGGAGGCAGTCAGAGTGTGCTATCAAGTCACAGGGCCTGTCTCCTGTGCCTGGCTGGCTGCTTGACCCTGAGCAAGCCTCCCCAGGACCGTGGTGAAAGCACCTTGTGAGATGTGAGCACCAGGCATACTGTGGGGCTCTGTAAGGCAGGCAGCTTTTTCTGTCATCGCTCCATCTGTCCTTTTATCCTCTCACCAGCCCTGGGTGAAATCGTGTGTCTTCTTCAGCACAGACATTCCTCCATTCTAGGAACCTTACCTAGTCCACCATTCTTTCCTCCAATGATGCCACCGGCTCCCACTTCGACCCTTGCCTTGTCCTGTATCTGTCTAGGTCACCAGAGGGCAGCAGTGTCTGAGAAGCTGGGAAGCTGGGAAAGTAAACCTTGAGGCTGAATTGGGTTGGGAGAGAGGCCAGGAGAGAGAGAGAGAGAGAGAGAGAGAGAGAGAGAGAGAGAGAGAGAGCCCTGCCCACAGTCACCCTGTTCTCCACCAGCACCCCATGTCTCAGTCAACCATTAAGGGAAGTCGAGGCAGGGAGCAGTAGGCAAAGTGTAATGATGGGCAAGTTTGAGAAGGGGTTCACAGTGGGAACCCCTTTTTGTTGTTGTTACGGTTTTCTACTTCATTTTGTTCAGTCAAATTCTTTTCTATGTAACCCCAACTGGCCTGGAACTCACAAAGATGGCCTGTCTCTGCCTCCCAAGCACTGGGATTAAAGATGTGTGCCACCACACCTGACTTAAGCTGCTTTCTTTGTATGCCAGCTTTGGTTAATAATAATTATTATTAATATATTATATAATTATATATAATAATCAATAATTATTATTAAGCATCTCCCAACATCCCTTGGTCCTTTTCTGGTGTAGAGCATGGCTAGCATACCTTGGCCTCTATCCTGAACATTCCAGGCCAGGAGCAGGGGCTTCCCCTCCCCTTCACTGTATAATCCTGACATTTTGGTTTTCCTCTCTTCTCTCACTCTCCTCTCTCTCTCTCTCTCTGTCTTGTTCCTCCTCCTTCTCCTCTTCTTATCCCTCTTTTTCTTTCTTTTTTTCTCTCTCTCTGTTCCTCTCTCTTTCTCTCTCTCTCTCTCCCCTTTCCCCTGCATGGTAGACTGGAACTACTTCCAATAAACTTGCATTATATGCTTTAACTTGTCTTGTGCTCACATGTCTGCGTCAAGCACACATTGCCCCTTCAAGCATGTTTATCAATAATAAATCACAGTTAATGTGAAGAAAAAAACTAGGGAAAAAAAGAAAGCTGGCAGGGATGGATGAAGAAAGGAGGGACAGAGGGAGGAAGCTTGGAGCTGCCAGGTCACTGGTTCTCTGAACACCGCCTTTGTGCTTTGCAGTCTCCTTCTCAAACAGCCCAACACAGGAAGAACCACTCTACAGAGGAGCAAACTGACCCGCTGCTGGGCCACACATCTCTTTGAAATCACAGTTGTAACCATTCCTCCTGGGTTCTTAGCAGCACTGAGCACGCATCCGGACCCATATGATGGAAGAAAAGGATTCACTCTCACAAGCCGTCTTCTGGACGCCACACATGTTGTACACACACAACACGCACAGCAAATAAGTAAAACGTAATTTAAATTTTCAAAATGTATTTATGCTTAATTATAGGTATTCTAATGCTGATTTTCATTTGCATTTCTCTGCTGACTGATTCTGAGCACCTTCTCATGCGCTTACTCATTATCATCCTCTATTAGTGCCTGTGATGCTGAATCTTGACAACCTAACAGTCTTGAGAATGGCCTGGGAGATTCACACAGCACATATCTCCTGCCATGACAGCATTTTCAGGGATGATTAACCAAGAGGGAGCATACCACTTCGTATGCTCAGGCCAGACGAACAGAAGAAAGAGGTTACTGGTGCAGGATTGCTCTCTCTGTCCCTCTCTCTCTCTCTGTCTCTCTCTGTGCGTGTGTGTGTGTGTGTCTTCTCTCTCTCTCTCTCTCTCTCTCTCTCTCTCTCTCTCTCTCTGTGTGTGTGTGTGTGTATCTGACTCTGTTTCTTTCTGACTCTCTGCCTTTCTATGTCTCTGTCTCTCTGCGGGGATGGGGTCTGACTCTTTCTGTGTTTCTCTTTGTCTCTCTGTGCCTCTCTGTGTCTCTCTTTGTCTCCTCCTCCCTCCCTTCTCTCTGCCTCCTCTTCCTTCTCCTGTTCTCTCTCCCTCTCCCTCTCTTCCCTGCTCCTTCCATCCTGGTTACAATGATGCGAACTCTGCTTTCCCACCATGCTGCACAAAAACCTCCAAAATCCCCACCAAAGTGAATTGTTCCTGCTGTGAGTATTCACCAGAAAAGACTACTCAGACTTGGGTTTGAGCCAATAAAAAGTCTTTATTTGCTGGCAAACAACTACAGTGGGTGGTCAGGATCCCAGCGTAGCAGTGAGCTTTTCTGGGGATGAACTTTTAAGCACAAAATCCACATTCTGGGTTGACATACTTCAGTTAACAAGAACAGTAAGCCAGAAGTAGAAAAAAAAAAAAAAAGCAAAGTTAGAACTAGAACATTTAGAGATTTCCCAGAACTACAGACTTTGATAGATTAGGGCTCTTTTCACTTTAGCAGGTGGCGCTGTTTGCATGCTGTTTTATGGCCTGCATGGAACTTCCATCATGGCCTCAGTTGTGCAAAGGTCTGGGGTCCCATCACACTTCTGTCTGGTATTCTGACACAGCGACGGGGAAAGTAACCAACACAAAAAGCTGATATCAGGGCCATTACTATGACTAAGTCTGACCATGTGGTTCCAAAGTCTTTGGACTTGGTTTGTGAGAGGAATTAGGAAATCTTTCAATAAGCAGGCTAGAGACAGTCTAGGACACTTTTCATAGAACTCACAGGCCGATTCTGGTAGGTCCTTAGAAGGCTGGAATACAGGTAGGAATGGAGGCAGGGATTCAATTTAAAGAACATGAAAGAATAAAGTCACCTGAACGGCGCTCCGTTGCCAGAAGAGCACCTGCAGGACACCAGCTCACACAGGATTACCTGGGGAAGCTGTTTCTCTAAGACTGACTGTGTTCAGTGCCCAAGTACTTAGAGGCTAATGCTGTATGGTCCAAGAGGACCCCTCACCCTGGTAGCAGACCTCAGTGTTGGTCAAGTGATACTCATTTAGGAAGGGTATAAAAAGCTAGAGTTATAGGTTAATAACTTCTACCTAGATTCAAATGGAAGGCCTTTGGGGAGCAGATGATGTATGTGAGGGTCAGCTTCCTTAAAGGTGGCCCCTAAGAGGCTGACATATAAACCTGTGAGGCTGAAACCCAAGCTGTAATGGAGACCACAGGATACTGAAGATGCCAGGAACCTGAGCTGTCTTCTGAGCAAAAAGGCAGGCATCATGTACCAACCCAAGATAGAAGCTATGAGGGCTGCAATGGGCAAAGCCACAGGGCAGGTCTGCCCAAGCACGTTAGAGCTCTCACATCCTTCCAGGGTGCATGCCTCCCTGATGTGGACCATGATGCTGCAGGATTCAGTGTTTGTCCTGTCAATCTGGCTTGAGTCCGCTCCTTCCTGGTTCTCTCCTAATGTTTCACATTTGGTATGGGGGTGCTTATTCCGTGCTTTTGTGTCTTGGCAGTGTGTCCCTTGGTTTTGATTTTACAGGGGTCTGACTCTAGTCTCAGAGGAGACTCTGGACTTACGCTGTTGAACAGTGTGCAGCTGCCCAAGCAGCTGTGAAGACAGACGTCCTGGATGGACCGAAGGCTCTTCACATTATCAGATGGAAAGGAGCCGTTAAGGGCTTGGAGCACAGAGTTATGGTTTAAATGAGAGATGCTGATGGTGTGGCCCCAAACTCATGACCCTATTGGGGGAGGTTCTGGAAATGTTAGGATGTGGGGCCTATCTGGAAGAATTGAGGTCACTGGGGCATATCCTTGAGACCTCCTTTTCCTCCTCCTTCCCCTCCTCTCTGCCTATGTCTACCTCTCTCTCTGCCTCCCAGGCACCATGAAGTGAAGATCATACTCTCTCTCTCTCTCTCTCTCTCTCTCTCTCTCTCTCTCTCTCTCTCTCCTGCTGCCCCCATGTTCTGCCTGGACACACAGAGCTGAGCAACCACAGACTGAAGCCTCTGAAATGGTGAGCCAAAAGACAGGAAGCCTTCCTTAGGTTGTGTTCTCAGGGGGCCTGTCACAACAATAAAGATGTCTTATGAATACAGCACCTTGGGGCTGGGGAGATGGCTCAGTGGTCAAGAACACTTGCTGCTCTTGCGAAGAACCAGGTTCAGTTCCCAGCCTCCACATGGTGGTGACTCTAGTTCCAGGCGAATCCTACACCCTTTGCTGGCCTCCACAGGCACTAGGAATGCACACGGGACACCAATATACAGGTAATAAGTAAATACATAAATAAAAATAAATAAATATTTTAAAGATAATAAATAAATACAGGAGCTGGAGAAATGGCTCAGAGGTTAAGAGCACTGGCTGTTCTTCCAGAGGTCCTGAGTTCAATTCCCAGCAACCACATGGTGGCTCACAACCATCTAAAATGAGATCTGGTGCCCTCTTCTGATGTGCAGGTGTACATGCAGACAAAATACTGTATAAATAATAAATAAATCTAAATAAATAAATATAGTATCTTTTAAAATATTTTGTCCATTTTATTGGATTGCTTTCTTCTTACTGAGTTGTTAAAACTTTCTCTCCTTTCTTTCTCTACACAGACAGAGATTAATACAGAAACAGAGACATGTAAGTGAACGGATAATAGACGTCTAGATGCAAACTTTTAGATGCTGGTTTTGCCTGCATCTTGTAATCTATGGTTTATCTTTTCATTTTCTCAACAGGCTCAATGCCATTAGAATGGAACTTTTTTATATTTTTTTGTTGCTGGGAATTTTGTTGTTGTTTTTGTTAGGGGAGGGTTGTTTGTTTGACACAGAATCTCATGTTTCCTAAGCTGGCCTTGAACTTCCTAAATAGCCAAGGGTGAACTTGAACTTGAATCCTTTTGCCTCCACCTCTTGAGTCCTGAGATGATAGGTGCGTGCCGCCAGGACAGGCTCCAAACCTTTACATTTTAAGTAAAAACTTTCCAGTTTTTATGTCATAGTTTTTGTGTTTTACCTAAAATTTCTTGGCTTGATCAAAAGTCACAGTGATTTTTCTTGTGTATAGAGCCCACAAATTTTGTTTAGGTTTACCACTGAGGTCTTGGCTCTTTTCTCCAAGGTACTCCTGTGTATGAGGTGAGGTGGCAGTGGGCTTGTCTTCTTTCCTTAATTTATCATTTCTTAAATAGTATCTTTTTTCTTAATTTTTGTGTTTACATGAGTGTGTATAATCATGAATGTGTTTATGAATGAGTGTGTTTGCGCATGAGTGAGTGTGTGTGCATGGGTGTGGATGTGTGTGTTGCCATTGACACGAATGTGAGGATGTCAGAGAACAAGTTGTGGGCATCAGTGCTCTCCTGCTGCGTGAGTTCCAAGGATGGAACTCAGGTCCTTAGGCTTGGCAGCAAGTGCCTTTGCTTGCTGAGCCATCTCTCAGGCTCTTTTCTGTTTTAATACTCATTTAAATGCAATTTTACTTCTGGAAAAATTATCCTCCATGGGGGCTAGGAGGTGGCTCAGCTGGTAAAGGCAAGACGAAGCTGGGATCCCCAGAATGCATGTCGACACAGCAGCATGGCTGCAATCCTAGAACTCCTGAGGCAAGATGGGAGGCAAAGACAGGAGGATGCCAGAAAGCTGGCAGCTAGGCTGCACAGTAGCAATAAGAGACACAGTCTCAAAAAGAAGGTGGAAGATGAAGCCCACCTGTGCCCCTCACCTGCAGACTGCCAGGGCACATGCTGGCCCACAAGCACTGTGGAAAACTGCTGCAGCGGCTGGTATTGGCCATCTGCCACGTACCTCTGCAGGGCTGTGTGCTGCTGGGAATCCACTCTGGTTGATCAGTGACCGTGCTGAACTCTGTGTGTTCTGAAACCGTCTTTGTTGGGCAGCTGTCCTAGCAGGGTATAGGGGCACCTCTGAAGAGTTCTGTCAGGACAGGTTCATGTGTGTGAACCAAAGCTCACCATCTGTGCATTTCCTTACATGTGTATAAAACACACCTGGGAAAATTTACAGGGAACCGGCCACAGAGTGGCCTAAGGGAGCAAGGCTGGCATGTTGGGGGCTGGCATAATGCTGTGCTTGGGGAATACACCCTCAGAAAACAAATAGAAAATGGAAATGGAGGAAGCTGCTTGCCCAGAGGCTGTTGTGGGGAGGCCATTCCTCCTGCTTCCTGAGACACATCCTCTGGGCAGCCCAGCTTGATGGAGACACTTTCTCAGTTGGGGAAACTGAGACTCTAAGCAAGTCCCCGAGTGCTGTGTCAGGGATCCGCTAAGGCCAGAGGGACAAGAGCCTTCAGTTCTCCCTGCCCCTGGGGAGACCCCGACAAAGTCACTTTAGGGCCAGCTCAGAGGCCAGCCCATCTGGAAGCTATCTGTGCCCTGGGCAGAGAGGACAGTGGAAAAGGGTGGTGGAGGAGGGCGAGGGGAGGGCGGGAGGAGGGCAGGAGGACCTGGGTGCGTACACATCTGCTCCTCATCAAGCCGGAACTGTGGACTGGGCCCCAGCCCTGGAAATCTCTTGTACCAGCTGGGTCCAGCCACCCTCCCCACAGGGATAGCGCAGCCCCACATAAGATCCACATGGAGAGGTGGGAGGGGGCAGCCAGCCTAGCCGCAGCCCCGTGCCTCACAGATCCCCACGTCCCCTTCCATAAGCCAGGCAGGCCCTGCAACAGTCATCCTCCACCACCCTCCTGGCCTCTGTACCTCAGGGCGGGTGAGCACACTGGAAGCTAAGGCACCCAGGGAAGACCCAAGCAGTGTGTGCTTCCTCACGAACATTGCAGAGCAGCCATCTGAACCAGGTGTGCCTACTAGCTTGGTGGGTTCCTCTCGTGCCCCCACCAAGGCTCAGAGACATTGAGTACTGATCCAGAGTCACCACAGCCTGCAGAGGGCAGAGGTTAGATGTGAACCTGGGAGCCCTCGTCACAGCACTCCTTAACCATCCTTTACATCTGTGGACCCGGGTTCTCTGGGTACTTGTGGCAGAGGACCCTGAGGTGGGGATGAGAACCAGTTTCTACCTGTCCTGGTTGCTGAGGCCACAGAGGAATAGCCATCTCTAGCAACTGGAGGTGAGCAAGGTGGAAGAGGCCCGGAGGTTGGGGAAGGCCAGTGTGATGGCTCATTTTTATTGTCAGCCTTATGTTCAGGGATCACCTAGGAGACAGGTGAGGAGGAGGAGCCACAAAGAAGTGAAGACGCACTCTGAATGTTGGCAGTGCCATCCCATGGGCTCTTATAAAATGAAAAGAGGAGAGGAGGGCACATGTAAGCAAGAGGACCTGAGTTCAGATCCCCTGAACCTACAATTAAAAAGAGAGGGCAGTGAGCACCTATAATCCAGTCCAGCATGATGCTTGAGGTTCAGTGAAAGACGCTATCTCAAAAAACAAGGCGGAGAGAGATTGAAGAAGACACCTAACATTAATCTCTGCTCTCAGTTCTCTCTCTCTCTCTCTCTCTCACACACACACACACACACACACACACATACACACACACATATGTACACTAGCACACACAGGTGTTCACACACATGTACACATATATTCAAACACAAAAATGAAACAAAGGAGAAAATGGCCTAAACAGCAGCATTCATCCAACTCTGCTCCCCACCCGCCCCCACGTGCCCCCAGACTGTGGTGACAGTTGTGACTTCATGCTCCTGAAGTCATGGGTGCCCTGCATTCGTGGACTGTATCTTTGAACTGTGAGCCAAAATACAATAAACCTTCCTCCTGTAAGCTGCCTCTAGCCTTGTGTTTGACCACAGCAGTGAGCAAAGTAACTCACAGAAGCAGGGTGAAGAGTAGGGGGTTGGGAACGCCCCACTGGGGCACAGTCTAGACCAGCCTGCTGGTAAGATACAATGTGGCTGACTCCAGCCTTACAGAACACAGTGTCCACTGGCCTCCTCTCTAGGATGCTCCCTTTGAGAAGCACGCTTGTGTGGACCAAGTGGCACCAACAATGACTTCCCCACAGCCCTGCTAGTAACACGACACTAGCCACGGCTCAGCTGTCCAGCAACAGCAGCAGTGTGGCCTAGCCACAAGTAGAAAACTATGCAGTGATGAAAAAGCCTGACGCACAGTCCCTGTGCTGACAGGCTCTGTGCAGAGCCCATTGTTCCAGGGACAAAGGAAGCTGCTGGCCAGTCGTGTGCGGAGTGAATCCTGAGGAACCGTCTGCGTAAGGAGCTTGGAATGAGCGGGAAGTGGGGCCAGGAGGGGATGCATGGAAAGAGTTATAAGTCAACCTCTTATACCCTTCCAGAGCTTTCCTCAGTGACTCAGTAAGGATTATATCAGAATTTTTTTTAAGAGCCATATTGAGGGCACAGGAGGGCGCAGCTCGAGTTTGATGAGGACGTTTGGAGTCCTTGGAGACAGGGGTGCAGCTGCTGGCCAGTGTGTGCAGGGAGCAAACTGGGGAGCTGGGAGCTGAGAAAGGGAAGGAAACTGGTGAGGAGCAGATACATGCTCAGAGTTTTAACTCTGCCTAGAGCCGCCTTCCCCAGAGCTCCCCGTAGCAGGAAGAGGGAAAGCTGGGAAGGAGAGAAGGGGACCTTCTGGTGGGCCTACCGAGTGTTGGCTGTGAGCCAGAGCCATTCTTCCAAGAGAGCTTTACCCTCCCATTTTCCAGATGGGGAAACTAATCTTAGAGAACTTCACCTCCCTTGCAGCCAGCAGCAACCCAAGCCACACATGCTGGCTGCCACCACAGCCCTTGTCCTCAGTGCCTGCTTAGCTCTGCCATGACCAACTGCCCTCCTCTCACCGGCCAAGGGCCTGAAGCCTGGCTCCAGGTCTACATTCATCCCTTCCAGTGGAGGATGAGGGCAGCCAGCAGCCGGTGGCCACTTAGCCAAGACGCCTGGGAGTGATTAGGACCAAGCCCAGAGCTCTGGACCGAGGCGCCTCCTGCATTTTAATTGCATTTTAATGGAGCTGGGCCACAGAGCTTACAGGCAGGTCACTGTTCTGAGCAGGGCCAGCCTTCAGGAATGTGAGGACAAAGTGCTTCCCTGTGAGAGAGGAGAGGCAGTGCCCAGGTAGAAAGACTTTAGGACAGATGGGAAGACTCAGGCCTGATCTGTCCCCGTCCCCACCCTAGGCTGAGCATCCACGTGTCAATAGCCACCCTCCCACGGGCTGATTACTGAGCCACCCACCCTCTTTGAAGCCAGAAGGGACCTGGGTCACTGTCTACATGATTATCCTGTTGACAGCCCCAGCAGCAGCCATAAAGAGGCAGAGTGGGAACACCCCACAGTGACTGATCCCTCATGGGGACCTCGGGACTAGGCCATATTCACTCCACAGGTGAAGGTGAGGCTCAAGGCCTACTCAGAGACAGACAGCTTCAAGTGTGGCTCCAGCCTAGCCTGCTCCTGAACAGAGAAGAGGCAGGCCTGGAGAGGGCACAGAGCGGCCCCAGGTCACACAGTGAGTCAGGGCAGGACTCTCAGACTGTCCCCTTTCAAACCAGGTTTTTTGAGAAGGTCAGACTGTGGCCTAGGTTCTGAAGGTCTGGATTCATACCTGAGACTCTCTCTTAAGGGGCTCAACCTCGACTTGCAGAGGACCCAGAGACAGAGAGTGAAAACATGAGAAGAAAGGCCAGGAGGGACCAGCTTGTCACATGGAGGGAAAGGAGACATCTCTGTCTCCTATTCACCAGTGATTCTCTCTCCTACACCCCTGCAGTTGGCCTTCAGGGAAGGCCTCCCACTGCTGCCCACCAGGGCTGGCCTTTGTCACAGGCCTGACAGTTACATGGACTCTAACCTTCTCTGCTTGAATCATATTGCTCTATTCCATGATGACAAGCTATCTAACCTCAGGACCTTTGCATCAGCTGTTCCCTCTGCCCAGAGCAGCCCCCTCACCAGCTCCTCCTGGGTTCCCCCTACCACAGTGTCTAAGCTCCAGGACCAAAAGTAGTCCCCAATGTAGATGTCCCTAGGCACCTCCTTGACTTGTGTCTTAGGGTATCCATGGCATTCATCCCCACCAAATTTTCAGGTTCATTTACTTGCCTATATGTCTGTCCTGCCTTCCCTTGCTGGGCCACGTGCTTCAGGAAGTCCAAAGTTTCCTCACATCTTGCTCTTACTGTGAGCTTGGCTGTAAAGGCTCCAGGTGTTTCCTCACAGACCATGCTGAAGGCAGGACCTGGGGAGAGCATGCCAGTGGGAAGCTCCAGGGAAGGCTCCGCCTACCCAGGGCCCTGTGCTCTCATCTATGAAGCTGGCTGACCTCAGCATAGTCTCCCTTTTGCCCCAGCCAGGATTGGATGGCCTCGGCTTGCCAGCCCTGGCCCCTCGGTGCCCTCGGATGCTGCAGTGGCTCTGTGATTACCGCCCTTGTTACAGTTAGTGTCCTGTCCCGTCGACAGACCCTCTGCCTGCCTGGGCGCCTGTCTGGCAGTCAGGGAGGGGAGGGCGGGGGGAAGGACGGCTCTAAAAATGCCTGGGCTGGGCTTCACAGAGCAGTCATCAGGGCTCTTCAGGGCACCTCTTGCCTGCCTGCCCCCTGATGCCAGTGAGGAAGCGCTAGGATGGGCTATCATTGTTCTGCACACCTTGGAGGGCTCCAGGCAGAGGGTACAGGGTGACATGAGGAAACCAAACGCCGTGAAAGCTTACTTTCCCTGCCCATGTCCAGCATGGCAAACCCTGGAGAAGGAACCAGTAGCCCTGACAGGCCCAAACCCAACCCCCAAACTCTGGCACCTCGGTCTTCCCCATCTTCCAGCGAAAGAGGAGTATCTTAGGAAGAGTTTCTATTGCTGTGATGAAACACTGGGTTGGGAGGGATTGTTTATTTGGGTTTACTTGGCTTACATTTTCACATCACAGTCTATCACTGAAGGAAGTCAGGGCGGAAACACAAACAGGGCAGGAACCTGGAGCCAGGAGCTGATGCAGAGGCCATGAAGGGTGCTGTTTCCTGGCTTGCTCCATATATGTTGCTCAGTCTGCTTTCTTACAGAATCCGAGAGCACCAGCCCAGGGGTGGCCCCACCCACTATGGCCTGGGCCCTCCCCCATTAACTAAGAAAATGCCTCACAGGCTAGCCCACAGTCCAATCCAATTGAACATTTTCTCAGCTGGGGTTCCCTCCTCTCAGATGATTCTAGCTTGTGACAAGTTGACATAAATTAGCAGCACAGGGAAGGAGGCCTGAGGCCCAGACAGAAGCCCCTCTTCAGCAAGGTTAGGGATGAGTCGCTGGGAGACCTGGGGGAAGGAGGGGTTGCTTCTCTAGATGTCTCCAGCCCTGGTCTCAGAACAGTAGAATCGCTAGGCAGAGCTCAGACAGCAAGTCCCTGTGGTGCAGCTGCTCCGGGACCTTCAGGGCAGGCACTTGCTGCAATTGTCCCATCACCTCGGGCAGGTCACAATGAAAATGGGTGTGTGGCACAAAGATCGTCCACCTGTATGAGATGGGGATAGAGGAAGGTTTGAACCCAGTGCATTTGGCCCAAGAACTCCATAGGAAAAAGGATTGAAGGGATGGGGGAGGGGAGTATAGGGAAGGAGAAGGGAGAAGGGAGGGAGTACAGAAAGGATTCATCCTCAGCCTTCAGCATCCCAAGGGCTGGGAAGAAAACAAAACAAACAAATAAACAACCAGTATGATTCCATGACCAAGCAAGGCCATGCCGGGGCCTGGAACTCAGGACACTGTGTGTCCTGGCCTCTGATTTGCCAATCATGGCTCAAACTTTATTCCCAGAGAGATCCCACCCAAAGGAAAGGTCTGAAGGAGCCATAAGCCAGAGCCTCCGGGTTCCATAGTCTGTCATAGAATCTAGAGGCCAGGAACACAGCACTCCCTATCCCTACTGACCCAGGACTGGAAGTGTGGCCCCCGTCTCACTCCTCTGTGGGGACTGTCCACACATACCCATCTTCTCAGTAAAAGTGGCCACTCAAGGAGTCAGTTATATTTGCATTTCTGCTGGCCACATGATGTATTGTGAAATAAGGCTCTGTCCCAAGGAGAGAAGGAAACCTTTTCATTGTGGTGGTGGTTTGGTTTTTTTGAGGCAGAGTATTGAGTGTTTTAGGCTATCCTTGAACTTGGTAGATAGCCGAGGATGACTCTAAATTTCTAATCTTCCTGCCTTCACCTTTGGATTGCTGAAGTTCCAGGCACGAACTACCATGCCCAGTTTAGGAGGTACTGGGGATTGAGCCCACGTCTCCACACATGATAGGCAAGCATCCTACCACTGAGCCACATCCAAGCCCCAGAAGGACTCACTTGAATAGCGTGGGAGGGGGTCAGCATGAGAGAGAGTGGCTGTTTTGCCAACCAATGTCCTCCTAGAGGTCTCAGGGGATTTGAGGAAGGAAGTGAGCCCTACAGAATGTTTTCTGTTGTCCCCAAGAGGTAGTGAAAGGACCAGTGAAGTTTCCTCTTAGGTGAGAGTGTGGCCTTCGGGTTCAGCAGGTTTTCTTGTGTGCTCCCTCCAACCACTGCCACCAGCCCTGTTTTCTGTCAGGATTTCAGGACGGTGTGCAATCCAGGACATTCAAACTTGTACAGCCACTTTGGAAATCAGCATGGCAGTGCCTCAGAAAATTGGGAATTAATCTACCTCAATACCCAGCTATACCACTCTGGGTTTATACCCAAAGGATGCTCCACCATACCACAGGATACTTGCTCAACTTTGTTCATAGAAACTTTATTCACAATAGCCAGAAACTGGAAACAACCTTCATGTCCCTCAACCAAAGACTGGATAAAGCAAATGTGATACACTTACACAATGGAGTATTACTTAGCTGTTAAAATAATAATAATAATAACATTGTCAGGCATGGTGGTGCATGCCTTTAATCCCAGCACTTGGGAGGCAAAGACAGGCAGGTGTCTATGAGTTCAAGCCTAGCCTGGTCTACAGAATGAGTTCCAGTACAGATAAGACTGTTACACAGAAAAACCCTGTCTTGGGGGAGGGAGAGACATATGAAATTTGCAGGCAAATGGATAGAACTAGAAAAAAATAAATCACCCTGAGTGAGGTAACTGAGATAGAGAGATAAACATGGTATGTACTACCTTATAAGAGAATATTAGCTGTAAAGCACAGATCCAGAGAGGCCAAGCAGCAAGGGCTTATTGGGTGCTGCAAGGCTCTCCTGGAGAAGGGAAAATAGAATAGATTTGGCAGCTGGACTTGGGGTGGGGTGGGAACCGGAGAGGTCAGGGGGAGAACGGAAAGAGAGAGTACTGGGAGAGATGACTGGAATTAGGGGGCAATTCGGGGCAAGGTAGAAACCCAGTGCAATGGACATTTCCTGGAATCTATGAGGATGACTCTAGCAAAGACCCCTACTGATGGGAGATACAGAGTCTGAACTGGCCACTTTCCGTAACCAGGCAAGGCTTCCAGTGGAGGCACTGGGACACCAACCCAGCTACAGAACTTTCAACCCACAGTCCGTCCTGCCTGAAAGATGTGCTGGCTGGGGTAAAGGTGGCGCAGAACTTGAGGGAGCGGCCAGCCAATGACTCGTCCAACTTGAGACCTACACCTTGAGAGGAAGCTCATGCCTGACACTGCCTAGACAGCCAGTGTCAAGAACCAGAGACTGGGTAATCTAGAGAGCTAGGATAGAACTAATATGACGGGGGGCGGGGCAGTCAATAAAATGATTCCTAATGATACTCTGCTATACTCACATACTGGAGCCTAGCAATTGTCATAAGGGAAATTTCATCCAGCAACTGAAAGGAACAGATACAGAAACCCACAGCCAAATATTAGGTGTAATTTGGAGAATGCCAAGGAAGAGAGAGAAGAATTGTAGGAGCCAGCAGAGTCAAGGACACCACAAGAACATAACTTACAGAATCAACTAACCAGAGCTCAAAGGAGCTCACAGAGGTAGAAGAAAAAAAATCAGAGAGCCTGTGGGGTTGACCTAAGTCCTCTGATATATGTTACGGTTGTGTAGCTTGGTGCTCTTGTGGAACTCTTAACAGTCGGAGGAGGGTGGGGGGTTGTCTCTGATTCTTTTGCCTGCTCTTGGGATCCTTTCCCTCCTACTGGGTCGCCTCCTCCAGTCTTGATATGAGGGAATATGCCCAGTTTAATTGTAACTTGATATGCCATGTTTGCTTGACATCCCTAGGTGTCCTGCTCTTTTCTGAAGGGAAAGAGGGAAGGAATGGAGCTGGGGGAGAGGGGAGATGTATGTGGGGAAGTGAAAACTGGGAGAAGAAGAGGAAGGGAAAACTGTGGTCGAAATGTAATATCTAAGAGAAGAATAAATAAATAAAAATTTTAAATTAAATTAAATTTAAAAAAAATAAAATGACTAATTTTGGTGAAGTTCAACTCATAAATCACATGTGACTCAACACTTGAGTCACACATCCTGTGTTGTGACTTTTGTGTCTCTGAGACCACACCTGACAGAAACGGGTTATGGTAAAAAAAATAAATAAAACTTTCTGGCAAAGGCAACCCTCATGACCTGCCTCCACCAGCCAGGCCGTATCTCCTAAAGGCTGCACAGCTAACCTAGTACCACGAGCTGGGTTCAACCATGAGCCTGTATGGAACTGTACAGATTCAAACTGTGACATGTGATTTGATTTTGGTGGTGGTGGTGGTGGTAGTGGTGGTGGTGGTGGTGGTGGTGGTTTGTTTAAGGCTCTCTCTATGTAGTCCTCGCTGTCCTGGGACTCACTA
This sequence comes from Meriones unguiculatus, assembly GCF_030254825.1. Lineage (NCBI taxonomy): Eukaryota > Metazoa > Chordata > Mammalia > Rodentia > Muridae > Meriones > Meriones unguiculatus. Next base: position 127,194,015 of record NC_083352.1, on the reverse strand, counting down.
TGTAAACCACACTGGTCTTGAACTCACAGAGATCCACCTGCCTCTGCCTCCTGAGTGCTGGGATTAATCTAGGAGGTTCCCCGCCCCCATGATCCACTTTGAGTCTTGCTCTAGGATATTGAAGGCCCTGAGTTTGCTATAGTTTTCTAACCTTCTTGGAGGAGCAGCTCCAGGCAGACAGCAACCAATCCCCACAGGCATGGGGGGACTCCTTCAGGTTCCGATGAAGCTGGCCACCCACCACACAGGAATCCCTTGGTGCCTGCCCTTCCTGTCTGTAGAGACTGGGTACTGCCTGGGAACAAGGCAGGGCATGTGGGGGTGGCACAGTCCCCAAGCCAAACAGAAACGGGAGTAAAACGGACGTGACATTCTAAGCATGTTCCCAGTGCCCAGAAAGCCTCTCAGACTCCACCCTGTGATGACTGAAAGAGGTCCCCTTGGTAGCCATGTTAATCAATGAGTTTTGGTATGTCCCTTTCCCAGGCTGCCTGATATGCCACAAAGCCGACACTTAAGATGCCAAACATGGGGTCCCCCAGAGCTTCAGTGTCAGCAGCTTGCCATCACTGTGTTTCTGGTCTTCCTCCGGAGCTTAGGCCATCCCCGTCCTAGAGCTTCTCAGCCCCTGGTGGTGGCCATGGTCCTGGCTGCCTACGGCTTGCAGCCCCATTGCTCCATCTTTAGTGACATCCTCACAGGAAGCCCTGCCTGTTGAAGGATTCCAGGTGGAGGGCTAGGGAGTTGTTCTGCAGTTGGAGAGAAGGCTGCTCACCCTGAAGAAGATCTCCACACTCAGGTTCATCTTTCCGTGTCTGCACCTTTCAGAATACTTAGACAAACAAGTTTGGAATAGACCAATCAAGAAGAATTCTGGGAAAGTAGAAAAGGTCACTTGTCATGTCTGAGACATGTCCGTGGGATTGAGTCTTCCCTGCTTGACACCCACATGCACCACTCAATCTATCCTGGCGACAGTTGGGGACAAATGCGTGTTCACCAGGTTCCAGACTCTGAGGCTCAGGGCGGGGCACTGGCTGGCTAGAACTGCCTTGGTTCCTCCTTCCTCACAAACCTCCAGAGTGTGTGCCTTGAAGGACCAGTGTCCTCCTCCATGATTCACTGGGGCGCCATAGTTCAGAATGATCTAGCCTGTCAGTCTGAGCTGGGGCCATAGGAAGACTTACCTGGCCATAGGTTTTGTCCTCTAGCAGGCTAGCTCAGCCTCACTCACAAGGTGGCCTTGGGGTTCCAAGGAAATGGAAAAGCAAACCCCGTGGCACAAGGCCAAGCCAAGCTTCTTCATGTCTCTGTTTGAAAGTGTCCCCCTAGCCAAAGTAAGTGACAGGGCCAAAGCCATCATTCTCAAGGACAGGGAAGAGAGCCTACCTCTTTATAGGATGAGCTAAGGGCATGGGGGCATGGGAGCACAGTGTGCTTCTGGGCTTGCGGGGAGGTCTACCACAGAAATAACCCTCTGTCCAACAACAGGGGGCATTTAAACTCTCCCGCTGGAGTCTTGGAGGCATAGGCCACTACTAAACACAATTATAGAAGATTGTGCTGAGGAAAGTACGTCCTTGTGTGTCATCAAGTAGGAACAGTGAGTTAGAAAAGTGCACAAGTCCTTTCCCAACCACCAGGTTGTCACAAACATAAAACTGGACAATACCAGTGGCAGGTAGAGCGATGACCCAGTCCGGTGGGAAGCAGTCTGTGCAGCCAGCCACATCCCAGCAAGGACACCCTTCGCTCAGTCCCCCAGACACATGAACCCTTGCTCTGGGCTAAAACGCTCTGGAGGGGGAGAGACAGATTCACTAGGAAAAGTGAAAGTTCCTGAACGGAGCCAGCATCCATCTGCAAGGCTGAAGGAACACAGGGTATAATTACAGGATCCAGCACCTCCCAGCAGGAGGGAAAATGACCCTAGGCCTGAGGCCAAGCCAGGATATGCAATCTTGACAGACCTGAAAACTGTGGGCTGAAAACTGCGGGCAAAAAAAGCACATCCCACAGAAGACTGCCTGTCTCCCTTCAGAAAACACAAAAAGCATCTACATTGATTGCAGAGATCTGTAGAGACGGAGCAGCTCTGTGAAGGCGCTGAAAGCCATGCCTGCGCAGCCTGGGCTGGGTCAGTCCTTTCAAAGCTGAAGACAACTATGCAAACTCTTGATCTACGTGAGGGGTGCATGCACGGAAGGGTGGTTTGTTGCAATGTTTTTCCAAAAGTTAAATCTGAAACAAGTAAAATAAAATTTAAAGCTGGTTTAGAGTCTAGCCTTGAACTTGTGTGTATGCTGTGTATGTGCACGAGTTAGTGTTTCGAAAAACATCACTAAAAACCTATGTAGAAATGACTGGGGGGAAAGACTATGAAGCTGACAGCGGACTCTGCCCCAGCGGGGGGGCACTTCCCACCGGGGACATGCTGTGCTTGTTAAATGAAAATAAACAGAATCCAGTAGGGGCTGCTGGTTCTCTGGGTCACAAGCTCCACCAGGCCTCTGCAGGGTCCCAAGTTCCAAAATAGATCTGCACCCCCACTGCCACCCCGACCTGGCAGGCTTGGTCCTCTCCTCCTGGAGGAGAGCCAGAGGCAGGCTGGGGCTGAGCTCCTGGCCTGAGAAAGGACAGGCATGGCAGTGGCCCAGGCTACCCAGGGCCAAAAGGATACACATTCTGCTATGGTCCTCAGGGTCTTCAGCCTGACAGGACCAAGGTAATTCTCAAGAGCACAGGAGGGAGACAGAAGCCAAAGGACCTTCCACAGAGCCCATTTGTTGACCACAGAGGCAGCTGTGTCTGGGGCCCATCTGCCTGGGCAGCTGCTGGAACAAGGGGTGGCTTGGGTCAGAGCCAACACAGTTTTTGGGCCAGTTTCTCTAGCTGCATAGGTGGAAAGAATTCTACCTTCAATGTCACAGGGGCTGAAGGTGCAAAGACATGCTGGCTCTTTCCGACACCAACATGATGACAGTAGGCCACATGCAGTTCTCTGGTTCGGTGGGGCTGCCTCACCCCACTCTGTGGAGGCCAGCATACCCTCCAGAGATGGTGTGGTACCTCCCGCCCTTTCCCCCACTAAGTGGAGGGTCTTTTCTGCTTGACCTTGGCTGCAGTGCTGATGGCCTGGGCTTGAGGGACTTAGGTGCTTTCTGTCCCACCTACGTGGGATTCTCGGCCTTGGAAACCAAAGGGCTGCCATGTATATGAGAGTCCACGCCATCAAAAACCGAACTGTCCAGCCAGCAGTCAACAGCTGAGGCTGCACAGAGTGAGGAAGGAGGTTGCTTTCCCTCTCTTTCTTTCTGGAGGGTGTGTGTGTGTGTGTGTGTGTGTGTGTGTGTGTGTGTGTGTGTGTGCGATGAATGAAATGTGGCCCCTAGCTCCCTGGCAGACACTGACAGGCCATCCTCCAGGGGTGCCATCATCTCCAGAGCTTCCTGCCAGGACTCACCAGTGCTGTGGGAGACGCCCAGGTAATGACCTCTGGAAGGTGGGTAGCACTGTGAGGCCAGGCTGGTGGCAGCCCACACTCACTACCAAGAGGATGAAAAGCAAGAATCTGGGGGAAGGGGAGTCATCCGGAAGGTGCGGGGCGCTAGGTCCTGGGTGGTGACCGTCAGTGGGAACCTAGATGGATGACATTAGTCTTCTTTCTGCTCCAGATACTTAAGGAGCCCATATTAGCACGTGACTCACTAGGTATGGCTTACTTCACACCTGACTTCCTGAGAGCAGAAAAATCAACTGTTTTGGACCACCAGGCCCCGTGTTCGGCTTTCAGCCTCCCTCTCCTGCACTAGATGTCAGTTCCCTGTGAGACAAATGCAAGGCAAGACCCAGGGCCCCACAGGCTCACTGAGGAAGCCCAATGACTCACTTGGATGGCTGAGTTGGGGGTGGAGGTGGTAGATGGACAAAGATTTGGTGCCCTCTTGAGTGTCCTGGAAGACTACCGGGGATCTCAAGAGACCAGGACCTGTTCCACTGCTCCAGGCTTTAAGGGCAGCGTAACTAACCCATTCAGCCCTCCAGCTAGAGCAACCAGTCCAGGGATAGCTACGTGCCCTGAGCTGGGACGTTCCCAAAGCCATCAGGAAAGGGTATTCGTTTCTGAGGGCTGCTGCATTGATAGAAGAGAACAGGGACGATGGTGGGAATTGTCGGGGGATGAAGCCCACAGAAGAAAATCACCCTGGACAAGAAGCCTCCTAACTTCTCAGCTGTATTGCTCACCAGCTCCCCTCTTTGACAAACTATTTGAGCAAAAGTCAATGTGTTAAAACGCCAAGTGTGTTTTTCACACTCTGTCTCCAGGCTGGTACAGTGAGAGCACACCTAGGTGTTGGTCAGTTTTCTGTAAGACACCTAGAACATCCCAGATGGAGACTTTCTGCCACCCCTGCCCTGAAGGAGAGAGGTGACACCCAGGTTTCTGCTTTGGGACTTTACTGAGCCAGCTCCTGTCCATGGTGAGATTATTCACCCAATGAATTGTGTGCGTGCTTCTATGAACCTGACCCTTGGACAGGCACCAGGCTCTGAGACAGAAGGAATGTCCACAGCTGGGGTGTGATGATCCTGGCCCTGAACACAAGCCTTTATGAGGCAGGGGAATGCTTCGATAGGAACACTCTGGCCTTGGCATTGGAACAATCAAAGGTAGAAGAATGGAAAGGTAGGCCTTCCAAGGAAAGTGACCATGCAGGATGCCCATGGGGTGACTTTCAGGTACAGCTTTCTGCAGAAATGTGAGCCTTGAGGCCTCAGGTGGCAGAGCACACATAGGCAACCCAGCCATGTGGCACAGAAGCCCCACAGGGGTCTGTGAGTCTCTGGTCTGGACTTCAAGCCAGAGGCCCAGAACACAGAGGTTGGGCCCATGTGTGTATGTGGAAGAGAGCAGCTGATTACCACGCTGGAAACAGATGAGCAAGTGACAGGAAGCCCCATGACAGTGACAGCAGAGTGCCCCTAACTACACAGTCCAAGAAGTAGCAGAAATCATTGACTCTCAGTTCCGGAGTTCTTCCAGGAAGCACAGAGCAAGGTGCTAGCTGGAGAGGCATCTGGGGACAATGTTCTACACTTCAGTAATCCCAGATGTCACTCAATATCAATACACATCTCTCCTCAGCACCACCCCAAATAGCAGACCTCAAGCTTGCCACACCCTTCTGGGCCTTTTTTCCAAGGGTTTTAATCCTGGATAGGCCCTTCCCTGCCCTGGTCACCTCCCCAAGACCTTCCCGTCTGATACACAGACTTCATTAAGTGTCAACTAACGAACCTCAGGGGCAGAAAAACCCTTAGAGAACAGGGTCCGTATTTAGCACACACTATATACTGACTATAGGGACCCCTTTTCTAACTGTAAGCGTTATCAGGCAATGGTGGATATTAGCCCATTAGACAGAAGAAACAGAGTGAAAGAAGAGTTATAACTTGGCCATAGCCACAGAGACAAGAAGCCAGAATTACAGGCCAGACAGACCAGTGGGATCAGGGCACACAACTGGAACAGGAAGGTGGGTGCAAAGGCCAGTGGCAAAGAGAGGCTGGCTGAATATGGGGCCAAGGCAGAGAGACACAAGCCCAGCTACACATTCCAGACTCCCACACAAAACGCAAGCCAAACTCTTCATGCTTTCATTGAGAATTTTAAGACATGATAGAGTGTTAAGCCCAGCTTGGTAGAAATATTTAAAATAATTTCTAAAGCCAAACGGCCAAACCATCTTCTCCTGGCTCTCAAGAGCTGTGTGCCTCCATACCCTTCAGCAGCCTCAGGAGGAACCCGGCTACCTGAGTCCACTATGCTGGTGACATCTCCGAAAAGACGTAGGAAGATCAGCTGCTGACCGATGAGAGAGGAAGCCTTCAAATAAAGTCAGGCGGGGCGGGCGGAGAACACCTGCACTCCTGACCTGAGAGGCGCTAGCAGGCTACTGCGTTTAAAGCCGCCAAGCACTGAGGTCACCTGTGGGTACTGTGATGAATGGAGAAGCAGAATGGGTGGGCGACAGTGCTCTGGACAGAGAACATGGTGTGTGCACATGTGCAAAGGCCCTGAGAGGAGGCCAGTACTGAAGGTAGCAGGACGGACAGGCAGCCATCCCGGCATGTCCACTGGAGACCCAGCTCTCCTGTGGGTCTTGCCGGTGTTCTTCTGTCTGACTGTCTGACTGTCTCTTCTTCGTGCTGAGAGCTTTAGCATGGTCCTGCATCTGTCAGCCAAACCCTGTGCGTGGGGCAAAGCCATGTTTCATTCATTCACTCATTCATTGGTTCTCTCCATCGTTAAAGTCACCTCCTGTGCAGGAGGCTTTCCGCTGTCATTCTACCACAACTGTCTCCTGTGTTGGCTGCAGGCAGGGGCTGGGAGGGCGGAAAGTCTTGCCCGCTGCTTGGCTGTCAATCCTGCCCTCGTCTCTTCACCCCTCCCCCACCCAGTGCAAGGCCTTCCAGACTATGTGTCTTTTAGCAAACATCTCAACTGCTCTGGGACAGGTTCAGTTTCTTCTGTGGTAAAATGGAGAGGACTCCCTCAGGCCTTGTTGGGGGTCAAAGAAGCATGTCAGCCAATAGTCATGTCGATAGCTGCCCTTTAGTCTGCATTCCTGCACGTCAGGTACGGGGCACACACAGGACTGTGCTCCTGTCCTGAACCCATGTGCTTCCTCCTCCACACCCCATCTGCAGCCAAGGCAGAGCTGACCCACTGAGCTCTGACAAGCAGGCAGGCACCTTGAGTGCTGACTGCTGTCCTCTCTTGCAGCTGTTTTTCCTACCAGAGTCTCTTATCTGGTCCAGGGATCAGGCCCCAATGAGCTCCATTTATTCATTCATTCATCAGGAGTTCAAAAAAACACTACCACAAAGCTGGGCTGCCCGCACCCTGAGGGGCAGGCTCAAAGGCGGCCACTAGGAGCAGCTTCCAGCCTCCAGTGATCATGGCCCCGGGGACAAATCCCTTCACTCTCAGCTTGCACTGTGGTATCCTAAGGAGGAAGAAACACAAGCAAATGGTGACACCATGCCTCCCCAGCGTGTCCCTGCACAGCACGGCCTCACTCAATTACTTCCACGCTCGGCAAAGTGGGCACTGGCATTTTTCTTGCTCAGAAAGAAGCCAAGGCACAGAAGTTAGACGACTTGGTGAAAGTTGCACAGCTGGTAAGCGGTGGAGCTGGGTTTTGAACAGTAAACTGAAAATTCCTCAGGTCCCCGAGCCAGGACTTCCATGCATTCCTCAGACAAGAGCTGGATCTTGCTGTGTTTTGCAGCGGGAGTGTAAGATTTAGGGCCAGCCACCTCTGATTCTAGGGGTACTGGCCAGGATACTCCCCCAGCCCAAGACTTACCACCCAGAACAGGAAGTCCTGGGACAACCTACCCAGGAGACTTCTGATTCCTGGCGCCACCACGAAGCCAGAGTCACCACAGGGCGGAATGCCCCCGCCCCAGGCCCCAGGGGAGAAGGGAGGCCAGGAGCCAATTGTGCTGGGCACCCACAGGACTCCACTCCAGCCCTGGAAGGCTTTCTGTCTCCAGGCTGCTTCCTCAGCCTTGCCTTGCTTCTGCCCTCCCCCGGGCAGCTCTGGGGGGTCACTGCCTGTGTTCCAAGCCTAACTTGGAATCAGAGGGGGAAGGTGGAGGGGCTGAAACTTGAGAAGCGGGCTTTGGGGGACAGGGATGAGGGTGGAAAGAAGAGAAAGCTGGGGAGAGTGGAGGAAGAGATTTAGATGCTTCCCACTTGGGCAGGAGCCTTGCATGAGCCGTAGTCCGGCGTGTGTCTGCGTGCGCGTGCATGTGTGTGTGCTTGTGTGTGTGAGTGTGTGTGTGCATGGGCGGCCTCCAGCCTGGCCAGGGAGGACAGGCCCCACTGCACAATCAAAGCGTCAGAGGCAGAAGGAAGAGGCAGGAAGGGACAGAGAGAGAGGACAGAGGTGCCTGGGGGGTGGGAGCAGGAGGCGAGGCCTCCCAGGGGAAGCCAGCAGCTGTGGCTGCCCTGGGTATAAATAGCCCGGAGGAGCTGGCCCTCAGGACTTACAGCAGAAGGACTCAGCAGCCAGTTCTGTCCTCACAGGCCCCAGCTACACAGCACATCTGGGCAAGGGCTGGCTTGTGCTGGGTACCTGCCCTGGTACCTCTGACAAGACCACCTCCCCACCACTCGGTCTCAGATACTCTGCCAGCCAGCCATGCTGCTAGGTGGCCTCCTCCTGCTGGCCACCATGGCTGCCGCCCAGCAGAGAGGGCCAGCGGCCAGTGGGCGCCGCCAGATTCACCGGGTCCAGCATGGCCACTGCAGCTACACCTTCGTGCTGCCGGAGCCCGACATCTGCCAGCTGGCGCCCGTGGCACCTGAGGCTTTCGGGGGCTCCAACAGCCTCCAGAGGGACTTGCCTGCCTCCAGGGTGCACCTGGCGGACTGGCGAGCACAGCGGGCCCAGCGCGTGAGCCAGCTGGAGAAGATTCTAGAGAATAACACTCAGTGGCTGCTGAAGGTACAGCTGGGGTTGCGTGATGGGCTAGCGGGGGGCTAAGGGACGGCCCCGTCGTCAGGTGGAACACCAGCCCGGGGGTGCTCATCCCAAGACAGAGGGGCTCAGGCTCTATGTGGTCCAGAGCCTCTGGGATGTGGGGTGCAGAAAGGGTCCTGGAAGAGGATGGCTGGGAGGCCTCACACGCAAGGCTGAGCACCGTTTGTCCAGGCTTCTACAGATGCTCATTCATTCATCTAAGAGGAATTTGCTGAGTGCTGACCATGAGTCAGGAGCGTCCTCAGTGTCTGGGCATCCTCACAGGAACAGAATGATACATTCTTATCTAATGGGGAAAGGGCACGAGAAAGTTGTCTGCTGTGTGGGGCAGCGACACATGCAGAGGCGGAGACAGGAAGGTACAGGGTGGTTTCTCAGGTCAGATCCTCGGAGGATCTCTCAGGAAGTGAAGAGAGCAATGGACACCTGGAGGGCAGAGAGAGAGCACCTAAGTTGTGGGGAGGAAGAGCGTGGGGCATTCTTGGATGGATGAGTGAGCCACAGAGGCATTCGCAACTTTGCCTTCTAAGTGGCTTGGCTCCCACAGTGTCGTGAACAGGCAGAGACTTGTGGATTCAGCTTAAGTAGAAGACATTACGGTATAGAATGGCCTCTGGGAGGCCAGGTGTGAGGTCTTCAAAGATGCTGCAGGCTCCGTACATGAGGGTCTGGAGGCCTGCGGGATGGCTGTCTGCTTTTGATTTACCCTGGGGAGCTCTGATAAGCTGGAAGTCAGGTGACCAAGGACACCACTGAAGTTTGGGCCCAATGCCAGGGCCAGGGATGGGTATCTGGTCATCTTCCCACGCGTTCACCAACTGCCGAGCACACTTTATACCTCGGTAAGCACTTGGTAGAGAGTTGAAGAATGCGGGTGAGGCTATGAGTGTGTGGGCACCTTCCTGTGGGAACAGAGTCTCTGAGTGAGAGCCACCCACCCGAGGTCTCAAAGGAGACCTCGAGCCATGTGGGGTGGGGACTGAACCAACACATGGAGGTTTAAAACAAGGTAGACAGCAGATATGCCTGACAGACGATGAGCCGGGTAGGATGATGGCCGTCCGAAATGACTTTCTTAGCCCTGTGCCGTCCACACTGTTGCTATTTTTTTGGTTATTATTATTACATTTGTTAACATATCTACCTGTGTGTACATGCGTGTTCACATGTACACGCCACATGTGTGGGAGTCACTTCTCTCCTTCCAGCATCTGGGTTCCCAAGTTGAAACTCAGGTCGTTAGGCCTGTCAGCAAGTACCTGTACCTGCCGAGCCTTATTGCCAGACCCTGTTGGTAGGAAAGGTTTGCTCTCCCATAGAGCATGCGCATTTGGTATTTACACACACGAACTCATACTAACACAACACACCCCCCTAGGTGATCTCCCTGCAGTGAGCAGACTGTACAACATGCATTGAAGTCTTGTCCCCACATGCTTTCACACCCCATTCACACATATGTAGCCTGCCCCCCACATTGCATCCCAGCTGCCACTCCTTGCCTCCTGCCCCTCAGCTCTTTCAGCCCACCCCCCTCCTGTGTCCGTGTCCCCAGGCTCCCATGCTGACTGCTCCAGGCTACATGGAGCCTGGTTCTGTAGGCAGCTGTCCCCAGTTCTATGAGCCGTCTAAGCCAAGCCTTCCTCCCTAACCTTCCCCTTCTCTCCATCCACCTCTCACCAGATGTGTCTCCAGCTATAGCAAACAGCAGAAGCTATGGGGACTGTCCTATGCCTCCCAGCCCCCAGATCTTCCTCGGGCTCAGAGGGTACAGGGCCCCTCAGCCTCCTCATCTCCCCCTACCCACATGGACTTGCCTCTTTCTGCTGCTCTCTCTCCTCAGCATCAGCCAGCCACAAGCACCCCCTTGCTTAGCAAGATGGAGCTGTCTTCAGCCCATGCTCTTTCCCCTCTTCCTCCTTGGGTCACCTCCAAGGTCCTAAATCCTATGACCACATCTCGGACAATCTTCCTAGATCCCAAGATAATGTTGGCAGCCAGCATCATTCTCTTGGTTCTGAGCAGAAGCACTCTTCCTGTACCCCATCTATCTCTCATGGCCCTACCTGGACCTGCAGTGGCCTTCTCTGTGCTCATTGGTCCAGAACTTGCCATCTCTCCTTTTGACACTGCCTTTATTTCCTGCTAGCTCCCTGCCCCAAGTTCTACCCTCTTGTCCCTTGAATCCCTTAGTTTCGATGTCTGGGAAACAGCTGAGCCAGCACAAGAATTTGGGTTGATGATCTCTTAGACAGACGGTCACTTGGCTCAACTCTTTCTATGGTTTGGGATCCCCCTGGGTGTCACTCACCTAGGCTGATAGTTCAGGGAGTCCTGTGGGACTGAGCAGCAATGGGAGAGTCCTCCAGCCTGACCGCACATTGATGGGCCAGAAGGCGCTGACTAGTCATGTGACTGTGGATGAACCAGCCTGTCTCCTCATCTGCCAGAAGGCCAGATGGTGCTGGGAACACTGGGAGACTCTCTGGAGCCCCTCTCTGCTGCATCCAGCTGCATGAACCACACCAGCATGGTGCAGCTCACCGGGCACAGAGGCAGCGGACTGATGAGTTTGTAGCCGCTCAGCACAGTCCACACCTGAGTCACCCCAACACTGAACTCAGTCATGGCACCTGTTAATCACATGGGCCAAAGGGCGGTGAGCTATCTCTTGGGGCAAGGAATGTCACCTACCAGTGCCATATTCTCTACAGGTTCCAGCCTCTGGCCATCTTCTGGTTAAGGGGCCGTTCATGCTCCTCGTGCCAGGTCACCCAGTGCCTATAGAGCCTGCCACAGATCAGACCCATGGAACTATATACCCCTAGAAGTCGCTTGGCTCAATTATGTCACCTCCTTGGGCAGGAGCAGAGCCCAGCAGGGAGAACTCTGACCCTGAAGCTCCAGTCATACCCTCCCTTCCTGAGCTTAGAGGCTTTGCCTCCCCAAGCCTCACTAAGTGAAAACACTGCCTTCCTCCAGGAAGATTTAGCCAGACAATGCCCAGGGCATCCTCTGCTCACTGGGCTCACTGTGCAGAATATTTGCTCCAGAGTCCTCTCTGCAAATAAATGTCCAGCAGGTTTTAGTCTTTCATTACCCGAAATTGAGAGGTGTAACTCCTGGCTTCTCTGCATAGTCGCACATGCACACACACACACATACACACATACACACACACACACACATACACACAAATACATGCAAACATACACATACAAACGCATACATATACACATGCATACACACATGCAAATATACATATGCAAACACACACACATGCACACACAAATACATACACACACATGCACACACAAATACATACACACACATCATTCTACACACATTCACGCTCCTTGAACTGGCTCGCATCCCCGGCAGGGATGCTGTGGCCTCTGTGGGTGCGGCTGGGCCTCTCCTTAGGCTCCCATCCCTACCTGCCTCAGAACCACTGAAACTGTCTCCTCTCTAGCTTTTGTTTTTCAAGAGTCCGAAAGCATTCCCTGACCACAGCTTCATGATCACAACCACCACCACAAGCCTGGCTGGGCTCCCTATCACAAAGCTGGTCCTCTTAAAGCCACAGGTAGCCCCTCCCTGCTGTGAGCTGCTCTTCAGCTCCCTGCCTGTTCCCACAGTGCACCTGTGGAAACTGAGGCAGGGAGGCAGCCGTTCTTCCTCCAGGTGCATATGCCTTCTGCTGACTATGGAAGCTGGGGGCTGGGATAACGCTAGAGGGAGCCTGTAAGTCAGCCCCCCCCCAGCATGTGGCTTCTGGGATCTTACCCACAGTACGTTAGCCCCAGCCTCACCTTTCTCCTCTCACTCTTCCTCCCTGTACCCCTCCTTTGCCTTTCTCTACCCTGCTCTCCCCAGCCCTCTCTTCTCCTCCTGTCTTCACCCAGAAAGCTCGACTCATGACCCACAGCTCCTGTTGCGGTCTGTACATCAGTGCTCAGCTCTGCTCCCTGCTCCATGCCTCCATCTGGGTCAACTACTGTGGCCGAGAGGGATGAGGGGGCAGGCACTGACAACAAGTGAAAGGGGTTCCTGCTGAGCAGTGCTGTTCAGTGGTTAGCGTAGCGTCAGATCTCCCAGGGTGACCAGGGGCACAACAACAAAGGCAGCTACTCCTAACCTTGGACCTGGCAGGGAAATGCCTGCCCCCAGTGGCTACTCCATAGATCTCCCTCTCAGTACTAGGGTTCTCTGTTACTCATTCCAGTGTCCACAGGTCTCTGGCCTTTCAGCCACAGAGTACCATCTTTGACTTCCTGCTGCCCCTACATCTCTCTATCTGTGAATGAGAAACAGCCAGTCCAGAAACCAGTGCTGTGCCCTCGCCTACGTCCACTGCCTGAGAGCAGCATTTCTTCCCAAGCCTCTAGGGCCACAGGGGAAGAGCAGATACTACCCATGGAACTCAGGTTCTGTTCCTCCTTACCGTTTCTCTCTAAGTGGGGCTTTAGGGTTCAGAGGCCTGCCCACTGCACCAGACTCTGTCTCTGTCTCCTCTCCCCCTTTTTCTTTCTGTTTCTCTCTTCCTCTGTCTCTTTCTTTGTGTCTGTCTATTTCTTTTTGCTTCTATCTCTGTCTATCTGTCTCTGTCTGTCGGTCTGTCTGTCTCCTTGTGCATCTCACTCCTCCTCTCTGACTCTTCTTGTCCCCTTCAGATGCTCCCCTCCCCCAAAGTTCCTAAGCTATCTCTCCTGCTTCTACCTCCCTGGGTGTCCAATCTGGAGACCCTGGACCCAGAACCCCAAGGCCAGTGCCCATCCTCAGCCAGGCTTCTAGGCTGGGGTCTCTCTGCCCTTCTGTCCATAGCCACAGGGGAGGGGATGTAGGAGTCAGCCTCCACTGATATGCGGGCCCCTGGCAGTGAAAAGAATAGCTGGGCCCCTCAGCTCAGTGGCCTGGCCTGCAGACCAAGGGTCAGGAAGGCATTCAGCAGGAGCCTAGTGTGGGGTCCTGGCCCCGCCTGAGACCCTCCCAGGATGACGGGGCTCCCAGCTGCCCTGGCCTCCTCAGGCTGCCTGTAAATTCTTGGCATTTTCAGCCTTCGGTTATGCAAACAAGAAATAAATCTCGGTTGCCACAAGAAATAAATCTTGGTTGCCGAATGGAATAGCTCGGGGTTGATTTCCTAACCTCTCCACTGGCCTTCTGGGCAGTCGGCGCGGGGGATGGGGTGGAGCAAATGGCCTCTGCTTCTCAGAGGAACAGGATGATATTTCCAAGAAGGCCTTAAAAACTGCTGCTCCAGAAGTCTTGGCCTGGGGATGAGCAATTGGCTGATATTCAACTGGAGGCAGCAGCAGCAACAGTGGCTGCCTAAGGCCCGTCCTGCCCCAGAGGGACAGGTTTATTTGTTCGTGTGGCTTGGCCAGTCAGCCTGTGGGCCAGGGCCGCCTGTGTCTAGCTCTCTCTCCTCCAGTGCCTAGAGTGCTCAGGCAAGGATACACATCCTCGCCACCTCTCAGAGCCAGAAATGCAAGCCCCAGACATGTCCGTGAGCTGTACTTCCTCTGTAGCATTCGGTCACCTCAACCTCAGCCACATCAGTTACATCAGCTGCGGAGTGGCCCTGGAGTATATCCATGTTAACCTTAAGGGCTACCCAGGGCCTGAGCCACATACAGCTATACTGAGGAGCACATCCTAGGGTACATTGGCCAGCTGTGGGACAGTAGGGGAAGTCATCTATATGGTTGGCTTCTCTAGGGAGTGGAGGCTGACATACTTCCTGCCTTCCAATGTAACCAAAGGCTAAGGACGGGAGAGATTATAGTTGGCATTTCCTGGGCACTTTCTGGGTACCATACATTGCTCTGTATACTGTTTAGATTTTAGCATTTTATTCTCATGGTGGCTCTAGAGATTATCAGTAAGGAGGAGACTGGGCAGGTTGGAGGGGGGTGACCTGTCCAACATCACGTGCCGGGGAGTGTAAGGTCAAACGAGAGCCATGTTCTGACCACCAAAGCCAATCTCTCAGCGTTGTGGAGGCTTGAAAGCCAAGGGGTGCAGAACTTCTGCACAGGGGGACCCAACTGTAACACCCCATCCTCGGCCGGGCCACAGAGGTGACTTGTGAACCCTAGCTACATGCTTGCTATCTCTGTCTTTGCAATCACTTGTCCTCTCTGGGCCTCGGATTTCTATCAACGGAGGGGATGCTAAAGTGTGGTGATCAAAAAGATTGATCCACATGCAGGGCTGTCTCCCAGGAAATATCACCGTGGAGCCTGGAGAAGGCAGGGAATCGGTTGCAGTCAGATACACAGGTCAGATCCTGTCTCTCCACTTGCACAAGAACTTTTTTTTTTTAACTCCCTGAGCCTCAATTTCCTCATCTGCAAAGTGAGGATTGTAATAAGTTCCTCAACTACAGACAAGGTAAAGCAAAACCTGAAAATATCTAGTGGGCTCTCAGGATAGAGATACCTCAGGAACCTTGAAGCTGAAAGCACAGCCACCACCCTCAGGAAATTAGGCCAGCAGAGGCTTGCGGACCCCTACTTCTGACCCTAGCCCATTCTCCACTGGTCTATAGAATACAACAGGACCACCGTGCAGGGGTGAGGGAGGGAAGATCATTTTTGAGTAGCTGTGGGCTCCTCTCTCAGAAAGCACTACACAGGTATGACTCTGTCTTACAGAGAGAAGACAGGAGAGATGGACAGTCAGCATCCTTCGGCCTGGCATAGTCTTCTCCTTGCCAGCATCTTTCTCTGTTTGCTCAGCTTGCTATGGGACACACAAAGCCTTCCTGCCCCACCCACCCCCATCAGCTCCAGCTCCTTGCTTTCCTTTGGGCACTTTAACTGTTTGCTGAAATCGTTCAAGTGTATGAAAAGCCAGAGAGAGAAGGCATCCAGCTAATAAGACAAAGCATCACCAAGGCCATCATGCTCCTGTCTCTGCTCCCCTCCTCCCAGAACAAAAAGCTATTCTGAACCTTGTGCTAGGATCCATACCCTCTTCTTGTCTCTTAAGCCACTGGGCCCAACCCCTGCCCATGAGCTGTACAACCTCTGCCACATTCAGTCACATCAAGCTCCTCCATGACCCTGTAAGCTGACCCCACTCTGACCTCCAGAAGGCCGTCTACAGGGCCTGCCTCAGCTGCTAATGACTCAGGCCAGGCCTGAAAAAGAGTTCTGCCATCAGATTAAAAGCTTCATTTCCTGGCTTCAGACAATGGTTGGCCTCTCCAACCCTAAGTTTACTCATTTGCCAAGTAGAGACTGTCACCCTTTCTCTCTGGGCTGCTGGGGACCGGATTAGAGAAGAGCCTTGCACTGGATCTGAGTGGGGAAGAAGATGGGTGCTGAGGCATCTTCCTTTCTAGATGACACTCTTCTGTTGGGGAACAACAAGGTGACATCACAAGCATGGGGGGACAAGGCCAGAGAACTTCTGAGTTCTTCGCAGGTCTTGACCTCCTGCCGAAAACACTTCAGGGATGAGGCAGTTTGAAGCACAGTTGGGTTTTATTCCAAAAGGAGACATTAAGCATGGGGTTAGTAGAAAGAGGGACAGTCTGGGAAAAGAAAGGCACACTCACAATCTCACTGAAGTAGCTCAACAGAAACTGTGGTGTTTTTTGTTTGTTTGTTTGTTTTGTTTTTTGATGGCTCTAGTGTCTCAAAGGTTGGCTAAGAAACTTTTTTTTTCTTTTCCTTCTTAAGCAAAGAAGGAAGGGCTGCAAGGGCTGCAAGGTAGTTCTTGGGGTGCTGCTGTAGGTGGGAAACAATCTTGTAAGATAGATGCATGGGTCACAGGGGTTGACTGGGGCTTAAGAATTTCCTTTGATTGTAAATGGCATTTCTTGTGAGATTCCTAGGAAATTGCAGGTTTGCAGTGGGGAAAAGAGAAAGGCCATGTGTGCTTAGACCTTAAGCATTACTCATCACTGTTTTGACTTCTTATTTGAAAACATCTCCATATCAGAAGAATGCTGTCTGTATGTTGGCAACCTTCTCGGTCAATGTTCATTGTGCTGGAACTATCATCCCTTGTGGGAGGTGCAGGGAGAAGGCTTCAGCCAGATTCCAGAGCAAAACGCTCTTTTCGCTCAGTGCCCCCCAGCGGCCCTGAGGGGTCCCACCCAGGGAACCTTGCAGAAGTGTGGCCTGGTAAGGCGGTCCTGTAACTCAGCTGTGAGTGCTGAGGGGATGCACAGCAGGGGGCCTTGGCAGGCTCAGCTATGTGGAAGACCACTGGGACCTTTCTCCCAGTGGCCACTGCAGGAGGAATTACAGCTGGGCAGGGAGGAAGGGCTGTTCACACCATTCTTCTTGGCTGGTTGGGATTTTGAGCCATGTGTTTGGGTCTGCCTTCAAAAAGCTAACACTGTAGCCTGCTGTGGATCGTACCTGTAATCCTAGCACTTAGAAAGTAGAGACAAGAGAAATTTGGTTATCCAACACACCAGACTGGGTACATAAGACCCTGACTTTATTAGTATATACAGACATACGAATATATGTGTGTCTGTGTGTGTGAGAGAGTCAAAATTACAGGCATATAAATTGAAATTAAAAAACACACATACCATGCAGCCCAGAGAGCTCTGTCCCCCCAGATTCTCAGACCACACCTGGTCATTAGCTCCAGAGTAAAGCTCTTGCTATAGCTTCTGGCTTCATGTACTGCAAAGCGTGGCCTTTAAAGATTTCAGCATCAGTAGGAAAGTGTTCGCCACCTACAAGGCCTCTGGTTCCCTCCTTCCCTGGCACTAAAAAGAAAAATAGGGAAATTTTGAATATATAGGGCTGGGAGGATAGCTAGCAATTGGGCTGTGAAGGGTTGTGCTCTACAGGCTCGAGGACCTGAGTCTGCTCACCAGAACCACACTTAAATGCTGGACATGAGGGAGCCGGGAGAGAGGGAGGAAAGAAATGGACCTGAGGAGAAACAACATCTGTGTTGACCTGTGGCCTACGCACACACACACACACACACACACACACACACACACACCACTAAATGGTTTGAGACAAGGCAAATCGCCTTGTGGCACAGAAATCCAGCTGGTCCTTACAAACAGATCTCTGTCTGGTACACCAGAATCCTGCCTCGCTATCTGTCCCTGAACTACCTGCATCTAGTAGCAGGGCTGCTCCTGCAGACATGGCAGCGTCCACAGGCACACAATGGTCCAGTGACAGACTCATGTCCCTTCCATCACTGGGAGCTGGGGACACACCCACAAACATGTGACCCATGAATTTTTGCTGGTGACCAAGCACTAACCCACAGTGCCCACCACTCTGGTAGTTCCTGATTTTAGCAAGCAGTTAGCTGGGGGAACAAGGGAGTGGAGTACGGGTCATTTTTTTAAAACCCAAGTCTTCAGATTCCCTGACTTCTACCAACAGATCCTTGAAGGCCCAGGAACGTTAGTTAAGAATCACTGGTAGTAGGGCTGGAGAGCTGGCTCAGCAGATCAAAGTGCACATTGTTCTCCAAAACGGACCCAAATTCAATTCCCAGAATCTGTGTCAAGCAGCTCACAACTTCCTGGAACTCCAGCACTAAGGAGGCAGAGGCAGGAGGATCATGAGTTTGAGGGCAGCCTGGGCTGTTTAGTGAGACCCTGTCTCAAAGAAACAGGAATATCCGGCATATAGTTGCTAAATACATTAATTATACTTGCATTTGTCCTCATTATACTTTTAACATTTACTTGTTTTAGGTGTGTGTGTGTGTGTGTACTCATGGGTGGAGGTCAGAGGGTAACTTGCGGGGAGTTGGTTCTTGGGCTCCTGGGATTACATCCAGTTCATCAGGCTTGGCTGAGAGCTTCTTCGCCCACTGAGCCTTCTCTCTGGCCTTTCATTGTACTTTTAAATCCAAACATATTTGAGATGTGCAGAACAAACAGAAGACGCGGTCTCCCCATTGTCACTCCTACCCAAGGCCAGTCACCATGGCTAACAGCTGGCCATCCTTGTCCTCTATCTGTGCACACACAGAATACATCGCAAGCATCTTTCCCACAGGGTTGAGCCTGCCATGACAAGAGTGGGTCCCACCACCACAACTGGATTGGGTCCACACTGTTGATGGGGCTTTGATCATGGCTGTGTTCACCCACATGCATCTGGCACATCTCTGTAAAAACAGCAGTGATGAAACTCAGCCATGCTGGCTTTGCCAGGAGGTAACCTGTAACACACACACTGGGGCTTGTCACCTGCTGGTTACGAAACCGTACTGCGCTATCTCACCCAGTCACCTCAGCGTGTTCCCAGCAACCCTAGGGGTTGCAAGGAAGAAGCTCAAGGTAGGTAGACACACTTGTCTGAGGCAGCCCTGCTGTAGGCGGAGGGTGGCCACCGCTGACCCGAGGTCCCACCCACTCTGCTCTGACGGTAAACAGTTGCTCTTCTGAATGCTGAGCTTCATGTACCTTTTCCCCAGAAAAGACACACAGACCATATCGGGGCCTTTGTCCTTGCTTTCCCTCCACCTGAAGCTCCTTCCTCTTGGCTTTCTTCCAGCAGTTGGGGTCTCACCCTCTCAGCTCAGATGACCCTGGCCATCTTTCCCTGAATGTCCATCCTGCCTGGTTTTGTTCATGATTCATATCACTACTTCAGTTTAGCTCATTTGTCTGGAAGTAGCCCTGCCATCTGAATACTTATCTGTTTGCTCATCCCTGTGCCCAGGAGAGAGACATGGTACATAGCAAAGGTTCAACAAATACTCCTGAGTGGGTGTGTGCCAGAAACTCAAAGTCCCACATTGGTGTAAGAAAACAGTTCAAATTATAAATATAAGTATATTTATCTGGGACAATTCTAGAACCTTGGGCTGGCAGGCTTCTTTTTTATTGAGGCATAATCCTCATATAGAAAAATCCATGTACTGCATCCCATGGTATAGGGCATTGCCAGCATCCATAAATATCCCCATATTCCTTTGGAGTCACATACTCCCACTCAAGGCCTGGTGAAGGTAGAATGACTCGCTAAAAGGTTGCATTGGTACATTCCCACGTTTGCAGACACTGAGTCTGTTTTTCACAGACTCAGTGAAATCTGTCACTGTGACTGGGCACACTAAGGACTCGTTTGTTCCTTCTCCTGGCAGAGTGGAGTCCACAGGGTGACCTCCAAATAGCCCTCAGCTATTCTGCTATTTGCCAACTAAGATCCACTTATATAGATAACACAGGAACAAAACAGGCTCGCTTGGACCTGCTCAGCAGCTGAAGCTACACACCCAGGTCTTCCTGGAGGATCCTTTCTTTCTTCCTTAGTCTCTGCCTGTTCAGATGCTTCCTTTCCTCTCGCCTCTCATGCCCTCTTCCCAACAGAGTTCTGCTTACTGCCGCCATAGAACAAGTTTGTACAATGAGGCCCAGGGGCATGCAGAACCCCTCCAGGGCCCAGGAATGCAGCAGAGTTGGACCTTGAGCCCAGGACCTGGATGGAGTGTCAGCTGGGGATAGGCTATTCTGCTGGCTCAGATATGAGAATTTGATGCTCCAAGGTGCAAGAAAGGCGCTGACGAGCTCCTTGAGTGGAGTGATGCCCGGATAACAACAGACACTGACTGTGTCAGTTTCTCAACTGGATTCCTTTCCGCACCCATTGGCTGGTGCCTCAGCCTGGGGCCATCCCCAGCTCCCTGTCTCGGCTGATGTTGGTTTCCAGAACCCCAGCCTGGCTGAACTAGGCCATCTGGCTGGGATTATCTGCCCAGGGCCCAGGCCAGTGGGTGGGCTAACAGATTGGGTAATAGGATCCAGCTGTGGATGGCCTATGCCCCACCCAGCTACTTACAGCCACAGGCCCACTGGAGAAAATCAATGAGTCTGTTTTTAGGGAGCTCAAATCATTAAAGAGGGCCCTGAGTCCTCCGCCTGGCTCTATAAGCATGAGGGAGGCTCAGAGGAACCCTGGGTTCCCTGTATGTGGATTATAACTTGGATAGGAGCGGTGACCTTGGCTCTGAAGTGTAGAGGGGTGTCTAGAAAGTTCTCTACCAAGGAATGAACTTGCTGCTGACTAAGAAGAAACTCAGGGCCTGAAGACTGCATCTGACCCAGGTTCCTGGAGGCTCATGCTGAGCAGAAGCATCTAAGCGCACACCCTGCGGTGCTCATTGCGCCCTGGCCACTGGTGAGCCCCGGCCAGCCACTCAGTGTCATCCCTGGGGAGCTGAAGAAGGAGGTGAACAGACTGGAAGCTCTTACTGGGATCTCAGCAAACCGACTTAATAGCAAGATATTCGGGTGAGCAGAACAGAGAGGAACCAAGATTAACGTCTAGGCTTGGGGCTTCAGGAAGGGGTGGAGCCATTCGCTAAGATGAACAAAAGGGGAGCAGGCTGAAGATACAGGGACCCAGAGGGAAGTGGGGCTCAGAGGCCTATGCCAGGTGCTGGAGAAGCTAGTCGTTCGTTCTGAGGCAGGGTCTCACTGTAGCCCAGGCTGGCCTTGAATTATTATTCATTATGTAGCTGAGGATAGCCTTAAATTACTCATCCTCTTGTCTACTGCCAATCAATGGAAATACAGACGTGTTTCCCCATTGCCAGTTTTAGAGATGCCAGTTTTAAACCTGTGTAGATATGGAGGGTGTCCAGGAAGAATCCCTTCTAGGAAATGGTGAGTCGTGAACCGTGAGAGTCCCGGCAGTAGCCAGAGCACACAGGCAGCACCTCCTGTATTTGGAGCTCTGGGTCCTTTGGTATCTGGCCCCAGAGAAAGCCTATGGATTGTCCTAGAAACAAAATCAACTAGAACCCCTGGCTTAAGAAAAGAAGGAACAAGAAGGTAAAAAGACCAAGACTGGACAAGGAGAGGGAGGGTGCCCAGAATGCAGAAGGAGAGTGCATTTGGGTGTATGTCAGGCAGTTATGCTGGTGATAGGCCCCTACAAAATATGATGTCAAGGAGATCATGACAAAGTGAATTAAAGGATCATGAACAGGACTAGTGAGACAACCCAGTAGAGATCACACTGGCCACACAAGCATGAGGACCCGAGTTTCCATCCCCAGAAGCCATGGAAAACAAGATGCAGATAGCACATGTCTGTAATTCCAGAACCCCTGAAAGATGGGCTGGTGAGCAAGGAAAATCCCTCAGAAGCCCTCAGGCCAGTTAGTCAGCAGAGGTGAACAAAAAGCCCTGTCTCAAACAAGATAGAAGGTGAGAACCAACACTCTGGAAATAGAGAAATTGGGAGGCAGCTGGAAGGGGTGGGGTCCTAGCTTTTCAGATAGATCTCTGAGTGTATATCCTCCATGTGCTGCAAGGAAAGCTTAGGACCAGTGGCGGTGCAGAGGAAGAAGGAAGGTGGAGGGCAGGGCCCTGGAGAAGCTCCACCCTGGTCCACTCATCTTCCTGTGTGCTCCACTTCGAGGTCTCAGGTTTAGCTGGATGTTTATTACAGAACACACAGCTGCCTCTCTCCTGGCTCCACATTCAGCAGTGTTGGGCCAGGTCTGGAAACCCACATTTCTAACCAGCTCCCAGGTGAGGCTGGTCTGTGAGTAATTCTAACAATCTCCCTACTGTAGAGGAATTTCCATTCAGAACATGGCTGTTCTGGCAAGAAATCACATCCAAGTCCTAGGTCTATGTGATCCGGATGGAATACAAACATGCCTTTAATCCAGTAGACAGAGGCAAGCAGATCTGAGTTCAAGGCCAGCCTGGCAGAGAGAAAGTTTCAGGTAAGGAAAAGCTTAGATCCAGCCCTGGTGGTACACGCCTTTAATCCCAAACAATGAAGGTAAAGTTAGTTTATAGAAGGAAGCACCCATGTTTGAAAGTGATGTCTAATTGAGCGGCAGAAAAGGAGAAGAATCAGAGAAAGAGTTGACAGAATAGAATACACCCAAAAGCTGAAAATATTCTAGGCTTAGGTTAGATTTTCAGGAGGCTAGAAGCTTCAAGGACTTGACCTAGGTTAGGAGACAGAGGCAATAATCTTCTGAAACAACTGAAACAAGTGAATAAAAGTTACTTTGCTGTTGTTGTTTTGAGACAGGGTTTCCCTGTGTAGCCTTGGCTGTCCTGGTCTGGCTTTGTAGACCAGGCTGGCTTCAAACTCACAGCAATCCACCTGCCTCTGCCTCCTGAGTGCTGAGATTAAAAGTGTGTACCACCACACCTGGCTATTAAAAGTTGCTTACACCCTATGCTCCATTGGGACTTGGCAATGGAGCTTATACCTTCCAAAGCGCTCATGGCAGGAAGAGATGAGTGGATTGAGAGGGGGAAAATGAAGGAAGGATTACCCTGAGTGAGCATGACCCCTAGTCAAGATCCCCACCCCTCCCTGAGAGCCCTGGCCCCTTTGAGTAGCTCCAGTGAACCTTTTGGAAGCCTGAGTTCTGGCCTGAGAGACAGAGAGACCCAAGCAGTGTATTCAATCAGGAGCTGCCGAGGAGCTGCCGAGGAGCGGCCGAGCCAAGAACTCAAACTGTTCACCTCTCCAGCTCAATCTTGGCTTCCCAGCAGACGAGTGCCATGGGCTATCGGGAAGAATATAGCCCTGCAGGGCACTTGACAGGCAGCGGGGGGTTGAGGGGTTTGCTAAAAGAAAGTTCAGCTTGGCAAATGAACCTGGAAACCTGTACAAGGGAAAGATGTGAGCCTCACCCCTTACCCCCTGCAGACACAAGCTGGCTCTCCCCTGGGGGAAAGCAGAGGGTTAGGCTACACTCTGATCCCTGCAGTTCCCTCTTCCCATCAAGTCCTTGAACACAATTATTGAGCACCCTCTGAATACCTGGTGCTGCGCTAGATGAAGAGATGAAATATTGAGAAAGAGTCTATCCCTGGCTTTATGCACTTGACATTCTGAAGGGTAAAAAGGATTTAAAAAAAAAAATGTCTGGCATAAAAGTAGAGAATGATAAGTATGTGACACCAATGCAATGACATGAGGTGGTGAGTGGAGAGAGGGTTCTGGAGTACAGGGGTTCCAAGCCCTAAGATGGGTGCTTGGTTATACAGGAGGGATGTGTGGAGGAATGGCTGCTGGAGTTGAATGACAGACAGAAGGAAGGATGCAGAGAGGGGTGGACTAGCTATGGAGGAAAGTGCGCTGTGAAAGTGAGCACAGCAAGGAGACAGGAGAATGAAAGTTACTTCTGCTCTACAAGTCAAGATTTTCAGCTTCTCCCGTGAGGTGCGAACCCAGGGTTAACACAGGGCAAGGGAGGGGTGCGGCTTACCTGGTTTCAGTGGACTCCTCTGGCTGCCCAACGGGGGACAAACTGTTTGAAACAAGAATGAGGACAGACGCCAGCAGGGGAAACCTGGCAGGGGCAGGGGCAGGGGCAGGGGCACGGGGGCCTGACATGGCACATGCTCAGCCGGGTGTCCACCCCCTAGCTGCTGCTCTGTGCTCTGCCACACAGCTTCATGAGAGGGAGTGGCAGGAGGCTCCCCCAGCCCCTGCCCTTTCACCGCAGCCCTCTGTCTCCCTGCAGCTGGAGCAGTCCATCCGGATGAACTTGAGGCCAGACCTGGCACAGGCCCAGCAGCACACAGTCCAGAACCAGACAACCACCATGCTAGCACTGGGCGCCAACCTCATGAACCAGACCACGGCTCAGACCCACAAGCTGACTGCTGTGGAAGCACAGGTAAGAGAAGAGCACCAGAAGGCCAGGCTGGTCCTCCAGGCCTCCTGTCTCTGCCACTCTCCTGGTGAGGTCTGGTCCTTCTCTGGGCTGGAAGCCTACTGGCCTACTCTCCTGAATTCACATAACCAGCCATTTCCCAGCCACACTGGGTCTGACTCCTCTGTTAACTTGATGCCAAGATTGTGCTGGGCACTGGGCAAAGACCACACTGACAAAGCCCTGCCCCAGGGATTAGGGCACACTGGAAGAACTGGATGATAAAGAAACCATGTAATCCCAGCAGGCCCAGCAGGGCAGCCAAGTGTGTGTGGGGTGGGGGGGGGGGGACAAAGATAAGGAAGGAGCCACTGTTTGCTAAAGCTCTCCTGCATGCCAGACAGCATGTGAGACCCTGATTCTAGAATAGCACAATAAGCAAATCAATCAAAGGTCTGCTGCCCTGGAACTAACCAAGAAGGCAAGCAGGATACATAGCCCCTGTGTGTTACTCTGTGACCGTACCGGGGAACCGGCATGCAGAGAGAGAAAGAGCGAGCGGCATGCTGGATGTATGGGTAGAATGGGAGGCTATGAGCCAGACAGCAAGGTCAGAAGGACACTGGGATGCAGAGCTGACAGGACACGTTGCTAGGAAAAAGCACACCAGACAGGGAGAACAGCATGCACAAAAGCTCAGAGGTAGGGTCTGCTAGCTATTCCACTAACATAGAGGAAGCCAGTGTCCCGAGGGACAGGGCAGGGAGATGGTAGAGAGAAACTGAGTCAGGAGCCTAGTGAGGATGAACATTCCACACACACACAAGGATTCTGAGCAAAGGGGGAGCAAAAGGGACACAGTGTGAAAGGCTGCCTCAGACTGCTGCATAGGAAAGGGATGAAGGGGATAAGGCAAGAGCAGAGAGCCCTGAGGCCAGAGCAGGACACTGGATGACAGACAATGAGCTTGTTGGCTCTCTGTTGCTCTGGTAAACACCATGACTAAAAGCAATTCATGGAGGCAAGGGTTTGTTTAACTTATACTTTCAGATAATAGTCCATCACTGAGGAAGGTCAGGGCGGTAACTCAAGCAGGAACAGAGGCAGGAAGCATGGAGGAATGCTATATACTAGTTTGCTCTGCATGGCTTGCTCAGTTTGCTTTCTTACATGACTCAGAACTGCCTGCCCAGGAGTGGTGCCGCTCACAGCAGGGGGCGCTCCTACATCAATCAACACCCCAAGACATACCCACAGGCCAATCTGTAAAAGCAGTCTCCTAACTGGGGACTCCCTCAGATAACTCTGGGCTGTCAAATTGACCTAGGAGAGGCCAAGAATCCAATAAGGCCTTGGAGGGAAGGGAAGTAGTTAGGGGCCAATAGGAAGATGGGGCTGAGGAGGCATATGGGGTCAAGATTATGCCTCTGGAGCCCCAACAGCTGGGACTGATATGCAAGAGCAGTAATGAGGGAGGGCAGGTTAAAAACCAGATAAGTAAGGTAGGGCCTGCAAATGGCAGTAAGCTAGTAACCACGGAAACGCATAGCTTAGGACATGACAATGAATTGGCAAGCTTCAAAAGTGGCAGGCCCTTAGGCCTGCATAGCACATGCCTCTACAGACCTTCTGCTTGTTGGGCCAGGTCCTGAACCAGACATCACGCATGAAGGTCCAAATGCTGGAGGGTTCGCTGTCCGCCACCAAGCTGGAGCGGCAGATGCTGATGCAGAACCATGAGCTGCACCGGCTGCAGGGCCGCAACAGGTGAGCAGGGACAGGCTAGCGCTGGGCAAGAAGCTGGACCTGGCCAAAGCTGGGGTGGGACCTGGGTTTGCACTGGGGTGAAGGACCACTGTGGGGTGGAGCTAGGACTGGGGACAAAGCTGGGGTGAGGTTAGAGCTAGAGAAGGATCAGAACTAGGCTTGGAGTCCAAACAAGGCAGCATCAGGCCTGGTATCAACAGAGGCCATGCATTTTCCTTTGATTCTTTTTCCTTCCCACCTTCCTTCTTCTTGTGGTGCTGCCTATAAAACCCAGTTCCTTGAGTCAATCCTCAAACCCTGCCCCCACCCCACCCCCACCCTCCACCTGCATGGGTATAAGTGAACAGACACACGTACAAACACGCATACACACACACACATACATGCACACACTGCCCTTGTCTGGCGTTCTTGTGGTTGTTCTTTTTCTTTTTTGTCACTTTGTTTTGCTTTGTTTTGCTTGAGACAGATTCTCACTACGTAGCCCAGCTGGCTTCAGACTTACTATCCCCCTGCCTCAGACTCTGGAACTGGCATGATAGGCTTGTGCTACCACACCCATCTCTCTTTCTGCTTTAAAACGTCATTATTTTTTATTCCATGCCCTATAATCCACATTGTGAACCTTAACCGCTTTTCATAACTGTGGGTACACAAGCCTGAAGTACCCCCTCCTGGAGAAAAGCAGTTCCCAGCATCCGTCCTCACTGTCAGTCTAGTGTTTTATACAAGTACATTTTGGGGACACTGGGACTTGCCCAGATAAAAACAGCCCTGGTGTAGAGACAAGGCAGGAAAATCTGGCACCCAAGGCCCATAGCTTGTTTCTGCACATTTTTTCCCTTTCTCCAACTTCCCAGAGTTCCTCAGTGTCTGTTTCCCGGCCCCCAGTCTGTGGACATTAAGGTTGTTTCCAGCTGTCTGTCCACTATCTGTCCAGTGGTCTGGCCAGTGCACCCACATCTCCCCTCGCACTGAAGGGAGAAAAGCCTAAAGAGGATTTGCTGAGTGGGAAGCTTTTTTTCTCAGCCAGGTCTTTGCTTTCTATACCAGAATATGCCCCGTGCTTGTTGTGCTAATAGACCTGCATGATACAAAACCAAGCGTCTGACACTCAACTCAGAAGCAGAACACTTGCTTAGTATGAACCTGGGCCTGGGTTCCACCGATAGTTCTGCAAGCAAACAAATAGAGAAACCACCGCAAGAGCAAGCCTGTCTCCTGTACCTGTTCTGTTTCGCTAGAAGCCCAGCCCAACCAAGGTGCTCTGTCATTCCTTCTAGTCACCCACACTAAGGCTTTTAGTGTCTTTCCACACCCTGTCTGCCTGTCCTTAGCCACAAACACGCACACACGCACACACACACACACATACACACACACTACCATTCTTCTTCCTCTCTGTTTTTGTCCCCCACACTTAAGGTTCCACCAAAGTCTCTACCATGCTATGTCGGACCCCACCTCCTCCTCCTAACTCTTTGCCAGTACCTCTACCTCCATCCTCCCCATGGCTGTAGCACCATCCTAGGGACACCAGAACAGAACAGACTTGCCAGTCCTGGCTGTTAGGCATTTAGTATGCCTCTCCTTTCTCACATATAAGCAGTATCAGGCCCACACTCCATAGAGACTATCTCCTTTGGGGCTGTCCACACAAGGTCAAAAGACATCACTTCCGGACTTGTGCTCATGGCTGCTTGCTTGTCGCTGGGTCCCTCCATCCTGACCCCATTTCTCTACTCACTGCTGTTCACTTGACTTCATAGCCTGCCTTCTCTCTCTTCCCTGATTTGAGCTACAGGGGACACAGACTTCCGGGCTGTGTGACCCTGAGCCAGACACTGAGTGTCTCTGAGCCTCTGCCCCAGGCTGTCATACTTAGCCCCGGGGAAACTGGGATCAAAGTGAGTGCTTGGGATAGAGACCTTGGGCTCACCCGTATGTCGCACCTGGGCAGGGCACTGGAAAGCAGGCTGCAGGCTTTGGAAGCACAGCATCAGGCCCAGGTGAACAGCCTACAGGAGAAGAGGGAACAACTGCAGAATCTCCTGGGCCACCAGACTGGGGCGCTGGCTAACCTCAAACACAATCTGCAAGCCCTCAGCAGCAACTCCAGCTCCCTCCATCGGCAGCAGCAGCAGCTGGTGGAGCTAGTACAGCGCCTGGTGCGCATAGTAGCCCAGGACCAGCGACCAGGTGAGCAGGAGGCTTCATGCAGGGGGCCCCGATGAGGAGCCAAACGGGGAAGGGAGATCCTGTGTAGCCTGCTCAGCCACTGTGCACCTATCATGGGAAAGGCCAGCTCTCTCCTACCATCTGCAGAAGAGAAATGCAATGACAGCGGGCCCCTAAGAGTAGCCAACTCAGACTCAGCCCTTGTCTCCTGAGAGACCTTAGCTATGCCCCTATTCTACTCCTGGCCTCAGTTTCTCCATCTGTTGAATGGAGATGCTGATAACAACACAGACAATTGCAGCCTACCCTGACAAACCTGTATCCCAGCTTTTTGTTGTTGTTCTTCTTCTTCTTGAAACAGGTCCTTACATATAGCTCTAGTGTTAAACTTGTTATGTACACTGGGCTAGACTCAAATTCACAGAGATCCTCCCAAGTGCTAAGATTAAAGGCATGTGCCACTATACCCAGCTATCCAGCTTGACTTGCTATATGCCTCCCTGGGCCTCAGTTTCTCCATAGAATGGAAGAGTTGGACACAATGAGTCCAAGACTTCTCTCCTTTTAATGCTCCTGCTCCTGGGCTTAGAGAGTCACATGGGAGTGGGAAGAAATACGGTATCCCCAGACTGCCATAGAAAGGAGAACCATGCCTAACTTGCTCCACAGGCCTGTTTGCCAGGTTCCATGAGCCGTCAACAGTGTTTATTGTACCCCACTGTGTGCCAAGCAGGGGCTTGGGCAGCAGGGGCTCATCAGCACACAGTTGTCATGGTTCCTGTCCCCTGCAAAACTTCCTGCCGCTTGACAGGTCTCAGTGAGAAGGAGAAGCAAAGGGCCCACAGTCTGCCAGGTGCTCTTAGCTTCCACAGCGAAGGGGCTGAGCCAGGAAAAGGCGTTTCAGCCTAGAGCCAGTAGGGGGCACAAGAGAGCCTGGATAGGGAGGAACTGCTTTCAGAAAGCACTAACTAGTATGGAGTGGATACTTGCTTGGTGGGTGAAAAACCCAAGGGGCTCCTGTTCTAGGACAGTCTGCAAACACCCTGGGGGAGGCTGGGCCTTCTTCAAGGTACCCAGCCTCAATCATGTGAAGGGGTTCCAGGCTGATAGAAAACAGGGGCAGAGGATCCCACAGTGACTTCACCCTAAGTCCAACAGGCTAGGGAAGCCATGAGTGGGGAGGTGGATGCCTCTAAACCGCAGGATATGCAGTGACCAGAAGCCATTATGGGGCTGTGCGCGGCCCTGGCAGCAAGACAACCCGAATGAGTTCCATGTGTGGGTTTCTCACAGACAGGGGCAGGGCCTGAGCTGGTGCCTTTCCTTGCAGGCCTGCAGCTCTCCCGTCTCCCACTGAGGCCAGATGACTGTTCCTAGAGTCCAGCGTCAAGTGTCACTTGATCAGTCTCTGTCCAAACACCTGTCTGCTTGCCTGACTGTCACCAGGAAAAGACTTTTGGGAGTGGCCTTTGCCCTCTGTCCAGATGGAGAACCCATGGGAGGTTGGGTGAATGGGAGCTGAGCAGAGGACAGGGCAGGGCATGCTGAAGCCTGGTGGGCAGCCAGCTTGGCTACTCTGCACAGATTTCTCCCAGGCAGTGACTGGGGAGAAGATTGAAAAAAAAAAAAATTACTTGCTACCTCAGTCAGGATCACAAAGTGAGGGCAGGGGCAGGCACTCAGCTGTGCATTGTGGCAAAGCAGCATGCATGCATGCACTAGTCCGTTTGCCCAGCCTCTCTGGGACACCCGACCCCAGGATGGAGGGGGAAGGGCTAGCCAGTGGAGTGAGCAGCGCACAAGCCTGACAACTGATTTCTCACCTGCGTGATCGGACCCCTGCTGCAGCACTTTGCGGCTGAGCGTACAATGAAGGCCACGCTGGCCTCTGCACGGTGCCGAGAGCCAAAGGAGGGTGGAACTGGATAGATTAGCATCCGGGACACACGCTCACCCAAACTGTTTCCCGGCCACATCAGTCCTGTTTTGTTTGTATGCTGCCCCCTGAAACATTTTCCCTGACCCCGAGGGGGTCCCAGCAGAACCTGGCTCTTAGCAAACCCTCTCACACAGTAGTTCCGGGCAAAAGCGCTTTTACTGGACTGTTATCATCATTGCTGCTGTTCACTGTGGAAATGGGCTGTAGACAGAGCCTTGGAGAGAGGAGCTGAAACACCAGGCCAGCTCCCAGCTTACCTCTAGGCCATTACCTTCCCTGTATTTGTCTGGTCCTCCTGCCCTATGGGCAGTGGGGATGTGGGGGCTGCTAACATGCTGGCACTGAAGACCCCCATCCAGAAAACATTATAGACACTTTATTTGTAGTATGGAACAGCATCCTTCAGATATATCTACCAACGCCAGCATCCGGGAGCACCACCTAGGTGTAAGGCCCAAACAGAAAGTCCCGTCCCCAGTAGCATCCTGTAAGTTTTGATAACCATCTGTCCACAACTTTAGCTCCATCTTTAGGTACTTACCCCTCAGAGAGATTGGGTTCTAGGAGAATCCCATCCCAAGCCTACTAAGTGAGCTGGACAGCGGATTTTTAACTCCCTGTATGTCCTGGGGTTATGATAGATTCCATCTTCACTTAATTCCATTACAATAACAGCCTCCTGGTCTCAGGAACACATTGCTTAGAGAGTATACACAGGCCCTTGAAGGCTAGTGGATGGCTTCCAGGAAGGGCAGGATGAAGGATTTCTAACTGGAGCTCCAGGAGATCCAGATTATCAGTGGGTCACAGAGAGCCCAGGTCCTCTCCCAAAAACCCTCCAGGAAAGAAAGGTTGGGAGCCCTTGGATCAGTCCTCATCCTATGCTTCACTTTCCTACTCTGGGACCCAGGGGAAGGCAGGTGTCACCTGCCCTGTCCATATGAGCTGGAGCCTGGCAGCCCAGCTCTGGCTTGCCTGCTTTGGCATCTTCTGCCCCAGTTGGCTCCACTCAAGCAAAGCACAGTACCACAGCCCTGCAGTCAGGTTTCTCCAGCTGGCAAATTCGGTTCAGATGACCCTGCAGAAGCCCAGGCTTCTTGTTGTCCTTTCCTTCCTCCCCCTGTCTTTGCCCCCAACCCTTACCTCAAGGCTAGGTCACTAAGGTGGACCCTTCCTTCACACCACCCCCTGTACAGAGAACTATTCCTAGCCAGGGATATTGACAACATGCTGCTCTCTCCACACAGACTCCACCCCCCTCACCTGGGTGGTCCCAGCTAACCATCCCCCTCCCGGAAGAAACCCTCAGCTTCCAGTCTCCATACCTCCCCAGCCAGAATGTGCACAGAGCAGGCAGGTGTGCCTGTCCAGTCTCTTCTTTCCCTCCTTGCTCCCTTCCAGCTGATGATTTCTCCTCTCTCCTTCTCTCAGTCTCTCCCTCTCCCTCCTTCCCTTCTTTCTTTCCTTTCTTCCTTTATTTTGAAAGAAGAGCTTATGATCCAGGTAGGTCTCAAATTCAAGATCTCCCTACCTTTGCTGCCTGGATGCAGGGAGGCACACTGCTATGCCTGCCTGGCCTTCTGGCTGACTGACATTTGCTTTGTCCCGCTGCAGTTTCCTTAAAGGTACCTAAGCAGCTGTTCCAGAACTGTGCAGAGATCAAGCACTCCGGGGCCAACACCAGTGGTGTCTACACCATCCGTGGGGCCAACATGACAAGGCCTCTCAAGGTGAGGGTCTCTGAGATGGAGCTGAGTTGGGGGCTTCCTAACAGACCCTCCCAACCCTCCCCATCAACACAAGGCTGTATCCACCGTCAGAGGGCCCAGAGAAGGCAGGAACACTGTTTTTGGAACCTCTCCCCAGACAGGCTTCTGAGGAACGGATTAAATGGAAGTTCACAAAGCCAGCAGTCTACCTTTGTCACCATCTCCTCTGGGACCAGACTTCTAAGCAGAATCTCAGGAAACTGTTCTATGTTGGTCAAGATGGCAGCCATCTGTGTAGCTGATGATCCTGGGTGCTCCGATTTTGTCTTTGCACAAGCAGGTTATTCCGTTTGCACACAGTCCAGAAGCAGGAGTTGGATCGGTAAAGCTGGTGACAGGGTGATGGGGTGCCACCATCTAGTGAGAGGGTCCAAGGTTGCACTGAGCTTGACCGTTCCCCTGCAATAGGGGTCAGGGGAAGTATGGATGTCAGAAGTGAGGTCTGGGGCAGACCAGAAGGAACGGGAGAGGTCTTCTCACAGTCCCAGTCTAACTTTCTGCATATGTTGGGGGGAGCAGCCTTGTTTGACCCCTGATTGGCTTTTGTGCTTCCCACATCACCTGCTAAAGTCCCCTATAGGAAGAGATCAAGCCAAGGGCTCGCCCTGGCAAATGTCTAGCTGTTCTTTGAAATACCCTTGCTTTTCTCCTGTTTACTGCCATCTAGATAAGTGAGCATCTTTGACTTTCCCTTTACAATACTGAGAAGGCTTCCTTTCCAACAGGCATGCACCCTCTGGGTGTGAGCACAGAAACGCCAGCACGTTGAAAGTAAATATGCATTTACTTATATGAATAAGTTCAGCTGTGGTGGAATGAGGGCAGATGTGAACAGCTGGAATTTAGGGCTACTGATGGGTAGGTGGGAGCTGGCCTGGGAGGTGAGAATCCTGAGCTCGGGCCTCAGCGTGTCTTAGGTCTCATTTAGCTGCACACCTCTCTGGACTTTCTGTACCCTCTGCACCCACCTTCCCTCCTTCTGCAGGTCTACTGGACCCTACTCCTGCTCTCTCTCTCTCTCTCTCTCTCTCTCTCCCTCCTTCCCTCCCCTCTGAAAATTCCATCCACCTCTACTTGGAGGTACGTCCTCATCTGACGCCCTCTTCCAAAACCACCTCCTCCAAGAAACCTTCCAGGGGTCTCCAGGGATTTCCTCCTCGTGGCTACCCAATCATTCCCAGACGTCCGTTTGTCCTATCACAGCCTCCTGCAGAGCTAGCCCTATGAGTGTATTTATTTATTTCCTGCTTACCAACAACTCACTCAGTGCAGGGCCAGGCAACATACCTGCGCTCACTGTCAGGTGACAATGTACTGAAGAAGCCATTGGAATGTCTGAGCAAATCCAGGCTGGGAGAGTCAGCTGTGGGAGGCGTCGAGCCCTTTGAACCAAAGGACCCTTTGTCTTATTCACCCATACAACCCTGCCTTGAACAGAGCTTGGCTCAGGTTGGCTCAGAAGATATTCTCCCGCACTGCGTCCAGGGAATAGCGCTTCCTGAGCCCACACTGTGTCCAGATTCTCTCTGCTTGCTGCACCCTCCCTTGTGAGGTCATGAGCTGCAGGGATCTTGGTTTCCAGATGGCAGTGTTCTTTTGGAAGGGTCTGGAAAGTGTAGACCTTAGGGCCTACTTGGAGGAAGTGGGTCAGTAAGAAGACACCTTTTAAACCTCATTCCTTCTTCACTCTCTGCTTCCTGTCTACCATGAGTAAAAGCAACACACACACAAACACACACAACTACACACTCACACACATATACACACATACACATCACACATAAACACACACACATACACACATACACATACATATACATATACACATACAGATATTACACACACACATCACACATATACACATCACACATAATCACACACACAGATATACACATACACACACTCACACACACAGATACACAGATACACACATACACACACACACACACACACACTCACGCACTCACTCACACCACCACGTTTTCTCCCAGCACAGAATGCCAAGCAACTGTGACCTGAAAATACTCTTAAGCCTTCCTCCTGCAAGTTGTTCCTGTCAGGTGTCTAATGTAAACTCTGACCCCGGCTGCACCCTGTCATAATAACAAATGAGAAGAGCTTGTGCAGTCGCAAATGAGGATGAGGCCCTGAGAGGCCGTCGATCACCTGCCTCCTAGAAAGATGATGGCAGTGGGTGGGAAGTCTGCGCCTGGATTTTCCTGATGCCCTTGACCTCGGGGTCACCATGTAGGAGGAGGGAGAGTTCAGCCAAGTTACCTTTGGGCTGCCTGAGAGTTGGCTGGTGGCATCGGGCAGAGTTCCCAGCTGTGCTCTTTCCCTCCCCACAGGTGTACTGTGACATGGAGACCGATGGAGGCGGCTGGACTCTCATCCAGCGCCGGCAGGATGGAAGTGTGAGTTTCCAGAGGACCTGGGAGGAATACAAAGAGGTAATGTGCCGTCCCAGGGGCTCCCGGCCAGGGGCCTGTGCAGGCCAGTGCTGTGGGTAGGGACTGCTACCCCTTACCTCACCCCAGGATGAAAGCCCAGCTCACCTAAAGCCAACGGTCCAGACCCTGGCCTCAAATTGACATTTGTTTTGACATTTGTCACATATGAGAAACTTAACTTTGTGTTAACATTTGGAGAAGTGACACATGCATGTTGGCAATGCTCTTCAAAGGAGGGGCTAGGGTGGCGTCTCGGAACACGGGGACCTAGGTTTGATTCCCAGAAGACTGAGAAGGGAGGCATGCACCTGTCATTCCAGATCTGGGGTTAGGGGGCAAAGAGAGATCCCTGGAGCTAACAGACCAGCCTGGCTGAATTTCAAGCTCCAGGCTAGGGACAGGGCCTACCTCAGAAACAAGGTGAACAGACCATATGGTTTAAATGAATTTCTTCGTTGTCTTTTGTTGTTGTTTGTTTGTTTGAGACAGGGTCTGTCTAATAGCACTGGCTCTCCTGGAACTCTCACTGGGTAAACAAGGCTGGCCTTGAACTCACAGAGATCCACCTGCCTCTGCCTTCTGAATGCTGGGATTAAAGGTGTGCGCTACCAGGCTCTCTGAATTTCCTCATGTTTGTATATGTCTCTAATATATCCACAATACAAATTTCTCCTCCTTCTCCTCATCTTCTTGGATTTCACATATTGCAAGTTGACATCACACTCTCTTTGTAGCAGGAGATGACCCTCAACTTCTGATCCTCCTGCCTCCACCTTCACAACGCTGAGACTATAGGGTGTACCTCCACAGCCAGTTTAAGACAAATTCTTGAAAGTGGGGCTGCTTCAAAGAACATATGGATGGCCAAGAGGGCCCAGCTGCCTTCCTGGCTTATGCTTAAGGTTAAATTCCGAACACAAGATTTTGGCAAGCTCACTTAAAAGCCCTTAAAATTTTCAAAAGTAAAGGAAATAGAAAGAGATGTTCATGGGGAATCAAGCAACCAGTGTCCACCAGAGAAGGGCTCACAGTGGTTGGCTTTAAGCAACTAGCAGATCAAGAGGACACTTGAGCCCCTGTCCTTGGTCCTGAGAGGTCGCTCTGCCAAAGGGCATTGGTTTCTTGACAACGTGGAGCTTAAGCCACAAAGATACTGTGAGGACTTGTGACCTCACATTTTTCCATTGCTGAAACTGTCTGTCCAGCCTCTGTCCTGCCGCTGGAGAAAATGTGCTCTGCCACTCCTGCCTGGCAGCTGGCTCAGTGGGCTCCTTCCTGCTTAACGTGCGTTTAGCTGAATACAGCAGAAAGCGCAGCACAAGCTCATCCATGCCATTCACAGCTAACCGGCTTCCTGGCACTTGGAAGGCCCCCGTGTTCCCTCTCCCTAGGAGTGTCCCCAGAGGCTGGGGCTGCTTCTTTTTATTTTAATTTTATTATCTGTGAGTGTTAGTTTACCTGTGTGGTATGTTTGTGCTTCCATTCATGCTGGGAGGCCGGTGGAGGATGCTGTGTCCTGAGTCCAGGTCCCTAACTACAGCTGGAGCTAGGGTGGTGGTCATCAAGCCCTGTTGATTCTGCTCCCCGCTTCACCATACATGGGGACTGGGGATTCTAACTCAAGCTCTCCTCCTGCACAGCGATTGCCCTTCCCCACTGAGCCGGTCCCCCGGCTCTCTCAGTTTCTATCACCACAAATGAGTTGAGTGTTTCTGACTTTAGGAGAATGCGATTTCAGTTATTTTTAGTGGGTTTGTAATTTACCAACACCTTATCGTCGCTCTCCGGGAAGGGAGGCTCCTCTTCCAGGCCTGTGTGCACTATTCTTACAAACTTGCTCATTAGGCACTGACCTCGGATAAGCGGCCGCGGGGCCTGGGCTGGCCCAGCTGCTTGCCACAGACGCTGCCTCCTTCCTCACACAGCCACCCCTTCCTGTCCTCCCCACAGGGTTTTGGTAATGTGGCCAGAGAGCACTGGCTGGGCAACGAGGCCGTGCACCGCCTCACCAGCAGGACAGCCTATTTGCTGCGTGTGGAGCTGCATGACTGGGAGGGCCGCCAGACCTCCATCCAGTATGAGCACTTCCAACTGGGCGACGAGAGGCAGCGGTACAGGTGGGCCCGGGGCCCAGGCTTGTGGGTGGCTTGGGGTCCCAAGGCAAGTGGCTACAGAGCCTGCACCCAGGGTCATTCCCTGGGCGTCTCCTGCTTCCACCATCTGGCCCAAATTTGGGCGCACGTCACGGGATCTGGAGGTGGCTACTTAGCACTCAGCAAGTCTTGGACCCTGGGTGGGGTGGAAAGACTGTCACTGACGCCACTGTGCCTAGAGCAAGAAGTTAGTCGCCCCATTTACAGACAGCAGGGGTGGGGAATTGATCTCAGTTTGTCTGATGCCCTCTGTGGTGAGGTGCTAAAGTCCCCACCCTGGGACAAAAGAGAACCTCTCTCAGCACTGCTATTTGCAGCCTTGAGTGGAACCTGGGTGCATGAAGGTCAGCATTCTCTGTGCTCTGTGTTGGGCATAAGGCTACAGTCAAGTCATCATGGTTTCCCACCCCTTCCTCTATGTGGTTTATGGTGTGTGTTTAGGAAAAGAAGCGAGCCTTTCCCAGGTACCTACTCTGTTCTGGACACTGGTTAAACACATTCTTATACACATTTTAGTGAAAAGGGAACTGGGGCACTAAGTGCTTAGTCTAAGATGACAAATTAGGTGGATCCTGGACTTGAACTCAGTTCTCCCTGTATCTCCACTCGGTGATGTCACATCTCTGAGACACTCACTGGTCTTCGGATTAAGCCTGTGTCTTAGCTATCTTTGAGCCCGGCTCAATTATTTGAATGAGCTCATGAGCTCACTCATGGGCCTGCAAGAATGCCCCCTGGCACCTGGCCCTTTTCCAGCTGCAGACAACTTCCAGAAAGCCAGGGAGGCACTTGGTTGCTCTCAAGGAACCTCTAAATGACTGTCTCCCCATAAATGTGCTCCTAGGGACATCCCTGGCACTCCCACATGCCTCCATTTTCTTATTAAGTGCCCCTGCTTCCTCCAGCAGGGTAGGCCTGCCATCCTCCCTGGTGGGACCACCCCGATGCTTGAGGTGCAGGAGGCAGAGCTGGAGGGAACATTCCTAGGGCTGAGCTGTGCAAGGCTGACCCAGGGGCTCCAGATCCTCGGAGCTGACCAGGGAGAATATGCCATGACCTGTCTTCAGTGCCTACTGAAGACACTGGCCTTAAAGGAAAGACTATGTCCCTCTGCACCCCTTTCTGCGTGACCCTGAGCAAATTCCTCTCGTCTGCTGAGTGGAAGCCCCGAGCATACCCCGAATCCTGATCAAATGTGGGATCCATCCAAATCGCTATCACTGCTGCAGCCTTCGTGTGGCACTGGCCTGCTCTGGGAGAGCCAGAGACTGGCATCCGAAACCAGACAACCGATGGTAAGGCACCTAGCATGTAGTGAGTGTTTGGCGAATGTTGGAGATCTTTAAATGCTAGATTCAAAGGCAAAACTACACCAACCCAACATCCTTCCGACAGCATCCACAAGGTTTGTGTTCACCAGGCAAAGTTGTGCTCAGTTCCCAGGCTCCCCTATTCTTCTGCACGTAAACTGGGTGTACACCTCCAGCTTTGTCTCTGAACCATGGATAGCTCCCTGCTACCAGCTCTGTCATGCCTCAAAAAGCAGTGTGGACTTAATCCGCTGCAGAGGCCTAATGACAGGGTATTGAAACTTGCCCTGTGCCAGGCATAAGCTGGGAAAGACTCTGGCCTGGACCTACCTCAGAGCCATTCGTCTCCTAACATGGTGGTAGTGAGTAGGGGTCAGACATGTCCCTAAGGCAGCCCACTTTCCCCAGGGAGGCAGTAGCTGCTAGGGGCAATATCCAGTGGCCTAGAGATCCTGGACAGCCAAAGAGGTCCCCTTGGGGGTGTGTGTGTATATGTGTCTTTTTTGTAGGGGAATCCTGGGAAGTCAGGTGTTCTCAAAAATGGCAGAGAGAGGCTATAGAGATATCTCAGTCAGTTAAGTTTATGCCTTTCAAGCATAAGGATCCAAGTTTAATCCCCAGAACCCAGAATTTTAAGGCCAGGCATGGTAGCATGTGCTTATACACACAGAACTAGGGAAATGGAGACAGGGGGCTCACTGGAGCTCCTTGGGCCAATAAAATATACTGTCACAAAAAAAAAAAAAAAATAGCCGAGGAAAGATGCTCGAGATTATCCTCTGGCCTTTACATGCACACAAATGTATAGGTGCACTTGTACACACAGACACACACACATTTAAAAAACGGCATCCAGCTGGGTCGTGTGCTCCCCAAACCCGAATGTTCACTAAGGCTTCTGAGGCCATAAGGTGTCCACTTACACAGGAAAGCCTGGAAGACGGGTGGGGGTCCTGGAAACCACTGGGAGGCCTGGAAACTGCCAAAGGAGGAACGGGGGGGGGGGGGGGAGAAGGATGCCAGCTTGCCCTGGGCGCCATCTCCAGGTCAGCAGCTAAGTGGGAGGATCCACAGAGAAGCCCAGAGGCAGGGATGAAAGAACTAGCAGCAACAGGCAGGAGGCGCCCTTGTTTGTCAGATGCAATGACTGAGCACAGGAGGGACACACTTCATGCTCTCACTTGGGGTTCTCAAGAGAATCAAGTATCGGGGTTTCCTCAGGCGCAGGTGATCAAAGGGAGGTTTCCTGGGCCCTGATGTAGGAGTCCCCACAGCCATCACAACCCTGGAGGCCTGGACATATTCACAGAGTCTGGCAAAGAAATAGAAGGTCTCTGTCCCCTGGATGGGGGTTTCTTGAGGGTTGATCCACATGGGCTGCAATGGCCAGGAAGGCTTTGTGGAAGAGGTGTGGAATGGAGCAGCTGCTATGCTGGGCCCTCAGGGCTGTAGGCAAAAGGCATGTAACCCTCCCCCTACCAGGCCACTGCACACTGGACTCTGGCTACTGGGCCTGAGAACCTGAGCAGATTCCTTTGGCTCTTGGCATCCTCATTCCCTTGCATAGAAAAGGGGACTATGAGGTTTAGATGAAAATGAGTTAACCTCAAGACACTGTAAGGACGCCTGGTCCAGAGAAGATGCTCAAAAGACTGTTAGCTGCTGTCCCTACTCTGTGTCTCCCACTCAGCGCTCTCTAGGACCCAAACTCAGCAAGTAAAAAGGGCCCAGCTGCAGTAAGTGCTGTGATCCCAGCGTGGCAAGAGAGGAGGGCCACCAGGAGCGCCCATGGCCTTGGCATCAGAGCAGGCTGGGTTTCCCCTGCAGAAACAACAGGAAGGGAACTTTGCCAGAACAAAGCCCTCGGGAGAGCCCCAACCTGACCCTTTCTTACCCTGCCTCCCCACTGCCTCCAGCCTCTCTGTGAATGCGAGCAGCAACTCAGCAGGGCGCAAGAACAGCCTAGCTCCGCAGGGCACCAAGTTCAGCACCATCGACTTGGACAATGATAACTGCATGTGCAAATGTGCTCAGATGATGTCTGGAGGTGGGTGTGTCCAGAGGACATCTGGATGTGGAGGAGGGTGTGTCTACGTGATATCTGGAGCTGGGTGTTCCTAGTGAGGCTCTGGCCAAACCTCCCTCTTGCAGATCATTGGAGTCCCCATGGGTTGCCTTCAATAGAAACACCCCTAGATTGCCTGAGAGACCAGCTGGGAGATGCCAAGGGTATCTCTGGGAAAACGCCGTACTCACTAATCCCACCCTTTCGTCTAAGGATTCCCCTACTCCCCGAGCAGGTAGAAACTGCATTGGGGAAACCAGAGGCAGGAGGATAGCTCCCTTCCCCACCTCTATGTCAGGCAGTGCTCCTGGTAGGGTGGGGGGAAATCAGAGGATAGAGATAGAAAGGGTCGAGACCTAGGTCACAGAGACAGGGGCCAAAGGAGGCCAACAATGACACAAAGTGGCAGAGACAGAGAGGTGCAGGCGACAGCAGACAGCAAGGAGAGGAATAAAGCCCAGAGCACACTGGGGACAGAGCCCCAGGGGAAGACAGGGCAATAGAGAGACACATGACACAGACAGAGGGACATCCACAAACATAGAAAGCCTTAGAAAGAACAGGAGGGCATGACAGCCTGGTAGGAGGTCATCAAGGGAAAAAAGGGAAGGGGGTGTCAGAGACACGATAGAAAGTGACAGAGGAGCCTCAACTGTGACCGAAGCCCCTGCTACCCTCCAAAACCCCAGCTTCATCTCTGCCTACACCCAGACCACCGCCTTTAGTGAGCTGGAACCCCAAGATGACAGTCATCAGCTTTACCCTCCCTGAATCCAGGCCACCACATCCCACCTCCCTCAACCTCTGTCCTCCCTCTTCCACTAGGGTGGTGGTTTGACGCCTGTGGCCTCTCCAACCTCAATGGCATCTACTATCCAGTTCAGCAACACTTGCACAAGCTCAATGGCATCCGCTGGCAATACTTCCGGGGCCCCAGCTACTCACTGCATGGCACGCGCATGATGCTGCGGCCAATGGGTGCCTGACACGCAGCCCTACAGAGACTGATGTGGGAGGAGGATTCTCAACCAAGATGGCTCTGTGCAAGCTGGGCCCCACCCAGAAATCAGTGCCCAGGGCTCATCTGGGACATTCTGGGACATCAGAGCCAGCTTACCTTGCTGCCAAATTATCAAGAGTCACCCACCTCCACCTACCCCTCTGTTGTGAAGCCCTGCCTCTGTGGTACCCACAGTCTTCTCCCTCCTGCCACCTGCAGGGACTCGCTGTCATGGCCTGAGGCAGACTGAACTTGATACCTCGGAAGATGGGGTTGCAGCGGGTGGGAAAGTCTCACAGAAGGCAGGTGGCCCCCTCCAGGGGAGCCTGAGAGTCTATCTCCATTCTCCAATTCAGAGTTTCTCTAGCCTTGAGATGTCTGCCGACTTGCTTCCCAAGGCCTGGACACCATTCCCACCCCAAGTGCGAGCCATCATTTCCCGGTGCTCTATGGCTCCTGGACTTCAGTGGCTGACAGTCAGAACTGGTCTCCCAGAGGTTTCCAGAAGCATGAGAGGGGAATCTTCTTACTCCAGCGTGCCCTAGAGTGTGTTCCATAAGTAATAACTAAGGCTCCTCTCTAAAGTACTTTGGATGAAGTGAGAGAGAGATAATAGGTTAAATAAAAAGAATAGGCTTTCGTAACTGCAGGACTTCTCGGAGCCCTTCGTGTGTTCCCAAGCCACCCAGGATGGGGTTGGGGGAAGCAGCTTTCTCCAAATTTATTTGCCTGAAAATGAGGAG
This sequence comes from Meriones unguiculatus, assembly GCF_030254825.1. Taxonomy (NCBI): domain Eukaryota; kingdom Metazoa; phylum Chordata; class Mammalia; order Rodentia; family Muridae; genus Meriones; species Meriones unguiculatus. Next base: position 127,152,492 of record NC_083352.1, on the reverse strand, counting down.
TGGGGAGATGGTTCCATAGGTAAAATTCTTACCATGCAAATATGAGGATCAGAGTTCAGATCCCCAGCACCATAAAAAGCTGGTTGTGGCCATGAGGACCTATAGGTCAGCACTGGGGAGGCAGAGACCGAGGGCTCTCTGGAGCTTGCTGGCCAGCCAACCTAGCTGAATTGGTGAGAGAAGGTGGAGAAGTGAAGGAGGAAGATCTGAACTGACCTCTGGCCTCCACGTGTACACATACGACATGAAAAACACACATGCACCACACACACACATTTTTTTAATGGAGCCCTATTTGTTCGATCACAGGGCCAAGGATGCCCTTGGAAAAGCTGGTCCTCACCCATCATGAGGGGGAGCCTGAGGGACACATCCCCCACCTCCACCTCTACCCCACCTGCGCTAGCTACAAGGCTCATTCTGGCTCAGCCAGCAACTGTCAGGCCTGACACCAACCATCATCCAACATGGTGCTGCCCTCTGTCCCTGAAGGAAGTGTTGCAGTCACAGGACTCATGATCTCTAAGAACCTTTAACCAAAAACTGGCACATCACTGTGTCCCCTTCCACCATCCTCACAGTGCTGTTATAATCCCCTGACACCAAGCCCAGCCAGGAAGCACCTTTCTCGAGTCTGGGCAAGTTAGGCCTGCCAGGATGGGCTCCGTCCTCCTGGGTTCCAGTGATGCAGGGGCACTTCCAGCAGGCCTGGAAAGGACTTAGGATCAGGCTGCCACACAGAGAAAATTCAAGTCGCCTTATTCAGCACTTACTGAATATAAGACTGGGCAGAGTTCCGGGTCACACTGGCTCTGAGACCCTAGGCCAGTGAGTCTCTGAGGTTTACAGACTAGTCAGTCTGGTCTAATCGGCAATCTCCAGATCCAAGTGAAAGACAAAGATAGCTCCTAAGGAATGACATCTGGCTTACACACACACACACACACACACACACACACACACACATTCCTTCAAAGGCCAAGGGAGTGAGGAAGGCCACCCCTCCCTGACGTGTGCTCCTTCTCCTGATCCAGGCAAGCAGGGAGGGGAGCATCCTACTCTTGTGTCCCCAGCACTTACCTCTGTATTCTGATGTTTCTAGCGCACTGCGTGCTCAGAAGCAGAGCAAGGCAACACTGAGCCCCAGGGGGCAGCCTCTCCATCAGTTCAACCCTTGGACTCCTGCATCTAAATATCCATACTCCCCTCTTGCCTTCCTTTCTCCTCGCCAGACACAGAAACAGCATCCTGAAGGAGGGTTCATTCACATACAAGGGGCGGTTTCAGGGGCAGCTGGTTCCAGGTGCTCCGGTGATGCCTGCCTCCACCTGCAACTTGTCCCACCCTGCTTAACTGCATTCTCAGCGGGGGGTCTCTGATGTGCTGGCTCCAGCAGCCGCAGTTCATGTCCCAGCTCAGCATCTTGAGCCAGAAGCTAGCTCTGGCCCAGATGATCCAGCCAAAGATGATCCTCTCCGACCAGCATGGGCCTGGGATTCTGAGTGGCCAAAGCCAGGTTACGTGATCATTTATGGCCAGGATGGGGCCACTCAGGGACCAGACCAAGCCTTGTTTGCAGGAAGCAGGGGGGCAGGAGGAGTTCCACTTTCTCTTCTCTGTCTCCCCACCACTGCTCCTGCCCCACAAGTCTTGCCTCGGGTGCCAGTTGTGCCCCAAGTTACCTTAGAAATCAAGGCCCAGAGACACCCCCCCAGGCACAATTCTGATCCTCCCTGAGACCCAACGTCCCACAAAGCACCTGCCAACTCCTGACAGCTCTGAGGACAGCAGTGTGGAGTCACCGCAGCTGCTGGAGGAGCCCCACGAGGGCAGGGGTGGTTTGGGGACTAGGCTTCATCTCCTGGGGGCCGCAGTTCCTTGGAACTGGATTGGGAATTTCTGCAGCTGAAACTCCTACCCAAAATCTTTTTGACCTCTTGCCTGGGCTCAACGTCCTTCCACTTCTGTGCTAAAGGAAGAGAAAGGGTTTCGTCCAGGTATAGAGCCACCCGCTCCAGCACACATGCATCCCTGAGCTGCCTCCTTTCTCAAGCTCTCTGGAGATATGTGGCCACCTTCCATAAAAACACTGAAGTGCTGTCCCTGTTGCCCATCACATGGGCTAAAGGAACTTTCTGGAAGGATTTCTAAGGCCAGCCTGTTCTCACTGGTGCCTGGTGGGTCCCAGTAGAACCAGCCAGGCAGCACTTCATGTGGCCAGAAAAGGCTGTTTCTGTACTGGAGTTCACTGTGTTTATACTAGGGACCTAACCAAGGGCAACAGGGAAGGTGGCCCTTAGGAGAGGGAGGAAGGAAACAGGCAGCCCTCGTGGAAGGGTTCCCAAGTGGCTTCAGGAATGGATCCTTCTCTGGGTTTTCCATCCCACCATTGTCTGAGCCACTGCTTCTTTTAAAAAGATGCTTTGGGAAGCAGGCAAATTGTTGCCTTGGCAACAACAGCAGCAGCCTCTTTGACAGAACAGCTTTTCAGAGACGTGCAGCATTGGACCTGGTGGGTTCACCTGCGTTCGCTCATTCCTTATGGGCACATTCGCTCATATAGCTGTGGTTGGTTGAAGACCTACCTGGACCAAGGCCTGGCAGGGTGATGGGGATGGAGCAGTGTATCGACAGATGTCTACAGCCCACCTCACTGAACTGAACAAGCTCAGAGCAGGATGACCAAGGAGCAAATTAAAAATACTCAAGATGAGGTGAATAAAGAGTACACCACAAATGCAGAAAACACACATAACAAACCAGAGCGTTCATGCATGTATAGATAGATGTGTGTGGTGTGCTGGGAAGGCAAGAGGTTGACAGCAGATGGCTTCCACAGTTGATTTCCACATTGTGATTTGAGACAGGGTCCCTCACTGAACCTGGAGCTCCTAGACTGACTGCCAGTGGACACCAGGAACCTTTCTGTCTCTGCCTCTCCAGGGCTGGGATCACGGGTCTGCCCCACCATGCCCAGCTTTTAGGTTGTGCTAGAGATCTGAACGCAGGTCCTTACACTTGTGTAACATGCACCCTATTGACCAAGACTCTCCCCAGCCCTAAGGAGATGTTTTTTGTTAAGATTTATTTATTTATTTTAGCTGAGAGTGGTGGCTCATGCCACACAGCATTCAGGAGGCAGAGGCAGGCAGATCTCTGTGAGTTCAAGGCCAGCTTTGTCTACAAAGGGAGGACCACAGAGAGCAACCCTGTCTCAAAATCAAACAAACAGAACCCACATTATTTTATATGTGTGGGTGCTTTGCCTGCATGTATGTATAAGCACCATGTGCATGTCTAGCCCCCAAGAAGGTCGGAAGAAAATATCAGATCCCCTGGAGCTGGAGTTAGAAATGGCTTTGAGCCACCATGTGGGTTCTGGGAACTGATCTGGGATCCTCAGCAAGAGCTTGAAGCATTCCTAATGGCTGAGCCATCTCTCCAGCCCCTGAAGAGGCACAGAGAACAGAGGCAAATGAAGAGCTGCAGGGAGAAGAGCCTACTAGCGCGAACAATGCAAAGGCCGTGGGGTTGGCGTGAGCTTGGCAAATTTCTGTAACCACCGGAGGCCAGTGTGACTGCTGGCTGGGGTAGCAGTGAAGGAAGGATGTGGCTTTCCCACCATGTCATGAGGACAACACACACATTCACGCAATGCACTCGGGCACACATGCACAAGCAGCTTCCCTGTTTCACTTGACTCACAGCGGTTCTCGAAGATATCTGCCCGTCTAGACCTTGGTTGTTAAAGCAGCTGAGGCCCCTCCCATTGCCTTCATCTGGAAATCCTCCAGATGCCACTGCTGGATCAGCTGTGGTCAAAGGTCTACTTTGTCCATTGCCCTGGGCCTGGGCATTAGAGAGAGGAGGTAAATGAATGCCTCGGCTATAGGAGGACAGAGGGACTCATTCCTGAAGTCAGCAGGAGACACACGAGGTAACAGCCTTCAGCTGCGTGCTCTCAGTGCTAACTCCCCGAACACCATTTACCTGGCCCCCAGCAGGCTGCTCTACCGCCCTGTGTTACAGGTGTGGAAACGAGCTCACAGACGTTAGGACATAGGCTAAGCTAATGCAGCCAGGATTCAGTGGATTCAGTAGACCTGGAACAATAACCATGCCTCGTGGGTAGCTCTGCTGTCTGCAGCCAGAGCTCTGTTCCCTGGACAGGGAAACTGACACATGCTGCCATCTCCTAAGTGACAGGAAGGGAATCAGGCTTGTACCCTGCTAGCCTCTAGCCCCACTCTGCCAGCTAGCCTCATTCCTTAGCCTCCTAACAGGACCGCACCTTCCTGTGTTCCTCCTGGCTAATGCCCCCCAGTGGCCCAGCATTCTAAGAAATTCTAATGTTCAGCTTATAGCCAGGGCTCTTCGTGACTTCTGTAACTCTGTCTCTACCCGGGATTCGTACTATGAAGAAGTAAGGGTCCAGGTGACCACAAGCTACCCTCGAAGAACTGTCCATTTCCAGTTGACTTTCATGTCCCTATGGCACTAATTCAGGGTCCTGTAAGAAACACAGAGGACTATGTTCTGGCTTTGTCCCTTGCAGAGGGAAGGTGGGGCTTGTAGGATCCCTGTGAACTAGTAAGTCATCAGGCCTGGGGACAGAGCCAGGCACTATCCCATTCTCTGTGGCATCTTATGGTATTATTTTCCATGCCAGGTACCTGCCTCCAGATATCCCCAGAGCCCCATAATCACTCAGTGAGAGCCTAGTATACCCCCTTTCACAGGAAAGGACAGCACATGGCTAAGGCCTAGTGCAAGGGGCTACATGGGTGCTGTAGACCTGAAACCACATGCTTTAGAGTGCACCCTGTCTCCATCTCACTCCCCTGTGACCTAAACATTCAGCATTGGCTGGAACTCGCCATAGAAAATGAAGCTCACTGTCAGGCCCTCGTGCTTCACAATAAACAGGACCTTTGCTCAGGTTTCTGGCTTCCTGACTGTCCTGCCATGGTTTCAGAACACACTGGCACATGCCAGGCGGGCATCCTGCTGCTGCACTATGCTCTCAGTCCTGGCAGAGCAGCCCAAGTGTTGTTTCTGACCTGGCAGCAGGGGAGGGTTGTGTGACCCTGAGTGCCTCCTGGCTGCCCCAGCCCCTTCCTGGGTGGCCAACACCTGCCTCTTCCATCCAGGGCTGGGAATAGAGCAGATTAAGAGAGCAGCACATTAGGATCCAAAACCACGATGCAATTGATGACCACTGTGCTAAGGGTGGCCTAGGGTGCAACTGTGTTTTCCCATCCTCCCCTGCTTCTTGTTCTTTGTCACTACTGAAACTCAGAAAGGTTCTTGGGCCCATTTCAAACACAGAAGCCAGTCCAGGAACCTGGCCTTGAGGGCATGAGCAGGGGAGAGCTGACCCTGCCTCCTTCGGATGGCAGCATCGGGTGGCCTGGCTGAAGGATCAGTGCTGGAGAACTCGCCCTGGTGGTGTGAATAAGGAAGAGCTGCTGGGCCGGCCAGCTGAGCTACCACCCAGGCCCAGATCCGGGGCTTTGAGTTGGCCCACCCCAAAATCAACATCATCTGCAAAATGGTGGGGTGATTGAAAGGGCCCGTCCTGCCCATCCAAAACTGTAGGATCTCCACAGGGCAACTGTGTAACCAGAGGAGTCCTGGTGAGGATTCAATATTGACAGTGCCTCAGAAGCCAAGACCTGGAACTGGACCAATGACTCGTTGCGATGAGCCTTTGTAGGTGAAGATGTATGGGCAGGAGGCTAGACTGTGAGACACTCCGTGGCACACAGTAGCTTAGAGAATGAGATGCTTTCTATACTTCGCTTTATTTGTGTGCGCGCACGCATTTGCAAGGGCAGAGGGCAACAAGGAGAAGGGGATATAAATTGGACTGGGGTGATGTGAAACTCACAAAGAATCAATAAGAAAGCTGGGTTCAGTGACACACACCTGGAATCCCACCACTCTGGGAGGCAGGGGATCTCTGTGAGTTCAAGGCCAGCCTGGTCTACAAAGTGAGCTCTGGGACAGCCAATGCTACACAGAGAAGCCCTGTTTCAAAACAAAACAAAACAAAAAAAGCAAAGAATCAATCAAAAGTAAATAATAATAATAATAAAATAATAATAATAATATTTTTAAAAGAAATAATAAATAAATAAAATTATCTGCAGAGCCTAATCACATGCCTGCATATACGGGAATGTGACTTCTGCGTGTGAATATCACCTGTAGTGCTCTGTGTGTATGTGTATGTATTTGTGTGTGTGTTCATGTGTGTGTGTTCATGTGTGTGTGCACACACATTAGGAAAGCTGTACATTTTTTGACAGTCCCCCATCAAGGGGTGTTTCACTGTTTTGTCCTCTCCCCATTGAAGAATAATGACTGCTCAGAATGCTAGAGCAGGGGCTGTTGTAGGATGACCTTGAACACCAGGCTGGACAGAGCTTCTATATGACTGGTCCGGAGTAAGAATCTGCTTGTTGGTGGCTCCATTCAAACTCTCACACTTTCTCTTTGTGTTGAGCCACACCCAGCCCACTCTTCAAAGGGGAAAAAGTCTGTTCAAATTTGTGTTGATGTCAGCTAAGAAAGAGGAAAGCATACGGACTTCGGGAAGCTGAATCCAGAAGCGGACTGCTTGGCTGAGGTGTCTGACAGACTTGCCAGACAGTCTGAGGCTCACAGCTGAAAGATTTGCTTGCGTGGAACATGAGGATCTCACGTGACATCATCAGGTAATACCCTGTGACTGACGACTGGACAGAAACAAGTCCTCTCCACCACCGTGTCTGTACAAAACCCAGCATGACCTTGTCTGGGCCACAACCTGGCTTTGTTTCTCCAAAATGTGCCTGGGAGGAGGGACCATTGTTTCTATGTGGGTTACACTTCTGGTCTCAATCCTGCCTCCACTACAGAGATTTACAAAGGCACCACATCACCCCAGCATCTCAGTGGTACCCAACCCAGAGCAAAGCTCCTCCCCAAACCCTCTTTGCAATCACCTAGCTGGGCCAGACCCCATCACAAGCCTTCACCAAGACTGTTTTTCTGACAGTGAGGGGTCCCTAGCCATCATTCCTTTGCAGCTTCAATGATCCTTCTCATTAAAAACTGTGAAGGTGTTCCCCTATGGGTTATAGTCTAGGTTAAAAATCCCTAGATTAAAAATAAGTTAAACGTATTAATATATAGCATATATATAATAAAATGAGGTATCAGTCCCTCCACCTAGAGCTCTCAGCAGACTGAAACAAAGTCATCAATATTATAAATGCCAGAGTAAGAGCTGGAGAGATGGCTCAGTGGTTAAGAGCACTTCCTGCCCTTCCGGAGGACTTGAGTTCAATTCCCACCAACCACATAATGGCTCACCACCATCTATACTTGGATCTAGAAGCTCTCTTCTGTCATGCAGGTATACAGCAGATAGAGCATTCATATACATAAAATAAATAAATAAATCTTATTAAAAAAATTAATAAATGCCAGGGTGTGTTTTTTCATTCTTTGAAAATTTCATGTATGTATTCATTGTGTTGTGATTATATTTACCTCCCACACCCTCCCTCCAACTCCTCCTGGCCCAACACATCTCCCTCTCAGTTTCTACCAAATTATGCATAATTATTAAGATGGTGATGATAATTATCATTACTTACCTCAACTCTACAGTCATAAATAATGACTTGCTTCAGGAATTTGATTCTCATAACTCTTCCTCCCCAGAGAAATGTAATCGCCTCCACTTACTGTTAGGCTGGATTGCATGCAATGGAGCATTCAAGAAGGCCGGTGGCACAAGCCTGTGATCCCAGCACTCATGAGGCTGAGGCAGGAAGGCCCAAGCTAATCTGAGCTACAGAGTGAGACCCTTTCTCAAAAACAAAAAGGAAAAATCCAAACAGCCCCTTTTTAGCAATTACACATCTGCTATACAAAAAAAAAAAAAAAAAAAAAAAGCCTCACTGGCACTTAGTTGGCTTATGGTATAAAAAGGGTACAGTGCTAGGGTGTGTGTGAGGCCCAGGGTCTGGCGTCTAGTCGCCTGGTTCTGGACAGGCTCTGAGAGGCCAGCAGGTTCTGACTGACCATGCGCCTGTGGGCAGCTGAGCTCAGCGAACCAGCTCAAAGAGCGGCTGCACATCCTGTCCTCCAGCAGCCTGGCTAAGCTTCTTGGTGCTTGCCTGTGTCTAGCTGTGAAGGTCAGAGAGGAGGAGGAGAGAGGGACCAGGCTTTGAGGGGCTCTGCAGCACCATGCTTCACCAGGCAGGTGAGTGGATGGAACGGCTCTCACACTGCTGCTGAGAGATGCCCCCTCCCAGTTCCTCTCCTGTGTCAAGGAGTCTGTCCAGCCAGCTGAGGCCTGGAGACACCAGACAGCATTGTTTGCACAAGCCTGGAGAGCGGCTGTAGACTACAGCTTCCTAAATAAACATACACACACACACACAGACATATATATATATATATATATATATACATATATATATATATGAGTCATATCTACATAAACCAATTACGAGATCATAAGCAGTGATAAGCTTCCATGAAGAAGCAGATTGTGTACACATGTGGGGCCACCCGGATGGAACTGCCCACTCCCAAAACATGGGCTGCACCTAGGACAGAAACAGAGTAGCATCATGATGGACATCCTGCAAAGGACTGACATCTTTCCAGGAGCACACCCAAAGGCAGCAAGAAGAGGGTGTGGCCAGCTCTGTTGGCTTTCTCCAAGCATGGAACCCAAATACAAGGAAGTAGTCTGAAAATTCACAGAATACCTGCCACAGCCCAGAGGAGCCAAGGAGACACAAATGCTGGATAGAAACAGTCCTAGATGGACCTTCAGCCCAGGGATTGACTAGGAAGTACGTAAGGTGTGAGCTTATCAGCTAGTGATACTGTGACAATATTGGTTCATTGTAATACATGCAGTCTAGTGTTACTGATGCACGCAGGTTTGGAGCCTGGGCCCTGTCAGCCTAACAAGCCACGATTGGACCCCATTCTCAATAGGCCTCTTAAAGAGACATAGTGAAAGGCAGAGAAAGATGAACAAAGGCATCAAGTTACCACTCAGGGACCACTTGACCCCTCCCGACAAGCCCTTCTTCGGGTCCTGACATGAAGCTTATGTTGAATGGAAAGGTGTCAGCCCTGCAGGGGCCCTGGCATACTAATCTGTTAGTGGTGGGGGAAGTGCCATGGAACATGCAGGAACTCTGCGCCATCTTTTAATAACTCTTGCTATTGCTGTCTGTCCGTTTTCTTTCTTTCTTTTTTTTTTTTTTGTTAAGGCAGAATCTTTCTATATAGCCCTGGCTGTCCTGGAACTCATTCTGTAGACCAGGCTGGCCTCAGACTTATAGAGATCCACCTGCCTCTGCCTCCTGAGTGCTGGGTTAGAGGCACGCGCCACCACCACCAGGTAAGCACTTCAGTCTATTGAGGAGGAGGACAGACTTGGGGAAACAAAGAAGCAGAGGGCAGGGAGTGCAGAGGGCTCAGGGCTAATCTAATTCTATTTTAGAGATGAACACTGTACTGGCTGAGGTTTTTGTCAACTTGAAACCATCTAGGTCACCTGGGAAGAAGGAATCTCCTGAGAAAATCGCCCTGTCCAATCGTCCTGTAAGCAAACCTGTGGAGCATTTTCTTGATTAATGATGATGTGAGAGAGCCCAGCCCTCTGTTGGTGCTGCCACCCTGGACACGTGGTGCTGGGGTGCATAAGAAAGCAAACTGAGCAAGCCGGTAAATGGCATTCCTCCATGTCTTCTACTTCAGTTCCTGCCTCCGGGTTCCTGCTCTGCTTGAGTTCCTGCCCTGGCTTCTCTCAGCATGGAACCACTGAGCACCTGTGACCAGAAGGTATAAAGCAAATAAAGCCTTTCCTCCCCAGTTTGCTCTGGCCCATAGCGTTTCACCATAGCAACAGAAGTCAAACTAGGACAAACACACCAAGGGCCAAGAGGGTGGGTGACTTTCCCACAGCCTGAGTCCTGACAAGAAGGATGTCACATTGGCTACCAGAGCCCTGACTTTTGGGGGCTGGGAGAGGGTGCAGTGGGTGAAGTGAGGTACTTGCTGAAGCACATGCATGAGGAGTCTGGGCCCCCATGGAAAGAGCAGGGCAAGCGCACATCTGTAACCTCAGTACTTGAGACTGGGGCATAGAGTAGACCTCAGGCGCTCTAAACAGTGAGCCCCAAGTCAGAGAGAGGGAGGCCTGCTTCAAAAATTAAGGTGGGGGCCAGGTGCAGTAGCACTGGGGAGGCAGAGGCAGGTAGATCTCTGCGTTCGAAAGCAGTGAGATCTACAGAGCAAGTTCCAGGACAGCCAGGGCTACACAGAGCAACCCCTACGCATGCACCATGGCACAGGCCCACATGCACACACACTCACACATCCACACACACACATACATCAAGTACACACAAACATTAATTAACACATTAATCAATTACAAGATAGGGTGAGACGCAACTGAGAAAGACACTCAGCATCAACCTCTGGCTTCCACATGCACACATACACATACAAACATATACCACACACAAGTCCTGACTCCTGCCTGCACAGCCCTGACCATTAGACCATGCTGCCCTATCTTCAACATGACAGGGTTAACCAGTGACGTGGTAATGTTGCTCTGCTGGACCTGAACCGCCACCACTAGAGTGAATGTGGGACAGTCAACAGGATGCCACTCCACCCCAGGCCATGACACACTCTACCCAACCGCGCTGATGGCTCTGTCTTCCCACACGTGGCTCTATTTCATCCACAGAGACGTTTCTTCCGACCTTCTGCCTCTGCACCGCATAGCCTCTGCTCAGCAGGAATTCATCTGTGCATAGCAGAGCTGCCTCCGAGCCTTCCTTCCCTGAGCCAGTGGCGAAACTCACCAGGCATGACTGTAATAGTCATTGGTCTTAGATCTTGGCTGTTGACTTGGATGCTAGTATCTAAATCTCTCTGGGCCTTGACTGCTCGACCTGGGAAGTGAGAATGTTAGCAGTATCTGTCTTGGAGGATTGTAAGGCTTCAGTGAACATGGAGGAAATGCACAGAGCACGAAGCATGTGTGCACGCACACACACACACACACACACACACACACACACACACAGCAGGACCCACAGTCCAAATGCAAGGTCTGGTGGGCTCCACTCACACTTATACTGATGGTATGTGACATGGTGTCTGTTAGTTACTGTTTTAAGGTCCAACTCCACAGAGAAGCAAATAATTAAAAATTCCTTTGTCAGGTTCACAAACCTCTCCTCACAGCTTGTCTCAACTGTTTCAGTTCTGAGCAAAGAGCACCCACTTCTCAGATCGGGCTCCGACTCTACCTCTGACATGAAATGGCAGTATAACGTAGAATGTGTCTTTGCCCCGTTTGCCCAACCAGCTCATGGAACACTGATGCTAGGAACTGTACAGAAATTCAGTGTTTTCAGGTGCAGGGGAGAAGAGCCCCTAAGATAAAGCGGAACGAGCGTCCCAAGCCAGGAAGGTGCCTTCAAAGGCAGGGGTGGCCCTCTTGGGTCTATCCTAAACCTGTGTCATGCCTTTCCCCTGTATCTGCTACTGGGTTTCCCCACCTTACCCCCACTGCTCCATTGCATACAAATGGTAATTCTTTCACCCCACCCCCCAAACCACACAGCAGTACATTCTGGAGAACCAGACTCCGAGGTCAGTGCTCTCCCCAGAGACACCTGTGACTGCCCGCACTTCCCAGAGGCCACCAAGGTATCCCACTTTAGCCCGCAACAATGCTGCCTCTCTGGGAGTCTTGGCCAAGGGGAGCTGAGTGACTAACCCAGGAACACAGCTGTAGTTACAAGCCGGTGATCTCAGAATGGCGCAGGGTGAACCCTGGTGGTCCGGCACACCGCTCCTCCGGCAAGGGCAGGATAGAGACCAGTCAGAGCCCACGGCTACCCTCTGCAGAGCACCAGAATGCCATGCCTTTACCCACCTCGGCTTTCCTGCCCTCACTCAAGACTCAGGTGCCCAAGAGAGAACTGGCAACTGGCTACAGACAGCATTTGGGGTTAGCAGGGCCTTGGGGGCAACGTCCACCCCATGCAGCCAGCATGTGCAGAGGTGAGAGCCAGTGTTCTCAGTGGAAACAGGAGATGACTCTAGGCATTGGGAACGGTATATTTCTTCCCCCACATTTCCCATGTGCTCTCAGCTCCAAGCGCTAGGACCCTTGGGCTGGCTGCTCCAACAGCTACAGAGCTGGAAGGAAGCTAGCTAGTTCAGTAGTTTTTTCAGAAATCTGGTCCAGTCCGGCCAATGGCATTTGTCTCCATGGAAACAAAACTTTTCCCAACCTGGGGAGGCAATTACTGTTCTGTTTACTGTTCTTTCTGGTGATGTGATAATGATGATGCAGATAGCTGACATTTTTGGGCCTTGTGCCATTGGACCTGCATCTCTCCTGCCATGGTAGGCGTTAATGATGGTCTCGGGTTGCAGCAGAGAAAACTGGGACTCAGAGAGCACAGGTGATCTCTCCAAGGCCACACAGCAAGCTAGGGGCAGAAACAGAATTTCAGTCTTTAGATGGGCAACTATTACAGGAATGAGTCCTGCCCAAACACTGTGATCCTTTAGCACAGGGGAAACTGAGGCTTGTAGAAAGGAAATCTGGCGGCACACATCTATGGAGCTCTCCAAAAGTTTCACTACCTTAGCCCCACGGGTAGGGGTTTTCAGTTGCTTTCTACCTTCATGGCCTAGAAGGGGACTGGGGACAGAGTGGGTATTTACTGACTACAGAAAGACAGGAAGGAAGGAAAAAAGGAGGCTTCTGCCACCAAAAGAGCTGAGGAGATGGCTTGCCGAGGGCCACAGTGGCGAGTCGGGAGCCTGTGAAAAGTGCATCTCTCCATTCCTCTGCATCATCCCACAGGTATTTAGACCACGCCATTCCTGGGGCTTCGTCATACCCACAACCAGGCTTGGCAGACACCCAGCACAGAACCTGATGCTCATTGGCTGGGTTTTCCCGTGGGTGTGAAAACCAAAATATTACCCTAAAGGTGGAGCCGCGTAGCCAAGCTGGGTCAAACCCAAAAGGCAGCCCGGGCGTCCAGCTGGGCCTGTCTGTGTTGGACTTCTTGGCCACTTCCTTTGAAAGCTGTTTACTTTTTCTGCATAGATAATAAATTCATATATGATCCCAACTTCCAAAGCCACAAAAAGGAAAAGTCTTCCTCTTACCACTGATGGCAGCCATGCAGTGAATTCCATCTCCAGGGGTCGTGGCGGAGGCATTTATCAGGGCCCCTCATGCCTTTGCAGCCATGTTCCTGTTCCCACAAACACCCAGCACTGCCCCTCACCACTCCTCTACGCTTGCACAGCAAATGTGCACAGAGCACTTTTGACTGCCACACAGGGTTTCATGGTGCATCTTGGCCTGAATTTAGCAAAGTCTCAGAGATGCCACTTTCTACTGCTAGTATAAGCAGTGGAGAGAGAAAGAATATCCCACTGTTGCTGGAGGAGTTTGTTTGCATTCGGCTGCTTGCCCACACTGAAACTGTGAGGTGCGCTGAGTACTGAATGTGCTCAAAGCCCCACTTCTCAGGAGACCTCAGACGCTCTGGTGCTGCTGAGCCTGTCCTCTGAGGCGGAGAAAGTGGCCAGAGGCACCACCATCACATACCCACATGTGTGAAGAGGGATCCTTGAACACCCAGATAGAGTGATCAGTGGAGGTAGGTGTACATGAGCGAGCCTCTGCCCTCCCTGCCTGTGGCCTCCAGCATGTGACTTCCCCTTCTGAGACCATATCGAAGCCACATCTACTTCACATTGAACCTGCACCCCACCCTGTTCTGTGGGTGTCTGTGGTTACAGAGGAATTAATTACTGAGTGGGCATGTGGTTTTCCTTCCAACAATTCAAGGATTTAAATATTGACAACAAATCAAAGTTGGAAAGACCCCACCCCCACCCCCGAGTAGCACATATAGAGCTTGTCCTGACAGGACAAGGGATGGTGGCACTTCTCCTTCACTGGACTTGACAGCAGGGGTGGGCAGTGCACCCTGTATAGAGGCACCAAAGTGGGATTCGAACCCTGAGCCCCATGTGACTCCATATGCTCTTGGGCACCAACCTCGCTGGTCCCAATGGACCACAGAGCATTATCTGAAAGCATGACACACACATGTGCGCACATAGCCATGCTTTGTGCTTTCCACTCCAGTGGAAGCAGTGCTCTGCCCCAGAAGGCAGCCCCCCTATCACTCCACTGCATAGAAGTGAAATCAGACGCCAGGCAAGAGCAGGCTTTTCAAACTGTGGGATTAAGGGATTATCCCACCCCCATGGTCACGTGGTGGGGGGGAGGGGGGGAGTGCCTGTGCATGTGCCGGTCAGAGCCTCAGAATGTGCGTGGACCCAGCTGTCGGGTGGTCTGGCTCCAGCAGACCCCAGCCCAGCGCCAGGCAGGAGGCTCCAGACAGAGCCACTGCTCCAGCAGGACACTATAGGAGGGTAGGCGCCTCACTAGGGGCCGGGCTGAGCTATTTTCAAACTCCGGAGGCCAGGCAGAAAGTCAGCTCTGCCCTCTCCCAGACTCTGCTCCTCACAGCGGGGGGCTAGGCTTGCCAGTCCAGAGTTGTTCTCTTGCCTCACGACACAACTGGAAAAAGAAGAAACAGGGAGAGAAAAGACTGCCACAGGCTGGAACATGAACCCACTCGGTCATTCATCCCTTCTCCTGGGCTCCCCAGAGGCTGAGGGACACCAGCAGAGCAAAGTTCGTGCCCCCTGGGGGGACTGTTCTAGTGAACACAGACAGGAGTCACAGCATGTGTCCATCTCTGGAGGTGGCAAAACTAAAGCAGGTGGCGCAGAGGCCACCAGCACCGCTGATGGCTCAGATGTGGGCTTAGGGGCGGACAGGGAAGAGCACAGACATTGAATAAAGGAGAAAATGAGTCATGTGGGTCTCCAGCCTTGGTAAGGATTGCACATGCAAAGGCCCTGGACAAAAATGTGTCCAGTGTGCTTAGGGAGCATGGAGTGTGGAGAGAAAACAAGGTCAAGGTCATGTTAAGGTCCCACCAAGCACAGTTTAACCATGAGAGTGTAGTCCAGGCTGCCTGGCAGGAGGGGCTCCCACAGCTCCGTATAGCCTGGCCTGGTGCTCCAGGTCCAAACCCACCTTTTCCCTATACTTCCACCACAGTACCCTTGCTCATGGCATCTGGAATCCTTTTCTATGTCTAACCTCCATCCTGGTTAACTCTTACCCACACTTCACATCTTAGATCATGCATCCCAGGCTTCCCCATTCCATCAAGCCCTGTGATCAGGCAGTCCATCCTTCCAGCATAGAACCAAATTCTTAGTATGCCCCTGCCCATCCATGGTACTTCATCTGAACCCGTGCTCCACCTTCTCCTGCTTGCTTGCCATTACAACCTCCTCTCTCTATCCCGCACCCAAGGGATGGAGATCTTCACCACAACTGCACAAGAAACACCCAAAACACAGCCCCAAATCCTGTGGTCAAAGACTGACTGCAGAACGAGGAGATGATCCCTGTTTTGCATATGAATGCATATGGGTTCCCTAAGGACCTGGGATTCCAGGTGAAAATAAAGGCTTAGGGCAGTCACCAAGATGTCACTCAGCTAGCTCCCAACTACTTGGTCCCCCACTCAGCTCCTAGCACACTGTGGGTTCTCACGGAGTCTTTTTCTTACAATTATTCTACGGATTCTATTTTTAAAAGTGGCTCCAATTTAAAGGACACGAGGAGAGCTTGTTCAAAGGCACTTGAAGAGTTTTAGAAGGGAAACTGAAACCAATAAATGAGCTGTTGTCTGTCACAAAACCCTGGGGAAACTGAAGGAATTGTGTGTGGCCAGGTTAGGAGGCACCAGGCAAACAAGAAAAGCAAACAGCAACTTGTGGAAAAACAATGATTCGTACAGGAAAGGAACTGCAAAGGGGACAGGGGACATGAAACAGTATCTGCGGAGCTGTTACCTAAACATTGTATCCTCACTTAATGAAAAACTGACACATGGAGTTGGCGAAGTAAGTGCATGAAAGCCAACTCTCTTGATATTGGTCAAAAGGAAGTCTGAGCACCTAGCCATGCAGCAGGCTAAGTGCATGCGGGCAAGTCCTCCCAACAACTCAATCACCTGAAAGCTCCAGAGAAAAAATGGCCACATGGTCAGTGAAGGGAAGAGCCAAGCAACGGCCGCCAGCAGGCTGCTGCACCCACTATGAAGATGACAAAGCCAATCAACATTTGCCCCAAATTAAGCAGTAGCAAGGGAAAAAAAGCTCCTTAGAAATAGAGGTAGGTACCAGAGAGGGGGAAAAAAAGTCACTGAAAGAGCTGAACATGGTTGCTTTGGAAGAGTGAGGTTGGAAGGGGAAGAATCTTCTCCCTGGGGTTCTTTAACCCGCATAGAAGCAGGAAGAGGTCAGCAGGTGGGAGCAGGACCTGGGAGGGGAGGGGCACAGGTGACTTCCCCCAGGGGGTGGGGCTACAGAACACTCTTGGCTAAACTCAGGAAGTGGTGGCCTTTTAAGAGCTGTGTCTCACTGTGTTAAAAATGATAAAATAATAGTAATAGTCCATGGGGGTGGGGAGACGGCTCAGTGAGTGAAGAGTCTGCGGCCCAAGCGTGATCCTCCGCATTGCAGGGACACACACAGGTGGACCCGGGGCTCGACGCTAGCCAGCACACCCGAACACGGGGACTCCAGGTTCAGTGAGAAACCGTGTCTCGAAACAAAGTGGAGAATATCAGAGGTAGGCCTCCGGCTCCACAAACACATGTGCACACTCACATGCACACGCACAACACATCACATACAATAATATCATACCCTGAGAGGAAGTGCATTTGAGGGGGTGGAGTGGAGTATTCATTGTATAATTTCTTCATATTTTAAGGTTTGTTTTTTTTTTTTTTTTTTTTTTTTTTTCATAACAAGCTGGGGAAAATAGGCCACTAAGTGTGTACTTGAAGTGTATAATATTGTTACATATAGCTGGGGAGGGCGCTAGAGTTTTGGCTCAGTAGTTTAGAGTATTTGTTGCTCTTAGAGAGGACCTGGGTTGGGATCCAGTGCCCTCTGGATGACCTCCAGTCACCAGGAATCTATGTAGTGCACATACATACATGCAAAACATTCAGTTATAAAAAATAAAATAAATCTAAAAACAACAAAACTTAGGGGAAAAAAAGCCAGCTGGGGTGCTCTGCCCACACCTGGATAGACCACACACCTTCTGTGTATGTCGAGGTGGCTGTCGAAATGCTCTAGCCTATGTCCCCACTGTGCTCTGGGAATCCAGAGTTCGGGAACCAATGGCCTAATCCACACTGCTCTATGCTCCCCTCACCTAAGAAGCCAAGCCAGATGGGGAGGCCTGCCCTAAATTTCCTCGGATGCCTTGCTAGCATAAATAACCATTTACCCAGAGCCAGCCCCTACAGCTAGCTGCATTATACTCTCCGCCAAAAGGTAAACTGAGGCAGGTCTACGGGGCTTTTCCCAGGGGTCCTTTAAACCTCCAGCACTGAAATGGATCACCAAACCGCGGTCTCCCAAGGTCGTGTATGGTCAGCTAGTGGGGAGAAACAGAAAACAGGTCTCACTGCTGCTTAATTAGGCAGTGGCAGCTGGGGCCAGGCTGGCTGGGAGCCCCAGCAGCCAGGGCAGCAGCTGCAGGGCCTCGGTAGGAATGAACAGCAGCAGTTCTTGAGCTCCTGATTCTCACACTACAATGGAGGAGCTGGCTCCCCAGATCCTAGGGCTGCCAGGAAGAGGGGGACCTCATGGCCTGCTGCTTCCAAAGACTCCTAGAAGACTGGGAACCTTCAGGCAGCATGTATGGGAGAAATCAAGACTGGTCCAGCCCCACTGCCATTTCCAGTAATGCCCTCCAGAGCCCTGCTCTGCTGTGGAAAGGCACGGCTCTTTACATTCAGGGCTGAGGTCCCCGGACATTCCTGCATTAGACTCCGCCAGATTACCTGCTCTCCCCACACATTGGGTGAGAACTATGTCTGATAAGGTACCCAGTAGGTTCTTAACCATAAAACTGATGCAGAAGAGCGCCTGGGTACATAGGGAGGGAAGCATGAGGACGATGCTGGCTGTGGAGTGTCTGGAAGACCAGGCTGTCTTGTGGTCCTACCCTGGGACGGCCAAGTCACCATCACTGTGTTCCACTTCCTACTCTAAGACCACACCCTTGCCTCTCCAAACATCACCTTGAGAGAGGTGTGGCCAGTGCTAACCCCTCCTCCAGTAACAGGGGTTCACCCACTGTTCCTGGAATAGAACCCTGAGTCTTTTTTTTTTTTTTCAAGACAGGGTTTCTCTGTGTAGCTCTAGCTGTCCTGGAACTCACTCTGTAGACCAGGGTTGCCTCAAACTCACAAAGATCTGCCTGCCTCTGCCTCCTGAGTGCTGGGATTAAAGGCGTGCAACCACCACTACCTGGTTAGAACCCTAATTTCTTCACATGCAAAGTGCAGCCAGCTTACGTACCCACCAGGGCTCTGAGGGTCTCAGTCAGAGGCCAGCAGGGTACCCTGAGGTGGGGTGGTCTTTAGCACCTTGAGAGGCCTCACTATGCAAGGCTGGCCTGGATCTCTCCCCAATCCCATTCTTTTTCCAGCATGAGAACTATGAAAACCCAACAGTGGTGGGTGACTGCCCTCCTGTTCCTATCTCCATCTGTATCTTCAGTGGGCAGTACCTGCCCTCAGTTTACCCTTCTTTCTCTAAACTGCCCAGGACTTTGGGGGTTGGTGGTAAAGACAGCTGTGCTGACACAGATGTTTGTCAACAGCCGAGAGGAAACCTCTTTATACTTAAAACAAAACCAGCATCAGACCTGACACCAGCCCCCACCCCTCATGTTTCCTGTTTCTGAGGACTGGAGCCAAGGCAGCCCGCAGGGAGGAAACATCCCAGGGCTCCCTCCCCGGAGAGGACAGTCAAGCCATCGCCCAGGTCCCGCTCTGCACACCCAGGGAGGCCTGCTGCTCCACCATATGGGAAAACTAACCCAGGAGACTAGCCAACTGTGAGGCCACAGCACCCACGGTTAGCGGCTCTCTGCAGGGCTCCGGCACTGGGAGACAGATCAGTTCAAAACCTCCCGAATATAAGACCCGTACCATCGAGCCCTCTGCTGAGGCACAGAAACAAGACCGCCCTGTCCATGGTCACCTGGGGTCACAGGCAAGGCCACCACTCTGGGCTGTTCACTCTCAAGTCCCTCTTCCTCTAAGAACTCCCACATCCAGCCCCAACTCTGCGGCCTGGTGACCTAGGGTCAGAGTTTCTCTTGCTGAACTTCCTTCCCTCAGCAACTCAGGAGGCTAGAGGAGGCCAAAGCTTTCTGGATGAGAGGCTCCACGCCCCGGACAGCCTTGAGCCTATTCTGCCACTCTTGTGCCTCCTGGCTCTGGTGCCACTCACTGGCCATCTTCTCACCTATGGAGGAGGTAAGGATGCCCTGCTGAGCAGTCTCAGGTGAGACCTGCCTGCACTGACACAGGCAAGCCACTGACCTCCCGCACACAAGATCTTGGGGGGTCAACAGGCATTACACTCTGAAGGCCCTAACCCAAGACTTGTCACACTTCTTCCCCTGTGAACAGAGAAGAGTCTGAAGCCCCCGACCTTGAGAAACAAACATTTGTGTTTATTAACCAAAGGGAAGTCAGAGCAGCAGGCTTCTAGCCAGTCCCTTTTCCAGTCTACCCACCCAGGCCAACTGCTGAAGACCAGGAAAAACGATAGCCAGGACCAGCCCTCTCAACCTCCTCCCCAGGGTGAGTTTCCAGGAACCCAGGGCCCACTGGGTGAGGAAGAGGAAGTCAACAAAGGAGGACAGAGAAGGAAGGAGGAAACAGAGCCCCGGGGCAGACAGACTCGGAAAAGCACTTGATACCCAGTTCAGTGGGAGGTAAGTGGCCCAAATCCAGCCTCACCAGAGGAACCAGGCAGAAGCACACTGGTGTCACAAACCTTGTTAGGAAGTGGGGGAGGCCAAGGGCAACAGCAACCCTCTGCAGGTCAGTCCTTGCTTGCCAGAGGATGCTGGTCTAGGTCCTAAGTCTTGGTCTCTACACCAAGTTTACCCAAAGAAGCTAGCTGCCTCTGAGTCTGCAGGAAGTCAGCCAGTGGATATAAGAAAGGACAAGGTGCCAACTGTCACTCCACGATGTCCTTCCGGTGAGCCTGAGTCCAGGAGGCCTAGCCCTCAGTGGCAGGAGGGTCACGTGCCTGCCGCAACCCATACAGCCACTTGATCACGCGGGCATTGCGTTCAATCACAGACACCCCGTAGGGGACACGCTCCAGGGCCCGCTCCTCCACGGTAACAGAGCTGCGGTGGGAGCAGCCCCCTTCAGAGCTGCAAGGCCCGGCACTTGGCCCGGCGAGAGACACAATGTCCGAGCTAGTCCTTGCGAGGTGAGCAACCCCCAATCTTCGCGCTTCCTCTGGGTCCAGGCCGCAGAAGTTAAAAAAGCGCTCAAGGTCTGCTGCTGCCCTGGAAAAGCGCTCGCTCAGGTCCGACTTGGAGCGTTGCAGACCAGGGGGCCGGCCCGGGCTGGAAGTGGCAGTAGTGCCAGGTGATGGACAGGGCCGAGTAGGTGAGGCAGGCAGGGGACGAACGTCCACTCGGCGCACCGCGACCGTATTAGGCGGTGGACGAGGAGCAGTGGCTGGTGAGACCTTACGAGCAGATCCTTCTGCCCGCCCAGGCGTTCGGCTGGCCTCAGCTGGGGACACGGGACTATCACACAGGTTGATGAGGCTGCTAAGGATGTCGAGGTTCAGTTGGGGCCGGCGTCCGGGACAGGGCACAGCTCGGCGGCTGGGCGTGAGCACTGAGCTGCGAGGGCCAGGGCTGAAGAGGGGCTGCCTGGCCAGCGGGGGCTGCACAGGCTCCTGACGGGTGTTGGCCACACGCACGCTCTTGACGTACTTGGCCTTATCGGCCTCCAGGCGTTCCACAGCGCTCGGCTTCCGGGCTCTCCCATCAGCTGGCTTTGGTAGCAGGTAGCTGGGGACCTTGGTTCGTAGGCGAAAAGGGAGGGAGGGAGCGGCAGGGGCTCCAGGGCTCAGCGTGTCCACAGGCATGGCTGTTACATACCCCGAGGGCAGAGGCGAGGAGACAGATACAGGGACAAAGTTGGCAGCTGGATGCCGGGCTCGACTGCAAGCAAGGAAAGAATTGAGGCTGAGCACGGTCAGACAAAGGCTCGCCTGGATGCGAAGTCTGCGCTATTATAAAGTAAAAGGCACGCCCCGCCTCGCAAAGAGCCAATCACCAGGCAGAATGTACAGCTGTGGCCCCACCCACACCCTTTCCTTCCAACAGTGGGCGGGGAACCACACAGCAGAGGAAGGGAGGAAAGAGGTAGAGAAGGCAGGTCCACTTTAGAGAGCAAAGCCCAGCATCCTCTCAACAGCCCCATTTAGGGATGGGGAAAATGAAACTCAAGAGAAGCAATGAACTTTCTTAAGCCACCTCTTACTTCCAGGAGAGGGGGTGCCAGTGACCGGGCATTTGCGGTTGAATGACCACCATCCACATCCACTCTAACTGCACAGAGGGGCCAGATACCACCATCCTGCAACCAGCCCAGGCAGGAAGCGGCACAGTGCCAATCACCTGCCTGGACACGCCGGGCCCGAAAGGGGCACAAAAGCAAGAGCCTGCAAGGGAGGAGCTGAAAGTCCCTTACCTAGTCCAGACAAGGATAGCTTCCAGGATATGTCTCAAAGGCCAAGCCACGGAGATCCAGGCATGTGACAGGAGTAAACAAGCATCAGCCCCAAACTATGCTGTGTTAAGGAACTGTCCAGGTCACAGCCCCACCAGTGCTATGTTGCGACCAACCACCATGACGGTCAGTGCTCATAGGCTGCTAGGGCCCATGTCTTGGGTGCGCAAGTGCCCCCATGGTTATCCAAGAGTCGGATGTCAGGTCATTCCAGGCATCAAGTCCACCAGTTTCCAAGGGAACAGGGTCAGAGAGTGCCACAGTTTTCCCCACCACCCAGGCCCCTCACAGGGTAAAACTCAAATGCCAAACCTTCTGGTCCATAAAGAGGGGGAGGGGATCCCCACAAGCATTTGCAGTTCAAGTCACTCAGCACCAGCTCCTGAGCCACAGTAACCATGCTTCAAGTTCTCCACAGCTGCATGAGGCAGGGGTGACTACACCAAACAGCAGTGACACAGAGTGTGCCCAGACACAGACAAGGATCCCCACTGTGTGCACCACACGCTCTTGTACCACCTCCAAGAACCTGTAACCATTTCAGCTGGGAAACCTCGGACCCTGAGAAGTGACTCCTGTAGGTCCCAGCGGAAATTCAAAAGGCTCCCATCACGCCTAGCCTGAGCACACTAATGCCCATCACACACCACAGCTCCACATGCCACGCACACACAGTCTCCTCTCTCACTATAGTCAGGGTACCGTATAACTTACTGTGAATATGGTTCTTTCATTCTTTGCTGTCCCTCACTCCCTAACATATCAGCTCCACGAGGGCACAGGTTTCGGCTGCTTTGTTCACCAAGTCTCAGCTTCATGGTGCGGCTCTCAACACACGCTAGATATTCCTCAAGGGTGTCCTAAACTGAAATGCCTATGGGAGTCAGCTGAGAACCAGCACACCAGTGAACTAAAGGCCCCCCCCCCCCCCCCACTGCAGGCAGGCAGGTTCAGGGTGAAGGGAGGAGTGTCCCTAGAGGTGGCTATCCAGAGAGGCGGGCATTCTCTAGATTTGTAACTGTGACCAGACGCCAGCACCAGTTTGGGCAAGCATGTCTGCAGATATAGCCGCTCTCTTCAGCCCCCTATGGAAACCTCAGCTCAGTGGTGGGGGTGGGGTGAGGAGGAGGGCTGCTCCAAAGGCTCAAGGGCCTGGAGGCAGGAAAGGAAGGCTGACCCCACTCAAGGAGAACCCCAGCTGACCTTGGGCAGGAAAGGCCTAGCCAGCAGAGCTGCCACAGAGCCCTGCCTAGGTAGTCAGAATCTGCTCCACCTCCCTAACCCCCACATCTGCTCTGCCACCGAAACCAGTCCAACCCGTTGGTGGTGGCAGAGGCAGCTCCCTCCCCGACATCACCTGGGAAAGAGGAAGGAGGTCAGGGAGGAAAGGCCAGGGCAGAAGCTCCCCCCACCATCACCTTGCTTTTACACCCACCCCCTAGCCTTAGATAGATATGGGGTCAGGGACAAATGAGGGTTCCCAAGCCTGGCCAGGCAGCCACCAGGGTCCCCGTTCTCCCACCAACTCCTGGCTTGCACCTTGCACAAGAGGCAGCTCTTAACTGACTCTGTTCCCTTCCTTATCTGTTAAACCCAGTTAAAAATAGACCTCCCTGCGCCTTCGGGTCACCGCTGGAAAGATCAAACGGGTTCGGTTCGCAGCACCTGGAAAATGGGCAGCGCTCCAGAAACCAGGTTCGCTGTTATATAGTGAGGCTCTGGCTGTGGAGTGAGCAGACCCCGCCCCCTCCGGGGGTCTCTAAGCCTGATCCAGAAGGGCAGATCCAGGCCCCAGCTGGGACGACGGAGACATCTGGGAGGGGCTGATCACAATGAGCCCGGACCCGCACCAACTCACGTCACAGGGGACCCTCCAAGAGGAAACTAGGGTCCGGGCCACCAAGTGAGATTTAACGTCTCCTCTGGGGTCTCTTCTCACCTTGGGCTTTCAAATGCTGCCACAAATGGTCCTAAATGCACCAACCCTGAGCCTTTCTGGTCATTGTTACAGAGCCTTACCCCAAGGCGCGGATCAGGACGCCAGGAAGGCCCCTAGTTTGATTTCGGCCCGTCCTCACTTGGAGGCAATAGGGCGGCGAGCCTTGAGGTGGGCGAAGGCTGTGTGACCCCACGATCTGCTGTCCCTCTCTGAGCAGGAGTTGGCCCACGTCTCGAATGCGGGAACGGAAGGCACACCCCTACTGCGCCCCCACCCCCTGGCACCGCAACATACCTGGCTCCGCAGGCCGCCTCCTGCCAGCAGCCGGCACGTCTCCCGCCCACCTGGCTCAGGTAGCCGGCGTTTGCGCAATTTCCGGGGCCTGGCAGGTGAACCCGCCGGTGAGGGATCCTGCCAGGAACCGCGCCCCCTCTTTTCCTAGCCGGAGCCTGCAAGGCCGGCAGCACGTTTGACGTTTGAGTCGTGCGGGATTCTACTTGATGTTCACCGCCAGGCACGAGAAAGTGCCCTTCCTGAACATTTAATCTTTCCGTGATTAAACGGGGCATAGTGAGGACTACTGTGGTCTGGGTAGCCTTCCTATGAGGCAACTCCATTGTCATCCACGTTGACGAATGGAAACCCCAGACAGGCCAGGCTGAGTCACTTGCCCAGAGTCAACCGGGGTGGGGGCGGGGGGAATCCAACCTGGGTACTTTCCCTCCCACTACTTCACGCTACCCTATCCTCCTGTGTGCCAGCAGGTGGCCAGGCGACAGTCCCATGAACAAGAAGAGTGGGACCTTGGGGGACAGCCCACTGTGAGCTCTCAAGGCTTGAGGGTGCTGACTACAGCTCCGCGCCAGCTGGAAGGCTAGAGGGACAGCCACGGCGGGGGTGGCAGGAGATGGCCCGGCTAACGCTTGAACAGCAGGAGGTCAGCAATCTAAGACCCATATTTAACAGTGGGAGACTACAACCCTGCTGGGGGGGGTGCCTAGGAGGGCCCCACCTGTGCCCTCTGTCAGCCCAAGGCTTTTGTCACTTTCCAGGGTATTGTGAGGTTCAGGGGAAGGATAGCCTTCAAGGCCTCAGACCCCAGCCCTGGCAAAGCCCTCCTATGGTACAGGAGGGGCTGGGGAGGAGGCGACAGGAAGTGGTTCCGGGCCACTTTCCTTCCCTCTGAGCACTGAAGTTCCCCCCCCCCCCCAGTCCTGGATATTAATAGGGACGGGGTACAAGTAACCCACTATGGCCTGCCTGCCAGCTCACTGCCTGACCCTTCCAGGACAGCAAAGGGACAGGCTTGGAACTGGCCTCAGGCACTGGCACTGGGAACTACGAAGACTGCACTTGTCAAAGGCGAAGCACAGTGGTCTCTGCACATTTGTCTGCCACCAGACATCGTTTGAAGCTTGTTGTTGTTGCCATTAGTGGAGGATGAATGTTTGTTTTAATCAGGGTCTTACAGTTTAGCACAGGCCATTCTGGAACTCTCCATCCTCCTGCCTTAGCCATCCTTCTGGGATTAAATGTGTGCACCACCATGCCTAGCTCAAATTATATGTGAACTCATTTCATTCTTATACCCACCTATGAGGGAGCGTCTGCCTTTGTGCCCATTCTACAGATGAGAAAACGGAGGCACAGAGGAGTGCTGTTGCCTGTCTGAGATCACACAGTCAGGAAATGACAGAAGTGGGATTTGAACCCAAGTTTGGACATGGGGAAGAGAGAAACAGGAGACAGAATATGCCTCCTGGGAAATTCCATAAGACCCCCAGCCAGTTTGCTTAGGCTCCGTAAGGCGCTGCCACCTATGGAAACATATCCAGCTGTGTTTGGGGCTACAGCTCCCTCAGCTATAACATGAAGTAACAGGGGCAGTGTCTTCCTAGCAGATCAGTCTTCACTACCGCTGTGCTGGCCTAGCCCCTGTGCAGCCCTGGTCTCTGCCCAGCTCTACCACCTCATCCACGGTGTCATTCTTGGCCTGGCCGCAAAGCCCTCCTGGCTAGTCCTTTACAAAGGTCTTCCCTGCCCTGGGGCCTTTGCACCAGCTAGAGCCTCTTCCCTCACTGTCTTCAACCCTTATTTCAAAGGTCATCTCCTCTGAGAGCCCTCCCTGTCTACCCTGTGAGGCCCCCACAGACCTTCTTGCCCCCTTTGCTCTCCTCCAAGCACCTCTGCTGATCTTGCCATCCCGAGTGTTCACTTATCTGTCATTCATTTCCTAGCTGCCCACTGCTGAGCCCCAGCACTCTGCCACATTTGCCCCCTCCCAGGAACAAACGAGAGAAAACATCGATGATCCCAGAGGCTGAAGGAGGCACAGGCCAGCATCAAGATATACACATCAAACACACACAGGAGACAAGGAGGAAGGGAGGGGCGCAGTAAAGAAGGAGCACAGAAGGGCCCCTATGTCCCCAGCACACCTACCTCACAGGAACATTTGACAAGATCTTGGTGATCAGCTGACCGACTGGCCATTTCCCCTTGTAACTACTAATTAGCTGGGGGCAGGGGAGACCAGGATCCCTGAGTGCCAAGTCTCCCCTAGGCTACCACATTACTCTTCCCTTCCCACATGCAGCCCTCTCTCAGCCTTCTATCACCCTGCTCCAGCCTGGATACTTCCAGCCATGCCCTGTTCTTCCTCCAAAGATGCAGAGCCAAAATCTTCAGGGCTCTGGCCCACCCCACCTAAACCGCTGCTGCAGGAAACTTCTCCATACCTCAGTTTCCCCCACTATAAAACAGGCCCAAGGCAGGACAGCTGCCATCAGAATGAGAGCTGTGATGGTGATGGACCCGCTCCTCCAGGGCTGAGCTCTGGGGAAGGCCTCCACCAGCATGCTGCAAGGACCAGAGCAGCGGTGTGGGGACAGCTGAAAGTTCAGTCACTTGAAGCAACATTCCCACAAAGAAAACAAGCCAGGCACGCGGGCGCATACCTTAATCTCAGCACTCAGGAGGCTGAGGCAGGAGGATCATGAGTTTGAAGCCAGCCTGGGACACACACACACACACACGCACACACACTTTCTAAAGAGCCAATGAATTTAAGGAAATACAAATAAAAATCACAGCAACACAGTGTCACACCCATTAACATAGATCCTATCCAAAGCACACACTATTAAGGCATCAAGTGTCAGTGAGAGGTGCAGCTTTAGAACCCCCTGCAGCAGGGATGAGAGTGAAAAGCACAACACGGCAGTTCCTTGCAGTGAGTGACCAGAACCAACACCAAAAGAACCACACTTCTAAAGACTCCTCTCAAAGGACCAAGAGCGTGCATGCCATCAGAAACCCTCACGATGAAACCCCAGCAGCATTAGTCACCCCAGCCAAAATGTGGGTGCAACCCATCATCGAATGAATGGGTAAAGAAACATAAGACACATGACCAGTAAGTTATCCGGCCTTTAAGAGGGAAAGCTGACCGACAGCTGCATCAGGAGGGAAATGGAAGAGTCAGGCTGAGTACAGTGAGCCGAATACAGTGAAGCAGACACTGCTTCTACGAACATCGAGTCAAAACTCTAGGAACGGGAGGAGTGGAAGCTGCCAGGAAAGGGTGAGCTTGAGGGTGCGAAATGACTTTGTTGAGTGTGGAGTTTCTGTACACTTCCAAGTGATGAAGTTGGAGTCAGAGAGATGGCTTGGAGTAAAAGTGCTTGCCATACAAGCCTGGTGATCTGAGTTCAATCCTCTGGCCTCACCGTGGAAGGGGAGAACTGGCTCCTTCAAATGTCCTCTGACTTGTATATGCCTGTTGTAGCATATGTGTTCATGGAATAAAAGCAGTAACTCCATAAAGGTAAGGGAAATCCCGGCTCTTACTGGAAAGGAACTCAGCAAGGGCGAGTGCCCTAAGCCGGAACAGCTGTGTGTCCCCTTTCCCTTCTATCCTTTCCTCAGGAGAAGGTGGGATTTCTCGGGTTGATCATTTTATGACACTCTGCACCACCCCACCTGCTTCTCCGTCCTTTCAAAGGAAACCTGGCTCAGGCTTGGTAGATAGGGAGGCCTTTGGCTGCTGCAGAGGAGGATCAAGAAGGCTCCAGGCAGTGGGGCAGCGCCAGCCCAGCTGTCCAGGTCAGACACCCTACTGGCCATTCTCCAGGGCAGGCCAGGTTCCAAGCTATTTCTGGAGTTTTCACCAGGATCGTGCCCTGGCCTGCCCAGGAGTCAGCTTTGCTCAGAGTAGCTTTGCACAAACCTCAGGGAGGGAGTTGTGAGTGGGCCACCATGGGAGGGGCGTGGGTGTGGAGGCCCAGGGCAGTGAGCTCCTTCGTGAACGAGGCTCTGACATGCTCCTCCACTAATTCAAACTTTGGGGACTCAGTTTGTACCCCGACAAAATGGAAACAAAGGCAGGTTTGCAGTGGCAGAGAGAGAGACAGGAAAGAGAATCTAACAAGCAAAGCCTTAGGGAAGGGCCTGACACTCAGGATGGGAAGGTGAAGCTTGACTTAGACCTGTGGCCACGCCCACTTCCGGTCCTCCAGTACCTTCTGCCTCCATCAGCCCGGGCTCCAAGGCACTGTTTGCACCTCAGCTCAGAATTCGGAAACTTTCCCAAAGTCGCACAGCCACTGACAAATCACAGGCAGGGCAGTGACCTCATAACTTTCTGTCGATGTAATCACTATGTCTGTGGCTTTGGGCTGACCCACAGTCAAGGCTTGGGCTGGCAAAGCGCACTGTGCTGTGTGTGTCATTTCCCACCCAGCCTCTCTGCGCAGTAATCTGTGCTCCTCTTGGTACCACGTCACCTAAGGTGCTCCTGATGATTTCCCACCAGCCCCTGCTGATGGCCACCCTGTGCCTGTCCTGCTTGCTACAAGCCACTGCAGCATCACAGCACCTGTCATTTTGTCCGTAGCTGGATGGGGAAGTGGGGGGGTGGTATCGGAACAGTGATGCCTGTGCTTGCCAGAGTCCGCCTGAGCTGACACCACCCTATCCCGCTCCACCCCCACCCCCCAGCGCAATACACGGCAAATGGTCAACAGATGTTGGATTTGATCCTCTTGATTCTGGAAATTTCGGGCACCCTGACACTTTGTGGCCTGCTAAGCATCTCACCTGCCTGACACATTCCAACGGGGAAGATAATAAACCGCCTAATAAGATATCTAGTGCACAACACGGAGCTGACGCCACTGAGAGAAACAAGGTGTTCAGGGGAAAGGCCAGGCCACAGGAAGCTGGACAGTGTGGAAGAAACAAATGAGGCAGCAGGCCTAGTGAAGTTGGTGGAATGCTGGTTCAGCACACACGAAGCCCTCGGTTCAGTCCTGAAAATGGCATAAACTGGTGTGGCAGTGGCCCAAGCTTGTTCATCAGAGGAGGCAGATTTAGGAGGATGGGGAGTTCAAGACCAGCCTGGTATACATAGTAAGCCTGAGGCCAGCTTAAACCACACAAGAGCTTGGGGTGGGAGGCATGACACAAGGACAGACAGATGGACAAACACAGACTGCCCCAGAGCCAGAGCTGAGGTGCAGAGGATGAGCAGTTCCCTTCAGAGGAGATCCTCCATCAAATCCCAGATTCCCTGTGTCGAGGACTGACTCCCACATAGTTAAGTCTGTGACTTTGAGAAACGGGCTCAACTTCTCAGAACCTCAGTTTCCCCACCCACGAAAGGAGACCAACAACAGCAACTTGGGAAAGGGGAGCAGAATCTAACCTAAATTAGATGATCCACTTGGGAGGGGCTGACACTCCCCTCCACCAAACTAACATTCAGTAACCAGCAACGCTGGCTTAGAGGTTGACCTCCCCCCCCCCACACACACACACAGAGACACACACACAAGCACATACCACACACAGGAGCAGACTCCCAGGAGGCCCACAGGACTTCCAGGGCCTTTGGATCTGCTGTCCTCCCGAATCCAATCTGCCCCTAGGAAGGCCTTCTGAGAGGGGAGCACTGGGATTCAGGAGCCCTTATGCAGAAAAGTTGCCAATGGGGAAGGAAAGGCATACGTCCTGAAGGGGAACTCCACTGACGGGTGGGGCAGGGGTAGCCTAGCCCTGGCATCCCCGGAGCCACCGCCTCCCAATAAACCCCTGAGAGACCCGCAGGGGCCCTCTGCCCTCTCGAGATCTGCCTGGAGTGGGGGCTGCAAGGTGAGACGGGGAAAGCCTGGATCCTCTGCCGGCCCCTGGGCTGGACACTAGACATGAACCCTCCGTCGTCGGCCCCCCGTGCTGAGACGCTTGCCTGGGTTGGTGCGTGGACCCTGCCCCGGGTCCCTCCGCCCCCTTACCCGGGTGCTCACCAGCAGCTAGCGCCCGCGGAACCCCGCTCCTCGCCGGCTGCCGAGGCTGACAGCTGGAGTGCGTGGCTCCCGCACAGGCTGCCGCCGCGTAGAGAGACCCTTCCGAGCGGGAGGCCACAGTTGTCCCACGATCCCGTCGGGAGACGGTCCCCAGAGCCCGGAGGAAAGGGAAGTGAGCACGCCGGCCCCGCCGCCGCAATGGTTCGCCCCGGACTTCCTGATTGGCCCGTCGCTTCCGTTCGAACGGCGCGCCACCCCTGTTGCCAGGCGACCTCAGGAGCGGCAGATGCGGGCCCCACGGTAGCTGCTGGGAGCCCAGCTGGCCTCCCCGCCTTCCGGCTGCCCGGGCGCTATGCCTAGTGCATTCCCTTTCTTCTCCTCTCTTCCAGCTGCTATTTCCTCGGTCCCCAGCTGCAAGATTTACTAGTCCCAAATTTGTTTGGTTTTTTTGCACAAGCTCTAGTCCCAACATTCTTGGCTTTTGAGGCCTGGCCTTGACATAGAGCTACCCCAACCTCCCTAGTGCCAGGATTACACGCATATACCACATCTGGCTTTCTTTTCACTTTTTATATTTTGAGACAAGGTCTCACTAAGTTGGCCAGGCAGATCTTAAATTCACTGCTGTAGTCCAAACTTGCTATCCACCTGCCTCAGCCTACCCAAGAGTTGGTATTACATGCCTGGTCACCAAGCTGGGCCCTACCTCCAGCTCTGCAGCCACCTCTCTGTGTGATTTCCCATAAGCCTCTGCTCCCTCTCTGTTCTCCTGACACAGTATGTCAGTTTTCAAACGTGCACACCAGTTGTTCCCACAATCCTTATCAAAAGCAGGTCAATTATAGTGTAA
Organism: Meriones unguiculatus; assembly: GCF_030254825.1. Lineage (NCBI taxonomy): Eukaryota > Metazoa > Chordata > Mammalia > Rodentia > Muridae > Meriones > Meriones unguiculatus. The sequence goes on along the minus strand of NC_083352.1, from coordinate 127,121,592 downwards.
AAGTCCATCCTGGGAGGAAGCTACATTGAGCTTTGTACATGATTCTTGTCAGTACTCCTGACATAACTCTGAGGTACCTACCTTCAGTTATTTCCACTTTCTGGTTAGAAATATTATGCAGTAACTTAAAATGAGCAGTAAATAACATTTAAAAATAATGGAGGAATGCTAAGGAAGTGTTGCATTTTAAACATGTTTCAAAGCATTCTATATAGCACAAATAGATATCAAATACATAGCCATACTATTCATATAATAAACACATTCTATTTATAATAACAGCAGTTATTTCCTTTTACATTAAATATAATACTTTTATTCATTCTTCGAAAAATTTTATGCATAGATACAATGTATTTTGATCCTGTTTGCCTCACCCATCTTCTCCCAACTCCTCCTACATAACCTTCTCACTCACTCCCTTTGTTTTTTTATAAGCCACCGAGTCCAATCTGCTGCTCATCTATTCATGAGTGTAGGACCATCCCCCAGACCATGATCAAACTGCCAAGAGCTGGATCCTTAAAAAGACTGACTTTCCTTCCCCGGAAGCATTCAACTGTGCATAGCTCCTCAGCTGGGCGTAGGGGCTCATGAGCCCCTCCCGCTCTGTGCTGAAATGTTAACGGGCCTGACCGAGTGCAGACTACCACAGCTGCTGTGGTTCACAAGCGCCGTGGCCGTGAAGTACCCAGAAGGCTCTGTTTGGCTCTGGTCCTTTCCGACCTCTGGCTGTACACTCTTCTGTCCCCTCTTCCTCGATTTGCTACAGATCTCACATGTCTATCTGAGCACTCCACCAATGCTTGTTCTCAGTGAATCTCTGCTGCCGTCCATTGCACAACGAAGCTTCTCTGATGAGGTCTGGATGCTGCACTAATCTTATCGGTATAGAGATATGAATGTAGGGGGCAGTTTGTCCATTTAGCAAGCTCCCCAGCCATGGGTTCTTGGCCAGAGTGGCAATACCATGCATATATAGTGCCCTGTAAAGCTGGACTTAAATCCAACCCCAGAGCTGTTGGCCACGCCCACTTCGTTTGTGCCACTATCACACTCAGGCCATGCCAGTCACTGCTGCAGCTCAGGGGCTTCACATCTAGGTAAGACTCCTGATGTCTTTTCTTTCCCAGCCACCTGCGCCCAGTGTCTGGTGCTATGAGAGCTAGCCTGCAGGGAGGATGCTTCCTGGCAGCACTTAATTTGTTATTCACGCTTTTGTAAATTCTGTAAATTTCTAACTCTTAAACTGTCAAGGGAAAACGTTTTAACTTCTGTTTGTGTGTATGTCTGTGTGATGTGTTCATACGTGTGTGTTTAGTACACACATATGTGTACGCAGAGAGACCAGAAGAGGAATTTGGATCTCTCTCTGCCTCTGTCTTTCTGTCTCTGAGATAGGGTAGGGTCTCTCTAACTGCACTTTTGGCTACTTTTGGGTTCTTTTTCCTGCCTCCCTACACTACCCCATCCCTTCCATCCACCCAACACTAGGTAAGAGAACAGTAATAAGATTCTTGGGGCTGAAGAGATACATAGTATCATTTGCCCTTCCCGGGGATCCAGGTTCAAATCCCAGCCGCTACACAGGGGCTCACACTGTCAGTAACTCCAGTTCCAGGGGATCTGATATTCTCTCCTGGCCTCCTGATGTGCAGACATATACATTTTGGGAGGGATTCAAGACAGGATTTCTCTGTGTAGTCCTGGCTGTCCCAGAACTAGCTCGCAGACCAAGGTGGCCTTGAAATCAAAGATATGTCTGCCTCTGCCTCCAGACTACTGGGCATGATCCACCACCACCCAGCAATCCATATGCATTTTTAAAAAAGAATAATATTCTCCCAAATAGTCCTCTGGGACACAAATTCTAGTGGGGAGAGAGTTTCTGTACAAAATGAAGCTGAGACAGTAGATCATATCGGGAGACTGATCAACTATATTGATTTCTTGGGGCTCTTACTCTGCCCCTGGCCTGAGTTTATGTTTGTATTGAGTATTATCTTCTCTAGTTAAAAGAGAAGGATGAGAACAAGGGCCTCTTAAGAAAGAAAAAAATCCTGGAATACAGGTATAATGGCAGCAGATGAAAAATTCCCCAAGCCAATGACCCACATGAAATAACAACAGTGAGGTTCTTCAAGGCCACACCATCATAAGATGAGTTGAGTATCTGGATCTTTGGATATGAAAAAAAAAAAGTCTTTACTATACAACAGGGGAAAGAAGAGGGTCACGAATTGTTCCCAGAAAGACTGAAGGTTCAGATGAGAAAGTACTCAGGATTAGGCACAGACAAGCCCTTGGGACAAGGGATGCTAAAATTACATTTGGTAACTAACATCCGGCCAGACACGAAGACGAGGGGGTGGAAGGTCAGAAACTTGAGAAGTTGAAACCCAAAAGGCAGATGTAATAAAGGAGGAAGAAAAGCAACAATAATGTCAGTTAAAAACAAGCCTAGCAGGAGAGCAGGAACTAAAGTTCCGTGTCATCAGACAGAGGACTCCTGCCACAGTTTTCTTCTCTGTTGCTGTGATAGAACACGGACCAAAATCAATGTTGGGGGAGTGTTTGCTTGACTTGTAGGTCACAGTCCATCGCTGGTGAATGTCAGGGCAGGAACTGCAGCAGAGACCGCGGATGATCGCTGCTAACTGGCCTGTTTTTCATGGCTTGCTGCTTGCTTTCCTATCCAGCCCAGGACTACCTGCCCAGGGGGACACCACGCACAGTGGGCTGTGCCCTCCCACATCAATCATTAATCCAAAACCTGCTCCACAGATTTGCCTACAGGCCAATCTGATGGAGACACCTCTTCCCAGATGACTTTAGAATATGTCAAGTTGACAAAACAGGACCAAAAAAAGAAAAAAAAAAAAAAAAAAAAGGAAAACAAACCAAAACTATTACAACCCGCAGTAGGACTGGGGCAGAAGAAAAATTTCAGAGAGAAAAGAGAAAACAATGTTACAAATGTGAGATGAGGGGACATTTCAAGGGGGGATGCCCCGTCTTCAAAAAAGAACAGGAAGTAACCCCCCTTGTGACCCCTGTTGCACATCTAATTTGGCTTCAACTCTTGTTTAGGGAAATGGAGTAAGAAACAGGTATAAGAAAGAATTGACCAGAAGTTTGTAAATATGAGGTTATAATTTTGGTAACAGGTGTTTTAAAAAAAATAGAATAGAGAGTACTTTAGATAAGGGTGGATTTTGTATGATAAAATGGCTTTGTCCTAAGAATGAAAAATAAGAAATGAGGGCAAAAGCATGAAAGCATAGAGCCAGGTCATAGAAGGTCTGAGCAGGCAATTTTACAAAGCCCAAGGGGCGGGACTTAGGATGACATACGTCTGATGATCAAAGACTCTGAGTGGTGAAAAGCTCCAAAGCTGTGCTGATCTACTCACGGCAAGGTTTACCACAACACGCATGAATGTCTGCTGGAGAGAATCACTTGCGTTTTTGCTAACTTTGCTAGGATTTAACTTCTTGGGGAAATGGAGTCATTACAAAAATCAAGATTCACTTAAAGCTGTCTAGTTTGTTTTGTCTCATCCTAACCTTGATGCTACACAGAAGCAGAATTTCATAAGGAGGAAAGCCACCTTCTGGGGGTCAATTACCAAGGCCCGGAAGCCTACACCAATGAGGACAGAAGGGTCAAAAGATGACAGCCTCTTTTCCTCCAAGGTTAACCAAGACCCGGGCCTAAGGGGACCCCTCTAATAAGTCACTTGTCCTCTTGGTCAAAAAGGCCACAAAATCTCCAGAGATTGAACTCCAAACAGTATCCATAGGAGGGGAGGGGAGTCACTGGGTACCCCAGGCTATGCGTTAGCATTGTATAGTCTACAATTGCTGAAGGTGTGTGTGGCAAGTCTGACTTGCCAATGGATAAGCAAGAAGATGAAAAAAAGTAATTGTATGAGAGACCTCAGAATCTGAGACCCTGAGTATCCAGGGAGACACCACAGAAATGTAGGTCAAATGAAATATTTATCGGTTATTGTAAACCACTTAGCTAATTGCATGGAAGCTTTCCCTCTCCCTGCAGCTAACCGTATGATGAAGATACTTTTAGAACCCATAGAAAATACCACGATAGATGAAGCAGAAACCATCTTACTGCCACTGTTCTAAATAACCTGGTTGGAAGTTAACTGGGACTGTCATGCTCCTTGGCTCCCTTCCTCCTTGGGTAAAGTTGAGAGAATGAGTAAGATCCTTAAATCACAAATTACTGAGGTAATTTTAGGGTCTCATTGCCTTGGGTTAAGAGTCTGCCTACAGCTTTTGCTTAGAATCTGTACATCCCTCAGAAGGAACTTGGACAGTCCTGTATGGATTGCCTCACCTGGGAAGGACCTTCCCCCATGGAAACTATGTGCTGGGCCTCTCTTTCACGTTGATTTCTCTTAGATGACAATACCTTCCTACCCTGGCCCCACAATTCTAAAGTCCACCTCATCCTTTCTAGCCTGGGGACCAAATGGTGATAAAAATCTAGAAAGAAAACCAACTGGAACTGACCTGGGACGGGCCCTTTGGGGTGATGTTAGCCAGGGAAACCGAGGTCTGGAATGGCTGAGGGAAGCTGGACACATTACGCCCGAGAAAAGAAGACAGCAGAGTCCAGGAAAATCAGTGAATCTTACCACAAGGAGACCTTTTGAAATTAAAATTAAGAAAAAAAAAAAAACTGGCTTTAGCCTTTTTCATTATGGGGAAAAAATGTGGGAAACTTAGTGATTGGTATAAGTAAAACAACCTTTGCACTAACTGTTCAGTTTGGTGCACTGCTGGCCACACCCTGTTGAAACTAGAAAATCAGCGTGCTAGGGTTGACAGAAAGGCACGGTTAGTAGAAATGTAATATTTAAAGCACACTATAGTATAGGCACTATTTTTTAAACTCTGTTTTATTTGGGGTTCCTTAATGCCTCTACCTCCCTTCCAATCCCCCAACCCTAGGTAGGAGAGAAAAAAGGTTAGAAGAGACAGGGATGTAGCTGCCTTTAGACTTAGCTCCAGCTGGTTGTGGTCCTTGGGTTCTTTGGGAAAATACCAACCTCAGTCTTCAGGATATCTAGCAGTCCAGCAACAGCAAATGGCAAAAGCAGCAGGATGAACCAGAGAGTATAAATACCAGAGCCCAGAGAGATGCTCTGTTATTTATACCCTCTCAGAGTCCTCAGAGAAACTATCTCCAGCTGTCAAAGACCACACTCCTCTCCCAGCCACAGGAGGCTGTTATCGCTGTGGACAAACTAAGTGAAGCTCCACATCCCACATTTGGGATTAAAACAAAAACACAACATAACTAGGTTTTTTAAGAAACCAAAACTTCCGCAACACTATGGAGGTTGGAACTGGGGTGAGGGGAGCAGTGAGGGGAGGGTTGGGGTGGGTTGAATATTGTCAGTACCTTAAATAAGAGCAGCTGTTATACCTGCCCAGCCAGGGGACCAGAAACGTGGGTGGGTTTGTTCCACTCCAATGGACCTCAGTGGCCCTAGGGATATAATGCACGGCCTTCCTTTTCAGAATGAGACAGCCTGGGGAAAGCCATCTTGTAAATCTATTTCTTCTCTGTTCCCCACCACCTAGGGGTTGAGGCACACACCCTAGGATTATCTGACCTCCCTTGTTAAGAACCAGTTACAGCTCCTGCCTTGCAAGGTGAGGGGAGAAATTAGAATTCTTGGGAAATGTGTCTGGATGGAAGGGCCTCTGTGCCTTTGAGGATGCAACATGCACTAGCCTGTGTGTTGCCAAGGGAGCAGTTGGGTGGTATTCTGTAGGACCAGTAATGATCCTCTCACCAGCCAATTGGAGTGGAACCTGTGCTCTGGTCCACTTATCTAGCCTTTTAACTATTGCATATTGTCTCACTGAGAAGGGATGCTTCTGATTCCAGAAGAGCCATTTGACACTCATTTAGCATGCCAAGAGGAGTCACTGATGAGTTTAAGACTGTGAACCAAGTACTCAGGGCTTGAGTTAGTGCTACTCTGGGCAGCCACTGTAAATTAAAATGTAGACAGAAAAGAATACAGACTGGACCTATTACATGTACTGGAACCAACAAGGATTTGTAAGTTACACTCGGAACTCTATCAAGGGTATAAATGACTGATTGGATGCCACCAACAGGATGACATGTAAAAACAGGCTTAGACACAGACAGGACGTTAGCAGAAGGTGGAGTCTGTGTGATGGCAGGGGGCAGGATCGTACTTTCCTTCTTGATAATATGGCTCCCGATGATGCGCTTGTAAGGGCACTTGGTGCGCTGTCCAATCAGTTGTTAAACCTCAGAAGTAAACGGCCTTGTTTGGAAAATGGAAAGGGGTAAAGGCGTCAGTTCTCACCTCCCTTGACTGCAGCTGGGGTTGTGTGATCCTCTGAGTGTAAGGGTTCATCCAAAGACTAATTGAAAACAGCTGTATTTTGCAGCGCTCCCGTATCATCACACCAAACCCGTATGTCCCTGGTGAGTTGTTTTGGAACAGGAAAGCCGGACAATATTGACTGAATTGGAAGAAAAGAGAAGTGCAAACAAGGGGGAAGTGGTGGGAAATACAAACAAAACGTACTGTCTCCTCTATCAAAACAGTAAACAAGGCAAAATTTTATTTTAGAAAATAAAGAAGCAGAAATCCAAATTCCTCCAGGGTCGGCACTTCCTGGAATCAAAATATGTGGCTGTTTCATTTCTTCCTAGAAACTACGCCACTCTGTGTTAGTCAATCATCCCACGGTAACATCTGTCAAGTCGACCATGAAGATTACCCATCACCGTATCTTACCCATCAATGTATCCTCTATTTACAAATAAACGTTGCTTTCCAGGATATTCTTATGAAAAAGGCAAGAAAGAAAGAAAGAAAGAAAGAAAGAAAGAAAGAAAGAAAGAAAGAAAGAAAGAAAGAAAGTGAACTGAGCAAAAGTTCCAGAGGTCAACCTCTGTAGATCCTCAAGCACAATCCGTTTTGTTTTTTGATACAGGACTCTCTTTTTATGAAGGTTCTTGGGATCGAACTCAGGTCCTCCTGCTTGCCTCAAAGCACTTAACCAACTGAGCCGCCTCGCCAGACCTCAGATGCTAACAGCTCGGTGAGTGTTCCTGCAACCACTAATCACAGGTAAGTTAAAAATAGAGCAGAAGAGCAGCCTGTGGTCCTCAGCTGGTCAGACAGCTAAAGGATCAACAAGAAATACAAGTAACTGGGTGCCTTCCTGGCCCAAAGCTGACAGAAGGGAAAAGGTAAATTCATGTGATAAAGGCAGATAGCTGTCTGATACACCTGACGTGAGTTAGGGGACACACAAAACAGCCTTTGACAGACTACAGAGTTAAACCAACAATATGAGAGATGGAGTGAATGGCTTTAACAGATACGGACCCCAGCTCTTTCCCTCCCCTCCCGGTTGCCCTCCTTGCCTTCCTGCAGTGCTACTGCTGCCCTTTCCCGAAGTCTGCTTTCTTCAAAGGCCGCTCACCATTTCTTCTGGTCTCTGTTTGGCTCTTTGGGAAGTTTCAGTAGGGGAGGCATCCTGCACCTGAGATCTCTCCTGCCCTGCCCTGCCCTGCCCTGCTCTGCCCTGCTCTGCTCTGCCCTGCCCTGCCCTACCCTGCTCTACCCTGCCCTGCCCTGCCCAAGTACCAGGGTGACTCTCCTGATCTCTGCTAACATGGCTATAAGCCAACAGCTTGGTCACATGACCATGGGACTGTTGAATGGAGCAGCAGAGCTCTCAGGGTTACTTTCCGAAGGTAAAATCTGCAGCTGGACAATGGTCAGTACCACTGACATGGATGTGGAGTTGAAACCTATGTATTCAGAAGATGCAGTGTGTGGCCGTATAGGTGTGGGGCCTAGGAGGCCTATCTTGCTCTTCTGATAAGACTGTTAATCCCACCATGAAGGTCGCATCCTCATGACCTCATCCAACCCTAATCATCTCCTATAGGACCTATCTCAAAGTATCATCACGCTGGGCAGTTAAGGCCTTGCCATAGGAATTTAGCAGGATAGAAACATGGGAAGAGCTGAATTGTACATAGGATTATGCAAAGCAGCTATTGGGTGCCTCTCTGGATCTCCTCAAACTCTAGCTGAGGACATGCATGTGTGCTGGAGCCGGCTAAGCCAAGACAGAATGATTCATGTTTTCCAGCCAACAGTCCTTGGGGAGAGGAGGCACAGGCTGGCAGCTGAGGGGTACAGGAGAAACAGGAACAAACGGATCTGAGCATCTCAAGAGAGCTGGTCCCATCAGCTCCCCACTGGGACTATCATGTTGCAAAGACAGAAATGAAGTTTGAATTTTTAAGTCCAAGAGTTTTATTATTTATTTAGGATTTGTTTCTAATTGGGCTAGAGGGATGGCTCAGCCACTAAGAGCACTGGCTGCTCTTGCAAGAGGATGCAGGTTCTGTTCCTAGAACCCACACATAACTCCAGTTTCAGGGGCTACGACGACTTCTTCTAGCCTTGGAGGCACCAGGCATGTTGTGCACAGGTGTACGTGCAGGCAAAACACCCATGCTCATAAAATAAAATTAAAAGTTGAATGTCTTTTATTTATGAAACTGTGTCTTTCTGTATGTATACTATATGTATGTGTGCCTGGGGAGACCCAAAGAGGACATTGCATCCCTTGGAGATGAGGATACAGGCAGTCGTGTATTGCCTGATCTATTAGGTGCTAAGAACTGAACTCAGGTCCCCTGAGAAAGCAGCAAGTGCTCTGAACCTCTCCCCAGCCCAGGCCCATGAGTTTTAAATATAGAAAGTATAGAATCCTAGCCAGGTAGTAGTGGCAAAGGCAGAGGCAGGCGGATCTCTGAGTTCTGAGTTCAAGTCCAGCCAGATCCAGAGTGAGTTCCAGGTCAGGCAGGGCTACAAAGGGAAAGTCTATCTCTAGAAAAACAACAACATCAACAACAAACAAAGCACAGAATCTTTAAACTTATCTTGGTTTAAATCCCAAGACCCCAGCACCTTAGACCCTTACATCACAAACACGGACAGCTGAAATGATCCTCCAGTCACCAGCCCACACAAAGGAAGGTAAGAGGATTAAGAGATGGAGACAGCTCCATCTTTAAGGCGCGGCATTACGCAGCTCTCTACAGTTCCCCCTTTTTGTTTTAGACGCATCAGGCAAGAGTAGAGGTCTGATCTCTGATATTAGAAATAAATTGGGACTTTGTACTGATGTTCATTTAGGTGTCATCCACCCAAAGAGCCGTCCGATACCTTTTTCTCAGAGTGCTCTCTGTCACGAACAACTCCACATTTGGCTAAGGCTGAGGATCTGGCTTGCTTCCATGTATGTGGACCTATCTGCATTGCCCACGTGGCATGCTGGGGCTGGCTACCCAGAGGCTATTTAAGCTGTGGGCTGGCTTTCCCCAGGGTCAGATGATTGTTCAAGGTTCCTGAATAAACTGCATTGAAAAAAAAAAAAAGATAATAAAATTTACTAAAAAAAAAAAAAGATGGAGACAGGAATAGAGGGGATCAAAAAATGAACCCAGTGAGTCCCCAAGGTAGGGGAGGGAAAGGTGTGCAGTGCCTGTGGGGCAGCTCACTCTCCAGAGCATTCTGTGAGGATGGAACACACTGTCTGTCCACACAGGGAAGAGCTGCATTGTAGATACTATGTTTTTAAATGTACTTTTGTTTCCTTTTTAAAAAATGCATTTTTAAGGTGAATGGTGATCAAACTCACTAGCTTTGCAGTGTTCTTGCATAAGTTTTGGCCAACGTCCAAAATCTAAGGCCACCTGTCGTCTTAGTTAGGGTTACTATTGCTGTGACAGAACACCAGAACCAAAGCCACTTTGGGGAGGAAAGGGTTTATTTGGCTTATACTCCCACATCCTAGTCATCACTGAAGGAACTCCAACAGGACAGGAACCTGGAGGCAGGAGCTGATGCAGAGGCCATAGAGGGGTGCTGCTTACTGGCTTGTTCTGCAGCCTTCTTTCTTGTAGCACCCAGGACCCCCAGCCCAGGGAGGGCCCCCTTTCCTATCAATCACTGATTACGACCATGTCCTACAGACTTGCCTACAGACTGATCTGATGGAGGCATGTTCTCATTTGAGGTTCCCTCCTCTCAGGTGACTCTAGCTCCTGTGAAGTTGATGTAAAACTGCCCAGAGCACCTAGGATAGCTCTAACACCCGGGCTACCTCACCATCCCACCCCTGTATTTTTAAACTGTGGCAGATGATATTTAGTTTTCCATTTATAGAGCTTCCAGAATTAATTAAGTTGAATCTACTCAAGTAAAGCAGAGCTAAGATCAACTGACAAACCTTTATTTCACCATCAGAGCTGGTGGATCCTGGGTATGGTGATCATAAGCCACTCACATCTGGGAAAGCCACGCTTCGGGGAAGTCAAGGAACATAAGGAGTGGGGGTGGCCCTGCCTGGGTACATAGAGCAGGTGGCCAAAGCAGGAGGGGACAGATGGCATGGGCTGGAAGGAGAGGCTTGTGTCTCCCTAGGGCTGTGTCAGAAGGCTCTCCCCTTCCCCATCCTCTGTCCACACCAGGGGAGAGGTTGCGGTCAGAGCCTGCCCTGACAGATGGCATTTTGCAAAGGAAGGGGGCCAGGAGGGAACAGTGCCCCTAGTCTGCAAACCTCTCACGAACGAAAACTGTTTTGTTCCTTAGGCCCCTCCCTAACCCCAGATGGCAGGGCCAGGAGGAAGAAACACAAGGAAAGGGGACAGTAGCCCCTTCCCATCTGAAATTCACTGCCTAGGGACAGAACCTTTGTAGAAGCCTGACCCCTGAGACCTTGGACCCCAGACAAAGCAGCAGGCCTTTCAACTTGAGCCAGGCTAATCAGACCCAAGAGAGCCTGGCTCTGCATACTGCCTTGGGCTTGCAGTGCAGAGGGGCACAGGCCTGAGGACACCTCAGCCCCCTGGCCCAGACTCCCCTGTACTGTCCTGCCTCGACACTGCCCCTTAGGGCCTGCCTCCAGGCCTCCCTATTAGTCTCCAGCACAGGCAGGCTCTAGTTCACCATCTGCTCCTGGCCCTAAACCTCCCATTGTCCTCTGTGGCTCTTCCCTGCCTCTCCTTCACACTTCAACAGTTGGCGGTGAAGTCCCTAACACTTTTAGGAGCTCAGTGGGTCCTCACACCATGAATAACACTGTGGCCCCTTACCTTCCCGTCTTCTTCGTTGTCCCAACCTCCTGTGCCCCATGCATGGGTCTAGCTTGCTCTTCCCTGCCTATAATACAGCCCAGCACATGGTGGGCACTCCACACATAGCCGTAAGGGAAGCAACAGGCTGCAGAGGAGGCGAGAGCCAAACACCCACGCCTAATGCCAGAGAGGCAGATATCTCCCCTGAAAAGGCGGCGAGGTGAGAGGCAGACACCCCACCTGCTCCCTCAACAGATGTGTGAGCTCCTGCTCTGCGGGGCTGAACTGCGACTGTCACCCTTAGCTGTCCTGCCTCAAACATCCATATTCGAACCCAGGGCAGGAAGGGTTCCCCGGGCCAGGAGAACCCCGTGAGGACAGAAAGTCCGGGCCTGGAGGAGAGGATCATTCTGAGGAGCCTGACCAGTGGGAGGGGGTCAGGGTAGGGATCTGTCCTGAGCAATCATTTCTCCCTTTTCTGAGCAAAAGCAGAACAGCGGGTGGGTCCATGGCCTCCAAGGGGCCTGCAGGGCATTCCCAGGAAGACTCTCAGAGGCCATAGTCACCTCTTCCCTAGGGCAGGGGCCACCTCCTGCTCCTCAGAGCAAGGGGCTCCTTGGGGGTGGGGGGAGGGCTCTTTCAAATCCTGTGATGCGGTGTGAAGACAGTTTAAGGGTGCCCCTCTGACCTCATCTCCCTGTGAGGATTGGAGCAGGCTCCACCCACAGGTCACACTGTGTCAAGTTCACTGCAGCTGCAGCAAACCCCTTGTCAACCAGAACAAGAACTGTCGCTCGAGGGACGATGGGAGGTGAGTTGTGTCGGTTGTTGTTCAGTGCAGTGGTGTCAAAGCTGCGGGCAAAGGTGTCCGATCAAAGCTCTAACTGGCAGAAAGAGCTCCAGGAGGAGACAACACAGGCCTGGCAGGTGCTGATGGATGTGCGCTTCTCAACATTACTGGTGTCCTGCGGGCCTGAAAGGATCCTAATACAACCTAACCATGTTGATTGAAAGAGACCGTTCAAAAGACAGACATCTTGGCTGGTGCTGGATAACGACTAGACTCAATAGGAAAAGACAAGAGGAGACTGAGAAAGGTAGGAAGAAGTTTCTGCATAAACACACCAGCCCTGTCTCCAGGATGCCGCAGCCCTGGGCTTCCCTCCCTGCCTGTGGCCTTTTCCCCTGGGACCCCTGAATCTCCATCCTGGCGGTGGCATTTGGTGCTCTGAGGGGCTCAATCCAAATCATCCTCTCACACATATCAGACTGAGCTAGAAAAAGGCTCCGGCTCGGCTGTTCCCAGGCCCTGGAGACAAGCGGCACTGCACTGCGTGAGCTGGGGAAGAGCTGCAGGGCGCAGCTTTGTTCCCCCACCCAGCCACTCCACCGTTTGAGCGGGCCCAGGCTGGCACGTCTGTCCTCCTTTGACTGGCAGAGACTCTGAGGTCCAGGCTGTCCCCGAGCCTCCCTGCTTCCCTTCTCACCGGCTGGCTGTTCTGTGTTCTCACACAGGTCAAAGGGAAGACAGCCAGGATGCAGACAGGTAGTGAGGCAGGGCTCAGGCAGGTGTAGGGGACAGGCTCCGGTCCAAGGCCTTGGATGGCTATGGTACCAGCAAGCTAGGCTTCAGCTCCTTAGCTGTGTTCCTCTGCCCTGCTCAGATAGGAGCCAAATTACCCTCACCTCTTCCCTCTCCTTTATCCCCCAAGTCCAATCTTTAGACATCTGCGAGCCTAGCCTCTAATGGCCGAGCCATCTCTCCAGCCCCTTTAAACATCTGTTATGTTCCTTCTGGTGCTGTAGAATCAGGGTGTGAGTGTCTAATTGCACCTCAGATAGAACCCAGAGCCAAACCCATTCCAGAGGAGAGCTCTGTCCCTGAGCTGGACTCCTCATCCATGCTTTGTGTTTTCTGGAGATACATGTAGCACTGGCTGGCCTTGAACTGGAGATCCTCCACCTTTAAGCTACGGCAATAAGCTTGCACTACCACACCTGATACTGTTATCTGTCAACCACGAGCCAGATACTAGGGCTTCAGCTGTGAGTAGGACAAACCTGGCCCCTTGTCTCCCCAACACTAGTGGGGAGACAGACCCCAAACAAGATGCATGAATGAACATATAATACGCCGTAAAGGGCGCTGTGCAAAATTCCAGAGCACCCCAACCAGAGAGGCACTTCTGGAAGCAAGAGTGAGCAGAGAAGCCAGGTGGGAGAAGGGGGGGGGGGTTGCAGATGCCTTTAATCCCACTCGGAAGACAGAGGAGCCTTATCTGGAGGTGTAAGGAGGTTGAACAGAAACCCCAGTATACTGAGGAAAGAGCTATGCAGTTGCCTCGGAAAAGGGAACAAAGAATGCAAAGGTCCGGAGGCAGGAAGTAAGTCTGTCACAGGGTGCAAACCGCGAGGAAGCCATTAGGAGTTAGCAGGGAGGACAGCGAAGCCATCCAGCCCCCTGAGGACAGGTGAGCAGGAGGCTGGCTACCCGACAAGGCGGTGAGGCACTGTGCAGAGAAAGGACAGACAGAACAGCACCGCTGTGGCTGAGTATCAAGAGAGGGTAGGACCATGAACCAAGACAGAGCAAACGTTCAGATGGGCCATGAAGGAGGCTGCGTGAGGAATCCTGGGCCCCACGGGATCTCTGGAGGGGCCAGTCGGACGGACGCAGTCCACAGGGAAGATCATAGGTCCAGTTGGTGGTCCGTGCTCCATGCTGACCTTCCCTGCCGGGAATGCAATGAAATTCCGAGGAAGACAACACCGACCCCAGGACTCGTTCCCAGGGCCCTTTTCACAAATCCTTCAGACGCCGCCACCTGGTGGTAACTTCTTGAAACTTCAAGCACTCAAATTCCCCCGCGCTAGCAACCAGGGTGAGGCTTGCCCTTGATCTCTCACTCCGACCCCATCCCCCCACTCCGGCCTCATCCACGCCCAACAGTTTCGCCCGCTCACACCCTCCCGAGGGGCGGGCATGCTCAGCCTCAGCTCCACGGCCCTTTCACTGCCGGTTCCAGCCTTTCACTGGGCTGCAGAGCAGTGTTCATTCCGGCCTCCACACCGGGGTGGGGGGCGGCTCTCTGCCCCACCCTGTTCCTCAGGCTTGGTTGGAGGGTATGTAACCCCTTATCTATGATCTGTATGTATGGATTCTCTCCACCTCCAATCCCCGGCATGCCTAAACCAGGTGTGTGCAACTCTTTCACACTGAGACATGATACTGTCATCAGCAAAGTTCATGCTACAGATCCGCGCAATATAGACTGAACAAAAAATTAAAATCTCATAATGTAAATACGTTTACAGTTTTGTGTGGGCCCTGTCAATAGCCACGTTCGCCACATTTAGCTCCGGGGCCGCAGAGCAGGCATACCTGCCGATTGTCAGTAGTTTTCACGCAAGAACAGAGGACCTGTCCCTCAGCACCCTTGACCTGTGTTGAGACCTTTATTGGTGGAGCATGAGTTAGCATTGGATATTTTTGTTAATTATTCTTCACTTTCTCCTTTTTAAAGTGTGTTATAATTTTAGGTTAAACAATCAACAGGCTTACAGATGCACAGATGGTTAAAATTTATCAGTGAAGGATAAAGTTCCCTTTGGTGTCTCTTTCCTCGCCGATCCTGTGCCTTTGCACACACAGCCAACGCTTGCAGATTGTTTCTTATGGATCTCAAGTACTTAAATTTCACACATCAACATAAGGAATTTGTGGGACAGCCGGGCGTCGGTGGTATATGCCTTTAATCCCAGCGCTCAGAAGGCAGGAGCAGGTGGATCTCTGGGGGTTAGAGACCAGCCTGGTCTGCAAAGCGAGTCCAGGACATCCAGGGCTATTACACAGAGAAACCCTGTATCAAGAAACAAACAAACAAACAAAAAATTGTGGGACTCATTCGTGGGGATGCTTTTCAAATTAATAAATTCACGTAGTGTGTTTTGATTCCCCCGCACCCCACCCCCAGCGCTCGCGCCCACGCCGTTCTGGGCTCTTGAGCTTTATTCTTCGATGTGAGGTCAGCTGCTTTTGATGGGGCCTGCGGGGTGCGGCCGTCCCGCAAAGGGAGCAAAAGGGTCCTTGGCTGGTCTGGAGGTCTCTCTAGAGTCCTTCTCTACCCCTGCTCTCTCGTGGCACTTTGCCACCCCCGCATTTCGACCCCCGCCCCTCCCCGCCCCCTGTCTTCTTCTCACTCCAGCTCTAAGGCCCCACCTAGCGCACCCGGCCGGACAGGGGTAGCTGTGAAAGGCCCCCTCTGTAGGACGCAGGCTGCCGCGCCCCCTGGCGGCTTCTCGGCCGAACTGCAGCGGCGCCTCCGCTCCTGACCTTCCCACCCGAGGGTGCGGTCAGGAAGCTGCGCCCCGTGGTGGGACGAGAACCTTTTCGTGCGGGACAGGCCGGTCTCTGCTTCTGAGGCTCCTCAAGGAACCTGAGCGCCACCTCCAGTTGCCCGGAGCGCTACGCATTTGCAGGTACCAGTTAGGAATGAGCTGTTCTTTTGTATTTCTTAACGAACCAGGATCTTTTCTACTATTTATTTGGAGACGTGGGGCGGGGTCAGAGGGCAACTCGGCAATCTGTTCTCTCCTTCCATCATGTGGCCCGGGGTGATCGCAATCACTAGACAGACAGACAGACAGGCAGGCAAGCGTCCTTACCGGATGAGCCATCTTGACGGCCCTTTAGTTTTGTTTTCAGACAGCAGTCCACGCTGGCCTTGAACTCGCGATTCTGCTTCAACTTCCCGAGAGCTAAAATCACAGCCCTGTGATTTTCCAGTCGCGATTTGTCAAATAACTGAGCACCTGCAGTGGGCGGGGCTAAACTGACCCGGCGAAAAGGAATCTCAAGCTACCGGACAGGACAAACAGAGCTTTCAGTGCAGACAGGAGCACTTTGGCATCCTGGCAGGCCCAAGGCTGCTGTCCTCTCCAGAAGACGCCCCGCCCCGGCTCCCCGCCCACCCAACTTGTCCCTGACAGACCCGGAGCAAGCTGCTGGCTCATTCATCTCTACTAGAAAGTCTTTTGCCAAGGGCCAGACTTTGAACCCTGCTCACCTGTACACCCTAATCCCTTTCCGCTGTTCTAGGCTTACAGCAGGAGCTTAGCTGGAGTTTCTGAATTAACTGGAGTTGATAGCGAAGCCCCCAAAGGGAGGCATCAATGTCTCTGACTTTTTTTTTTTTTTTTTTTTTTGGAGACATGGTTTTTCATGTATCCCTGGCTGTTTTAGATTTGTAGCTTAGGCTGGCCTCGAACTCAGAGAGAAGACTGCCTCTGCCTCCTGAGTGCTTGAGATTAAAGGTGTGCACCACGATGCCTGGTGTAAAGAGGTCTCTGACATTAGGAGTTGTTTGCCCAGTTGGCAAAGCAAAGCCCTGGGTAGGATTCCCAACCCTGCACAGAACCAGGAGTGGTATGATCCTAGCCTTTGGGAAGCAGAGGCAGAAGCACTGGAAGTTCAAGGCCATCTCTGGGCAGATATGGATTTTGAGGCCAGCCTGGGGTATATGTTTATTTCAAAAACAAACAAACATACAAACGATGAGCTATGCCCCTGGTCCCCACCCCAGCCTGTGCAAACAAACTTTAAACTTTCTGTAAATTTTAAACTGCTCAAAGGATCTGGGGGCATGGCTCAGTGGTAAAGTACCTACCTAAACCCTAGGTCCATCCCCCATCACCAAAAACGCAGGGCGTAGGCGGGGAGGAAAACCATTGGAAAGTAAAGGATGGTAAATAAACAGCAACAGGGATAAACCTACAGATTACAGAGTCAGGGAGGGCCCATGAGCTGGGCGCACTCACGCAGGCGCACTCACGCGTGCAGTGTGAGCCGTGAGCTGTGTCCAAACCCTTCGCAGCCTTGGAGGTGTCCTGTTACAGACAAGACGGAAGAGTTCCTCGATAGAGGCAGCACCTGACCTCCATGCTTGGAAATAACACTGGATCCCACCAGGAAGTGGTGGGCAGAAAGGGCATTCCACTGAAGAATCAGGGGTGGCCGAAAGGTACCAATATGCACTTCCAAAAGTAGCCAGGGCAACTGGTGGGAGAGAGCCATGAGGTGCTGAAGCTTACCGGTCCCCTTTGGGAAAGGACTTACTTGGGAGGACCAGGTCGGCAGCAGGCTGTCTCCAAGGTTGAGGACTGTTAATTCAATTAACATCACCACATAGCGCACCTGTGAGAGGCTGGCCACTGGCTAGACCACAGCAGGGAGGGGAGCAGGATGGAGGGAATCCCTGCAAAATGGAGGAGAGTCAGGAGTGGGAGCCAGCCCAGTGTGCTTTCCAGGGAGTAGTGGCACCCAGGTCATGAGGGAGGCTTCGCTGGCGCGTGTATCGTGTCCTAGAGATAAAGTGTCCTGGTGATAAGACAGCTCTTGATACACTGTGACTCTCTTAGACCGCCTTCATGGGTAGATGTGGATTCAAAGATCAGCACCCCAGGCTGTTGCCGCAGGCCTGAGAAGGACCAGCTCAAACTGTACCAAAGATCTAAAGATGCCTGCTTCCCGCAGGGCGGGGGGAAGGGACGGAAGGCGTGCTGCTACCTTCTAGGTACACTTTGAGTAATGTTTTCCGAGCCCCATAGCACACTGCCTGCTGAGTAAGAGAGGGGAACCCCCGGTCTCCCTAACAGTGGGGATCCCAGACCTGAGAGTGGCAGGCAGTTCAGAAAGACTTGAATTATTCACTGGAGGCCTCAGAGGTCCAAAACCTGCTTGACACATGTTTTCCCTCCAGTGTGAGCACTCCTGTGGTTCTGGCCCAGGACTCCAGTCCCAGCCCATCGATTCCAGTTACACCTTACTTGGTACCAGCACATTTCTTCCAGAGTCTCAGTTTTCCCATCTATGAAGTGGGGCAGAAAAGCATCCCCTGCCCGTGGCCAGACACCAGAGGCTTGAGAGTCACCCAGAGTTGTGTGTCTCCACTCAAGACCTCATTTCTCTGGACCTCACTTTCCTCCTCTGTACAGCAGAGCTTCTGCAGTAAGCTCCCAAAAGCAGGAGTGAGGAGTAATGGCTAACCTAGGTCCTACCGCAGAAGCCTCTACCCAACCCCTGGCTTGTTTCCGCGGAAGGAGAGGGCGGGATAAGAAAGCTCAGGTCCTGGGGCTGCAGGCAATGGCTCCGGAGTCTGCCGCGGCCATCCCGGGGTCCCGCCCACCTTCCCGCCATCGGGGCGGAGACAGGTGCCGCCGCAGACTCCTGGAGCCACGGCGCAGGCGGACCCTCCTTGACCCTCGGTGAGTGGGAGTGGAGCACGGCTGGGGGCGTCCCTCTGGGGACAGCGGGTGGCCTGTGACCTTTCCCCTAGTTCCCTCCACGAGGGCGGCAGGGAACAGGCGGAACAACTGCGGACTCTGAGCCGCCCTTGCGCTCCCAGCCCCGGCCTTGGCCACAGATGCTTCTCGGCACCTGCCACCTGACCCGGGCACACAAGGTCCCACCAGCCCGCGCGTGGCTCCCCTCTAAAGTTCAGCTGGTGGGAGGCCGGATCCCTTCCTGGCCCGCAGGGAGGCGGGAAGGAAGGGAGTCTGGAGACCTCCTCCCTCCCTGAGACCTGGGCCACCACACCAAAACACATCCAGGCCCTTTCGCAGATGGGACCCTCCCAGGAGGTTCAAAGAAGGGCAGCAAGTGACCTGAGTTCATACCGCCAGGGAGCACAGGCGCTGATGGCATCCAGCTCTGAGATCAGGGTGGGCATGGTGCCACTAGCACTACCTGCTTTCTGGGCGTGTGGTTGCCCAAACAAGTCTTTGCAAAGGGAACTTGAATTGGCCTGAGTTAGGGAGTTACGGGCTATAGGTGAAGATTCCAGCCCCAGTTGGAAGTGAGAGGGCCCAGGCCCCTGGCCACCCAGTAGCTTTCCCCTGAACCTCCAGCTCCTCTTGATCACTTCCTCCGCCTCAGCTTCTCCTATCTCCTCTCTTCCTGCCTCTTTCCTTCTGTCGGCTTCCAGGTGTAACTGCTGGCTCTCTGGGCCCCAGTGCCCTGACCACCATCCATCAATCACTCTCCACATCTCACCAGGCCCTGTTCAGAACCCCTGCTGTGCCTACCCAAAGCCAGGCAGGTCCTACCCAATCCCCAGGACCACCTGCAGGCCAGGGCTGGTTCTCTCCAGTCTGGGCCCCCTCCGCTCAGTGCTCACCAGCTGCCAGCCTATCTATGCAGAGTGAGCACCCAACCATGGCGTCAGGGTGTAGGGTGGCCCGGTCCCTTGCAAGCCAGATGCTGCCTCCACATAGAAGATAATTCCCTTCACCCTCGCCCCATACACACATACATAACCCGGTTCCCATGGGAGAATTCTGTGCCAGCTGATAGGCACCGATAGGCTCCTCGGTTGGCCAGCCTCTGAAGATCTGAGATGTGAAGCTTTGCACAGAAGCCAGGAAGCTGTTACAGTCCAGGACCAAGGTCAGGCCACGCAGGGGAGGAGGTAGCCCAAGTGCAAGACAATGGGGGTGTGGGGTTGCTGACACCCAGTGTTTGATGTGAAAGTAACAAAGAGGGTGGGTTCTCTTTTCAAAGAGAGCTCCTCCTACCAGCTGACCCAAAGTAACAAAAAGTATGGGAGTGGAGCATACCACAACCGCTGGTGTGACCTCTGGCCTCTTCTTTTTAATTCTGTGAAATAAGGGTGAACCCAGGACCTCAGAGAGGCTGCAGAGGATGGCGGAGGGGGTTGGTACAGGTGGATCACAGGCAGCCATGGCAGCTCAGTGTCTGTCAGGACCACCACGTGCAATGGCTGTGCCCTGCTTCATTTGTGGCTCCCTGTAGCTCTGCTCCCCACAGCCAGCCAGCCAAGTCTGGTCTTCCTCCACCTACGGGGGTCACTGAGGACACATCCACGCTGTCCCCTCTGCTTCTCTGTTTACCTTAATGTTTTTTGGGGGGTCTCCCCCCACACACAGGGTTTTTTTCTGTGTAGCCCCGGCTGTAGACCAGGCTGGCCTTGAACTCACAGCAATCTGCTTGCCTCTGCTGGGATTAAAGATATGCACCGCCATGCCCTGGCTGCTGCCCTCAGTCTTATAGCTGCAGCCACACTAGCCCCAAGGCTGGGTTTTCAACATGGAGATGGCCTTGCCCTACCTGACTAGCTCCACCCTGGACCCTCTTTTCCCAGACTCCTCTCACACCCATACTCCCACCTCCCAACTCCAGTGACAGATTTACTCACATTCTTGAGAGTAGAGACTACTGTTTGCCTAGGTGTAGGCTCCCAATAAAGGCAGGCTACATACATGAGCGAACAAGAGCCACAAGGCCACTGAAGACAGGGCAGAAAATCCAGATACTGAACCATGCCTTATGGCCCAGACCTATAGTCCTAGCTTCTCGGGAGGCTGAGGCAGGGGGATTCCTGTCTGGGAATGAGATCACAGCCAGCCTGGGCAACTCAGTGAGACGCAGTCTCAAAAGTAAAAGTAAGAAGGCTGTGTTTAGCTCGGTGATAGAATTCTTGCCTGGGGTATATGTGTCCCTGAGTTCAATACCTGGGTGCAGGGGGTAGAGAGGCTATATTTGAGCTATGCCCCATCTCATGTTCCTATTTTAACCATGTCCCCACCACACTAGGGACATTCACTCGCTGCTCTGAGAGAAGCAGTCTGACCCTGTCTATGTTGTTCCCTCTGCCTGGAACATCCCTGTCAGCCGTCAGTACTGGCTGTTCCTCACAGGGTCTCCTGACCTAGAAAAGTGAGTAGGATAGAAATGGGGATCGGGGTGTAGACCCTGATGGAACCCCACTTATCTCTCCTCTCGCACGACAGCCCTGGGTGAGAAATTGCCTGCTTTAATTACTGACTGGTTCCCTCTGTTCTCTTTATCGTTTGCTGTGTCAGAAAGAGTCAGCAGAGCAGTAGCTGGCATGGCTCTGTGTCCTCTTGCCCCCCAGGCGCAGCGGCCCAGCAAGGGCACTGGAAGGCTTCCTGGTGCAGGATCTTGCAGGAATCTGGGTGGAGAAGAAGCTGCAGGCCGGTACGACTTTAAGGTGGGGCAGGAGAGCAGGCGCAGCTTGGAAGGGGCCTGTCTCCAGGTCCTCTAGCAAACCTGGGGCCAGTCCAGGCAAGCCCTGGGTGACCACAGGGCAGCATCTTCGCAGTGAAGGCCCAGGTCTGGTTGCCTCTCCTCCTATCTCTCAAATAGTTTCCTGTTCCTAGGTCAGATTCCTGTGTAAGGACCAGGGAAAGGGGTAGACAAAGCATCAAAGATTCCTGATTGCAGCTCGGCCGCAGGAAAGCTCTAGAACTACTAGAACAAAAGAGATTCACGAGTGTGGTGACACATACCCCTGAGGCAAAAGCAGGAAGAGCTAGAGTTCTCGCATGGACTAGATAGTCAGATTTTAAGATGTATTTATTTTATGTATGAGTGCTCTATCTGCATGCAGGAAGAGGGCATCAGATCACATTATAGATGGTTGTGAGCCACCATGTGATTGCTGGGAATTGAACTCTGGATGTCTTAGCTGCTGAACCATCAACTCTCCAGCTCCCAAATAGATTTTTGTCTCAAAGCCAAAAAAGAAAAAAAGGAAAAAGAAGACTGTAGAGGAATTTTAATTCAGAACATAGCTGTTCTGGCAAGAGATCACATCCAAAGACCTTCTAAATCTGTGTGACCTGACTGGCAAGAGATCACATCCAAAGATCTTCTAGGTCTGTCTGTGTGATCCGGCTGGAATACAAACATGCCTTTAATCCAGGAGGCAGGCAAGCAGATCTCTTAGTTCAAGGCCAGCCTGGTAAAGAGCTAGCGTCAGGTAAAGAAAAGCTTAGGTGTAGTGGTACACGCCTTTGATCCCAAACAATGAAGGTAAAATCAGTTTGTAGAAGGAAACACCGAGTTTGAAAGCATTGTTTAATTGAGTGGCAGAAAAAGAGACAAATCAGAGAAAAGTTTGACAGAACAGGATACGCCCAGCTCTCACGAGAAGAGAGAAGAAAGGGAAGCTACTTAAGGGGCAAAGCAGAGCAAGAAGGAGTTTTCCAGGACCTGTCTGTCCTAGAGAGGCTGCTTATAGAGAGAGAACTCAGGTGAAGGCAGAAGGAGCCAGGAGATTAGAAAAGATTGCTGGAGTTAGTTTGAGGCCAAGCAGAACAAGTCAAGGGAAAAGAGAAAAGCCAGTTTGAATAAGTCATCTGGGAGAGGAGTTCAAGCCAGAACAGCTGAGTTGAATTAGACAGTCCAGAGCTCAGTAAGAACAAGAAAAGGTGAGTAGACTAAGCCCCAAGTCTCGGGCTGAAACCATTCTACGCCGTGTTAGAGTGTGTGGAGGCTTGTGACTACCCAATTGGGTGAGTGCTGGCATGGTTCCAGATCAAGAGCATATGGTGTGGGGAGAGGGGTCCCCCTTCCTCTTTGCAGGAGGAGCCAGCTGGGTGGTGATGCAGCTCTCACAAAGACACATGCCACTCGCCGGCTGGGTGGCCTTGGGTATGTGACTGCTTTTCTGGGCCTCTTCTTCCTCACCTGCTCATCAAGGACACCAGTATGGGATTGCATGAATTTCTTTGGCTATGATAAAAAAAAAAAAAAAAAAAAAAAAAGTCACATCTGCTGACTTTTCCAACTCTTGAAAATTAACACACAGCCATAGAAATAGCACCCTGGAATCATTTTCTCATCCGTCCAGAAGAGAGATGGTAACCTGTTCATGGGGTCAAAGACCCATCTATGTGTTTTTCTTTTAAACTGTATATATCTGTGGCAAATTTCTTACTTGAGTTTTTAGTTCTTGGTTTGTAAAAACTCTTTATATATTGAAGAAACAAGCCTTTTGTCTATTTTGCCCATATCTTTCCCAGGTTGTCACTTGTCTTTTGACCTTGCTCTTGGTTTTGTTTGTCTGTTTGCATTTATTGCATTTGTGAGTTTTAACATTTCCGAAGTTGAAAAGGTCAATTTTTCTTTTGTAGTGCTGGGAATTCTGATTCCTGCTTAGTTGGAAGGAAAACCTTGCCCAGTTGAAAGTTATCTGTCAACGAATGCATCTATGTTTTCTGCTGATACGAGCCAGCTCGCTGACGATGAACTTGAACTCTCTCTCCAGGTGTCCTTCTCCAGCAGCTCCGCTGCAGCCTGACCTGGAGGACGGGACAGTGCCTGGCTCAGGCTGCCCGCAATGGCCCTTCTGACACACCTGCTGGTCTGCGTCTTTGGCATGGGCTCCTGGGTGGCCATCAACGGGCTCTGGGTAGAGCTGCCCCTGCTGGTGACTGAGTTGCCTGAGGGCTGGTACCTGCCCTCCTACCTCACCGTGGTCATCCAGCTGGCCAATATAGGCCCTCTCCTAGTCACCCTGTTGCACCGCTTCCGACCCGGCTGCCTGTCAGAAGTGCCTGTGATCTTCCTTATCCTGTGCATCGGCACCGCTGCCTGCGTCCTCTTAGCCTTCCTGTGGAACAAGACATCCTGGATCCAGGGTGGACACCACAGTGTGGCCTTCATCATCCTCACCTTCTTCCTGGCCCTGGTGGACTGCACCTCCTCTGTCACTTTCTTGCCCTTCATGAGCCAGCTGCCCACCTACTATCTCACCACCTTCTTTATAGGCGAGGGGCTCAGTGGCCTCCTGCCTGCTCTGGTGGCCCTTGTCCAAGGCTCTGGTATCACCACCTGTGTCAATGCCACGGAGACAGCAGGCACCACCTTGAGCCCTGTGACCACTGTGGAGACCAACATCACCCAGGTACCTAGTGTGACCCAGAGCCGTGGTTGCGCTGAGTGGTCCCCAGTAGAGGGAAGGGAAATTTTGCTTTGTCTGTTTCCAGGTAGTCCTTTGACAGAACTACGCATTGTTTCATTCATTTTATTATGTATATTCTGACACGTGCATAGGGCCACATGCCACAGTGCAAGTGTGGAAGTCAGAGGACACTGTTCTCTGTAGAGTCGTCTCTCTCTTCCCTCCTTTATAAGAGCTCTAGGGATGGAACTCCAGTTGTCAGCTCTGCTTGGTAAGTGGCTTCCCCTGCTGAGCCATCTGGTCAGCTAAGGGCCACAGATTAAAGTGTGCAAGGTGAGTGGACGATAGAAAGACCGTTGACGTTGGAGTGTGCACGTGTTGGGGGTCTCATAAAAGTTTGAGATTCAAAGATGGGCCAGGTGACAGGGACAGCAGAGAGAGGCTTGGGGCTCATGGGGTGTGAGACATGTTCTGGGAGTGGAGAAGAGGCAAAAGGATCCTTCATAAACTCAGGCAGAATCTGACAAGTAACAAAGGTTGCAGATCTCAGTCCTGAAAAGGGCCACATTCCTCCCCAATGGACCTTGGGGAGCTATGGCTCTGTCCCAACTCAACTAGTTTGGAGTAATCGGTACTAAAGAAACCTGTCTTAGAGTGATGTATCCTGGCTTTTTAGTTAGATTAGGGGGTTATCCTGGCAGCCCCCAAACAAAATCACGAAGACTGGGAAATGAGTATCTAAGGACAAGCCCAGACATCTCCGCGCCCCCCCACCCCCAATGTGGCTGACTGCAGCTTTGTTCCTCTGCAGAGAACCCACACCTCTTCACTGTCACCCCTCACCTGGCACCTGGAGAGTCGCTACCTGGCCCCACGCTTCTCGCCGCTGCTCTTCTTCCTGCTGCTCTCATTCCTCATGGCCTGCTGCCTGGCCGCCTTCTTCCTCCTCCAGCGGCAGCCCTGGGGACGACAAGGCTCCATAGAGGACCTCCTCCACTCCCAGGTCACCCTGCACTCTATCAAGCCACGAAACACAGAGGACACCAGCTCACTGGGCACTCCTGTGGGCAGCCCGGCCAAGGGGTCAGTGGAAGTCGGTGTAGCCTCGCTTCGCCCAGCCCAGCTGGCCTTCGTCTACTCCGTGGTGGCCTTTGTCAACGCGCTCACCAACGGTGTGCTGCCCTCGGTGCAGACCTACTCCTGCCTGCCCTACGGGCCTGTGGCCTACCACCTGTCTGCTACCCTCAGCGCCGTGGCCAGCCCCCTCGCCTGCTTCCTCCCCATCTTCCTGCCTAACAGGTACCTCACCTGACCCAGGGAACTCAAGTGGGGATCACTCCATTTCAGAACCCAAGGGCCAAGCCTTACCTACTGGCCAGTATGTGAGGTGTTGGGTAATATGACCTCAGGAGGCATGGGGCAGCACAGGTTGCTTTGCCTCTGTGCCTCCAGGGCACCTATCTGAAAAACATGGGGTGACAGTACTCCCTCGTTTGCTCTCTGGGAATGTGGTATGGGTTATTCTCTATCTCTATCAGCGCCTGACACTTGCAATATTTCACCAGAAGGGCCACCAGTCCATAAAGAGTAACAGTCAGCTACTGAGATAGACACATAGAACCCTGAGACCTAGAAAGAGTTGGAGCTGGGCTTGTATGGGCTTGCCCTCCTGCCTCTGGCCCAGCCAGCCCTGTCATGTCCCACTTCTAAGATATCTAGGCAAGGATGCAATTCAGGCTTCCAGATGGGCTGGGCCTTGGCTCAGAAGCATAAGGACTTCTGGGTCTCCTCTGGGGAAAAACATCCACCTTGGAACCTCAAAGCTTGGGGGCCCTGGCCTGGCCGCCTCCCCTGCCCTCTAAGCCATTCAAAGTTGCCGCAAGTGCAGATCCAGCTAGGACCAACAACAGGAGCAGGAGAGTAAGCTAGAGAGTACACCAATGGTCCCTAAGGCTTCAAATTTGGGGGCAGAAAGAAGCCTGCAGGACACAGGCTTGGTCCTGGATACCTGAGGCCATGGCAACAATAAAAAGAGAGGGAAGGAATGACAGGTACACCCACAGAAAAGCTGGGCTCGCGTGGGTGGTGCTCACTCTGGGCCCATGTGGTGGCTTGGATAGGTCAAAGATGGGTTAAGGATCAGTCCTAAGGTGTGGGTGGTTGAACTGTGATCTGGTATAAAGATATGAGGTACCTTGACTCTCAGTGTCCCCCTTAAGCTAAGTAGCCTGGGATTTTTTGTTGTTGTTTTCCATAAAGGTCTGACAGGCTCTAACCCTACAGGCTCTGGCTACTCCTTGAGGCCTAGGTGGAGTGGACAGAGGCCAGGCTTCTCAGTCCCTCCTGTGCACGTCTCCTCCACAGGTCACTCTTGTTCCTGGGGGCACTCACGGTGTTGGGGACCGGCTTTGGGGCCTACAACATGTCCATGGCTGCCATGAGCCCCTGCCCCATCCTGCAGGGCCACTGGGGTGGAGAGGTCCTCATCGTAAGTATCCCCTCCCATTCTTGCTTCTCAAGGTTGGGGAGGAATGGAGGGAACCCCAAGGATAGCTCTTTCTTTCTGTTAGCCCAAGGCTTCTTAGTGTCCTTCATAAAAGTGAGGGCTTGGGGAGGTGAGACTGCCATAAATGCCACTTCTCCCACATATACCTCGATATGATCCTTTGGGGAAGGGAGAAACACCCGAGGTTCCTTTTACCCTGGAGGGATAGCTCCCGTGGCCCCCTTAGCCCTTCAGGGTGACCTCCGTAAGACCTCTTTGTAGACAGGGATCATTTTATGTCCCTGGGACATGCCCCTGAGTCCTTTTCCCTCAGGGTCTGCCCTGGTGGCCTTCTCCTGGCAGGTGCTCTCCTGGGTGCTCTTTGCAGCCTGTCTCAGCTACGTCAAGGTGATGCTGGGTGTGATCTTGCGTGACCGGAGCCGCAGTGCCCTCTTGTGGTGTGGGGCAGCAGTGCAGCTGGGCTCGCTGATTGGCGCCCTGCTCA
The DNA here is from genome assembly GCF_030254825.1 of Meriones unguiculatus. Lineage (NCBI taxonomy): Eukaryota > Metazoa > Chordata > Mammalia > Rodentia > Muridae > Meriones > Meriones unguiculatus. The sequence goes on along the minus strand of NC_083352.1, from coordinate 127,094,693 downwards.
TGTTCCCGCTGGTTAATGTGCTGAGACTCTTCTCGTCCGCCGACTACTGCAGCCTGGACTGCTCTGTCTAGGCTCACTTGGCCACCTCAGGACACCAGGTGCCCCATCGCCGAAGCTGAAAGCCAGGAGAACCCAGAGACACAGAGGGTAACAACCCTTCACCTCCTGCCACCCTCACACTCCCCCCACCTCCCTCTGTGGTCACAGACATGGGACTGGGGAGCAGGAAGGCCTCCCCCAACAGTGTCCCAGTTGCAGACTTCAGTCTTTGACCACTGAGAGATGTGGTTTTTAGCATTCGGCTGGAGGCAGCCTAAGGATGTTAGGGGAAGGACCCCTGGAAGATTAAGCTAGCCCCGGGGCCTACTGTGGGACCCTAGGGAAGTCTTTTGACTCTCTAGGTCTCCCTTTCCTCATTAAAGAGGGTTGTTGCTACAACAGCCTTCAGCTTCTAGGCTTAGGCATCTAGCAGGTTCTCCTGACTTCTCTTCCATGTGGACAACCTTCTTAATGCAACCTGGAAGTGACCAGAGGCCTTGCGAGGGCCCCTGCCTCCATTGCTTTCTGTGTCCCAAGAAATGTACTTCTCCAGGACATTGCCTGTAGAAGCCTCAAGCGTCTTGGACCAATACAGCTCTGTCCCCCAGGATAATGAAACCCTGAGAAAAGCTGAGGGGAGCCCTGCCTCTGAGAGTGACCCCACCAGGAGACAGTGAAGACCTCGGAGGGGTGTCTCAGGCAGGAGGGGTTTTGTCTATAATTACTCTGTTTTGTATTTTGTTTCTTTTTATAAAAATTAAGTTTCTATGCTTTTACACTAAGGGCTGTGCACCAGCAAGAGGTCCCGTGAAGGCTACATTGTATCAGTCTAATTAATTGTAACTGGTTTTTAGTCAAGGCTGAGAACCGAAGAAGCGAGAGCAGAGAGCAGCCTGGTGTCTGTCCACTTTTCCCGACTGTTGTCCTATTGGCTTGCACACTCTGCACTCTTTACTCTTAAAGTAGGGCTGGTGAGATGGTTCAGATGTTTAAGGCTAAGTCCCTTGACCTAAATATTTAAATGGTTCTTATCCAGGTGCTCTTAGTGTATACATATACTCAGGTGGAGGGCTGGTGTGTGGTGCAGGCCTAGAATTCCAGCACTCTGGAGGCTGAATGCAGGAGAGTCAAAAGAGTTCAAGAAACCCAGCCTGGCTTGGTGACACGTGTGCTTGGGAGGCCTCCCTACTCGACACAGTGAGAGTGTTAGGCAAGCCAGGAAGGGCTACATGGTGAGCTCTGTCTCAGCAAAGCAAAGCATGTGCACACACAAACACTTTCTTCCTGTTTGCCCTCCCAAAGTGGCAGGAAGTTCAGGGACTTCTTGGACCTCAAGATACAGCCACAAACCATTGCCCATCTTACACCTTTTGGTTCAGTCAAAACATTTTTTTCCTCCTGGGCTGGATAGTACTCTATACCAGGGGTGCCAAATTGTCCATCCACATTTGAAGACACTAGGAGCAAAATAAAGACTAAAAATCTGTCAAACCTCTGCACAGGCAGGAGGGAAAGAGCAGTGTTATTGAATGAGTGAGCTTTAAACCTGGTAGCTGTGGGCATCACAATCTTCTACAGAGATCTAAAAGAGAAAAGTCTCCAGAAATAGTAAACAGAAAATCCCTCTACCCAGCCGGGTGAATATGAGACTTCACAAAGATGTTCTCAACCATCTAGTGATCCTCAAGGAAGATGACTAGACAAGGCCTTTGGTCACACAGCACATTCTGGACTCTTCCTGGTAATAGAGTGGTCATCTACGTCAGCTGACTATGCTTATCCAAGCCTCGTATCTTTATGAAGATGTCCTCAGGTCAGTGTGGTGCCGTGAGCTAGATGTCTGACCCCCCCAGGGACTGGGTGACCAGCTGCAGTTTTCCTTGATGCTCCTGCTAAAGGCCTCAGGTCCTCAGCACAGCAGCCCTTGGTTGTAAGATAGGCAAGAGGCTTTTGCTCCAGTCTGCTTTCTGCTGTTATGAAAGACACCATGACCAAAACCAAGCTGAGCAGGGGTGGGTTTATCCGGTTCACACTTCTGGCAACAATCTGTCACAGAGGGAAGTCAAAGCAGAGAGCTGGAGCCGAAGCCAAGGAGAAATCATATCTCCTGGCTCCCTCTGGCTCATGTTCATCTAGCTTTCTTATACAATCCAGAGCCACCTGCCAGGGGTGATATCGCAAGTTCGCTGGGTCCTCCCACATCAATAATTAAGATGATTTCCCACAGACATGGCCACAAGCCAACCTGACCTAGGCAACCTCAGTTGAAACTCTTCCCAGGTGACTTGACTATTACACTGACAACCAAAACTAACCACGGCACGCTCCTTCAGCTTTCAAGTAGACCCAGGGCTTAAAGGGACAGAGCTCAGGCGTTTTCTCCACACACACCTCCCCTTTGTGTATGAGGGAGAACTGATTCCTTGGCGGTGCTGGAGGGTGGCAGCTAGGGCCTTGTAGTTAGGCAAGCTCCATTCTTGAGCTATCCTCTCCCCCAGCCAGAGTACACTCTTGTGTTTGTACTTTTCCTTACACGGCCAATCAGGATGTGGCCATGGGTATCCAGTGAGGAAGATGGTCTAAGAGTATCCAAGGTGCGTGACGGGCACACGCACAGGGTGGCATCCTGGCTCACACACTGTCGAGGGAGATAGCACAGGGTGTGTTGGCATTTGAGAATTTGTGGGGATTTGGTCTGGGTTGACTGTCACCCCATCTTAGGAGTCTCTGTAAACTGGTCCGAGTCAGCATGGCTCAGCTTCTCAGCATACTGAAGGGGAGAGCTTTACTCCCAGGATGCTTAGGGGTGAGACTGAGCAGCTGTGTGGACACAGTGTTCAGTGCCATCTCTACCAACAGTAAGTGCTCTGCTCACCACAGACTCCTGATGCCCCTGAGCAATGCCTCTGCCCACACCCCAGGGCAAGTCTGCCTGGCCAGTGAACTTCAGGACCCTCTGACTCTGCCTTCTCAGCCCTGGGATTACAATCGCTCACCACCACCATGCCCAACATTTTTGAAACATGGGGTCTGGGGGTTGAACTCAGGTTCTCGCTCTTACAAGTCACTTCCCCAGCCCTGTGAGTCCAGTCTTGAGGCCAGCCCAAGATGTGGGATGCTTCTGTATCCCATGGAATGGCGAGCCAACAATAAGTAGCAGCATAGAGGGCCTGTGGTCCTAGCTGCAGGGGAGCCCGCGGCAGGAGAATCACTTGAGTCCAGGAGCTTACAGGTAACCTGGGCAATATGACAAGGCCCTGTCTATTTTTCAGTTTAAGAGCGAGAGATCAGGACTCGGGTTGGCATGGAGCTTGGTTAAAGATGCTGCCGCCAGGCAGGTGGGACAAAGTGGGTGACACCTGAGAAAGTACCGGGGGTTCACAGAAGTGCATCCTTGAGCATTCAGAGCAGAGCAGTGTGTTGCCCTAAGTGTGTTTTGTGGGGTAACCTTGAAAGGACCACAGAGATGTGAGGTAGCTAAGACACCACCAGGGTGATCTGGGGAGAAAGTGCCACCCTGGCAGAGGGCCTCGGCTGGGTGAGCTGGGCAAGAGCCAGCACAGCACAGAAATGTGGACTCTGTCCTTCTGCTCTCGCTGGAATGCCTTTCAGGACCTGGTGACCCCTGGAACAAAGAGACTCCAGAACAGCCAGGCCAGCAGATGTGACAAGTGAGGGGACATGTGCACCAGAGCTGGAATGAGGGTTCCTCTCTGTTTCAGGAACTCCATTGAGAACCACTGCAATCCCTCGAGGGGTGGGGGGCTCTCCTGGAGGCAGTCTGTCCTGACATTTTGTTGTTCCCCCAGGGAGCTGTTCAGAATGGCCCAGAAGAAACCAGAGCCAGACATCAGCCCATTCATTGGCTCCCTGGAAAGCCTGACCCAGCCAGGCCTACCTTTGGTTTAGGCAAGTCTTGCACAGAAATCTTGGGTTCCCACCCAGTTCCTGCCCAGCTGGTCTTTCCTTCCTGGCTTGGGGCAACCCAAAGCCTTGTAAGACAAAACAGTGCTGCTGGGTGTGGCCTTACTTACACCTTTAAAAGCTTTAGTGTGCGTGCGTGCGTGTGTGTGTGTGTGTGTGTGTGTGTGTGCGTGCGCTAGCCTGTGGACGGAAACAGGCCCGGGCTGAACCGTTCCCCTGTACTCCACCCTGCCTCGCCCTGAGAAGGGTCATGGAGGACATGCACGCCTTAATTCCTGGAACTAGGGAACATGCAGGCACGGAGGACCTTGCAAGTAGATCAAGAGGGCAGGTCCTAAAATTGAGGATTATGTGGAATTGCCTGAGTGGACTCCAGAAGTCCACATCAGCCTCAGCACTCAGAGAATCACAACAGATGCTGAAGGAAAGGCATAGAGGACCAGGGCCAACAAGAAACACCTGGAGTCCTCGGTGGCTGGCTGGGGTCCAAAGTGGAGCCCATGCAGAGGCAGGTCGGGAAGCAGAATCTCATCTTGCAAATGTGTGCCATGGTTTCTGACCACAGCCATAGAAATTTCGAAAGAGGTCAGCTTTCCTAGGTCAGCCAGCAAATACCCTCATTTTATCTCTGGGAGACCTTGGCTAATTCTAACCCTCAGAACTACAGTCAATTTGAATTCCGGTTGGTTGATGTGTGTATGGACAGGGTCTCCCCATGCAAGCCAGGCTGGCCTCAAACTCTTCATCCTCCTGGGTAAAGGTTCTGTACTTCCAGGCCTATGCTTTCACATCTGCTGCTATGTGGCAGTTTCTTGCAGTCAGTAGAAAACTGGTGGAAGGCATTCCCTCTTGAGGTCCCACAGCCCCTTGCTCTTGGAAAGTGTGTCCTTGTGCATCCTGATGGCCACAGAGCATCCCATGATGTAGATATGGACACTCAGGTCCAGACGAGAAGAGGACCAGCAGCCAGAGTCCCCTGGAAAAGGTGGTGCAAATTCAGGATACAAAATGATTGACAGGCAGCTGAAGAGATGGCTCAGAAGTTAACAGTACTTAATGCTCTTGCTAAGGACCAGGGTTCAGTTCTCAGCACACAGACCCCTTAAGCTCCAGTTCCAAGGGATCTGATGCCCTCTTCTGGCCTCGGACAGCTGCATTCACATGGCATGCACTGACACAGACACATGGTGCTGGCTCTGAGTTCTTGCTAGTGAGCTGAGACACAAATGTCATGATTCACACTTCAGACTCACCCAGAAGAAAGAAGACTGAAGAAGATGGAAACAGAAAATCAGGCCAGGATGGCTTTGTTGTCACATGCACAGCATGTGAAACAGGCTGGTCCTCCCTGGAACTGCCCAACATCCTACCCACCACCTCTACAGAGGCCTGCCCTGGCAACCATCAGCATCATGGCTTTAAAGGGCCTTCCCTGCTGCCTTGCCTGCTTAGCCCCATGCCAGGACAAGAGGCCACTCTTTCTGCCTTCTGTGGCAGGCCCTTCCCAGGAGTGGCCCCTACTCTCTGCTTCCTTCACTCTGCCCTCACAGAAGCCTCTGAAAGGCTTCCTCTATTCAGTCCAGGTTTGTGCATAAAGAAACCAAAGGTAGGGAGGGGGTTACAGCTGAGATGCAAAGTGAATAAACTGTAATTAATATAAAAAATAAAAATTAAAAAAGAAAGAAACCAAAGCTCAGCGGGCATGGTAGTCCACACTGTTAATCCCAGGAGTTGGGAAGTAGAGGCATGTAGGTTTCCGTGAGTTCAAGGCCAACCTGCTCTACATAGTGAGTTCCAGGAGAGCCAGAGCTACATAGTGAGACCTCTTGTCACAAACAAACAAAAACCCTTGCAAGTACATGAAAAAAAGAAAGAAGGAAGGAAGGAAGGAAGGAAGGAAGGAAGGAAAGAAGGAAGGGAAGGAAGCTCAGTGGAGTTAAACACCTTGTTTAAACACCAGTCTTGGTTCTTTAGTTCCCAAAGAAAAAACGTCAGATAGGACACAGCAGGGCAGCAAGCAAGAGTTTAATTGACTGGGCAAGATGGCCCAGCAGGTGAAGAGGCTTGCCATGGAGCGTGACAGCTGGAGTTCAATCCTGGAACCAACCTGGTAGAAGGAGAGGAAAGAGAATCAGCTCCCACAGCCTGTCCTTTGATCTCCACACACACTGTGGCACCTGCATCCCCACCACACAGAAGTTAACCTTTTGAAAAAGAAGACTTAAGCTGCACCAACGAGGAAGCAAAAATACAGTCTTCAGAAAAAGAGTGGTCGAGCCGGCTGCAGCCTGAGCATGGCCTCCTCCGTGCCTTGGCCTCCTCCTTGCCTTGGCCTCCTCCATGCCTTGGCCTCCTCCATGCCTTCCCCAGCCGAGGCACTGCCAGGAAACAGACATGCTTTCAAAGCCCCCTTTACCCAGAATGCATAAGCAGATGTAGCAGATGCTCCCCTGGGTCCTGAGGATCAAACTCAGCTCATCAGGCTTGGTGGCAAGCTCCCTTCTCTTGTCTCTAACCCTCCACTGTCCTTTATGTCCTGGTTTGGGGGTCTGTTGGTCAGCCCCTCTTGGAGCTAACCCACCTACCAGCAACCTGAGCCTGGCTTCCTGACTTCTCACCGCGTGCACAGTGGCCCAGGACACAGACCACAGTCCCCTGGCTTCCTTGTATCTAGGACTGACCACAGTAAGGCAAAAGGGGTATGATGAGGAGTAAAATGCTGGGGCAGAACTTGGACCCACAGATTCAGAGAAAACACTAGAGCAAGCTGGAGGAATAGGACCCCACCCTTTACCAGGGGACTGGAGGAGACAAAGCATTCCCGTGAATTTTTTTTTCTTTGACACTTTTCTGTACTTTGAATTTTTCTTTGGCTATGCATTTTTTTTTTCAAAATTCAATACAATCTAAAGAAAGGAAGAAGGCTATAAGTAGATCCTATTGTTTAGTCCACCTTTAGCAGCTTCCGCTGGGCTCCCAAGGTCACCTGCACCTGACATAGATTTTTTTCTTTTCAATACTTGGCTGTGTTTCCTGTGAGCTATGGGCTTTCTTTGTTTCAGAAATTCTGTCTTTGGACAGGGCTCTGTGCTCCTGTGCGGACTGACCTCTTTTTCCTCCCTGGCCTGCTGGGTTAGGCTTTGCTTCGGGGCCTGCTGATGCTTGTCTGTGCCTCCTCTGAGAAGCTGTGGGGACAGCATGATCTCAAATGAGACTGTGCCCACCTCCCTGGGCATGTGGCCAGGCACCGGACTCATACAGTGAGTTCTAGTCCTTCCTACCCAATTGCAGTGTGGCCCTCAGGGAACTCGCTGTACCTCTTGGGTTCCTATCTCATCACTGGAAAAGTAGGTAAGACAAGAAACCTGAGTCCAGAATCAGGGTGAGCAAAATGAGAATATGCATGCTTGTCAGGTGCTCACAGCCCATGCCTGGAGCTTTAATTTGTTTTCTTCTGTTGTGTTCTACTCTGGACAATAATGAGAAAGTCAGTTCTCTCCTACCATGTAGGTCCCAGGGATGGAACTCAGGTCATCAGGCCTAACAGCCAGTGCCTTCACCTTCTGAGCCATCTTCCCAGCCTGGTTTGGCTTCCTAAAGACAAGGGTCTCACATGTAACCCAGTCTGGCCTCAAACTTAATACCCCCACATCCTGCTCCTTAAATGCTGGCACGAGCTACCACTTCCAGCTGCCGGGTACTAGTGCCTACGAAGAGTTAGTGGATTTAATCTTCGAAGAATGACTGAGGCCATGCCTGGATACCCCAGATTCTTTTTGGAAGCATAAAGCCCTCTGTTTAGCTCTCCATGGGGGGAAGCCTTCCACTTGCCTCTTGGAGACCTTGTAACAAACAGGAAGTGATTGAGCAGAACACGCACAATTAAAGGGATGGAGGGGCAGTCTGCTGAAGCCCCAGTATCCTGCACACACTCCTGCCATCCCTCACTGGTGCCCATGCCAGTTTTTCCACCAACCAGAATCTGAATGAGACACGTGAGTTCCTCTGCCCAAAAGCTCGTGAAAGAAGCGATATGGTGGGTTTTCCAGCCCCAAGACTCCAACAGGCCTTGCCACTTCTGTCACAGACTTTGGACCTCAGTTAAGAAGGCATGTCTGAACTCAAGGAAGAGTCAGCACATGGCAAGGTCGCTGGCTGATGAGATTGCCAGAAAGGAGCGTCGGTGGTCAGACGTGTGGGTGAAGCCATGCCAGGGCTTGAGGCTCAGCAGGAAGGCAGCCTGCTGTAGACAGAGCCTTGGCTAGTAGTCCCCTTGGCGTTACAGGGAAAGCCTGAAAGAAGTCCTCTTTCACTAGCCCTCAACTGGCTTAAAGGTCGCTAATTTTCCGCTAACTCAAACATGCAATCCCAGCACTTGGGAGGCAGAGGCGGGTGGATCATGACTTTAAGGCCTACCTGGCCTCCACTGTGAATCTGAGAGCAGCTTAGGCTACATAGTAAGATCCTTTCTCAAATGAACAAACAAGCATGGGCTAGTGATGTAGTTCAGCAGAATTCAGCATGCGTGAGGGCCTGGGTTGACTCTCAGCACCACAAGAAAGAGAACTCTCTTGCATGTCACTCCTGGGCCATTGGTCCGCACAGCTTTCTGGAGACCGTGATCTGCTGTGTGGGTTACAGTGAGGAAATTCTATACAACTGTCTGCTTCTCCACCCATTTCTGCTTTGCCTCTTCTAGAGCTATGCTGTGAGGTGTGTGCGTCTGCTTGTAGCTTGTCTCTCTTCCTGATAGACTGACATTTTTATTTTTGAAACAGTGTCTCTCTACATAACCCTGGCTGCCCTGGAACTCTCTACGTAGAACTGGCTGACCTCGACCTCCGGGAGATCTGCCTCTTGGGCGCTGGGATTAAAGGCGTGCACCACTATGCTGGGCTGGCTTGACACTTTTATCCTGACTTTTATTCCTCTTTCCCTGTTGTAATGGATCTTCAAGGACTGGCTGTCTTTCTGCTGGTACGATACACCTTTCATAGTCACTGTATGTATGTAGACATGCACAGGCCACGTGCATATGTGGAGGTCAGAAGGCAGCTTGTGGGAAGTTATGTTCTGTCTTTCCTCTCTGGGTCCTGGGGATTGAGGGCAGACGAGCAGACCCCATCCGTCTAACTCAACAATAAAAGGGAGATGTGACATTGCTCCCCACTGTGACGTTAGGAGGGTTATGGGTGTTGACACAAGCAAAGGGCTCCTAAGACTGCTTGGTGTACACCAGGGCTGGGTGGTGGAAGCAGTTTTGTTGTGATTCTGAGCATCTTCAGGTCCAGAAAGAGGCAAAGGAGAATCAGAGGCCCTTACCTGTGTAATTCCATGGGGCATGAGCCACGTGGAAGTGGGACCCTTCTTGGGGAGTTCATGTTTATATACCATGTTTGGGCACCCCCTATTCAGGAGCTTATGGGGGTTGAGGACCCTGCCCAGAATCCCACAAAACTGTGGCAGAGAACAACATCTGAAGTGATGGAGTCCCGGTGAGGAGCTGCTGTCCTGTGCTGCCCATCTGTAGCCGTGGGTACCGTTAGCACAAACGACCACATGCATTAACTGCCCACACAAACAGAAAGGGCGCTTGAAGGGTTTTAGGTGGGTTTGAAATGTTTATTTTTATTAGACTCTAAAGCTCTAACAGAACTTGAAGCATTGGAATAAATGGGCTAGAATTTCCGAAGTTCCTTCTCCGTGTGTGTGTGTGTGTGTGTGTGTGTGTGTGTGTGTATGTGTGTGTGAACTCGAGAGTGTGTCAAAGTTAGGGACCAGCATGAGGCCTGGAGTCCCGTGTCCGTTGCTCTGCTACCTGGCCACTGTAGAGGGTAAAGTGACCTATTCCCACGGTCGCTGGATCTCAGCTGGAAACTCTTGGGGCAGCAGCACGTCAGGAGTGGAGGTCAGCAGGAGGTATGGCGTCTCACCCCAGCTACACACCCGGCTCCCGGCGACCCCATGCTGAAGTGTCAGGCTGCTTGGAACACAGACTGTGGGTGCATGTAAGTGAGCTTGCGCATAGCCCTCCCGAAAACTGCTCCCTCAACAGCCAGCTGGGCTGCCCTGGGCGCAGTGTGGAATATGGCCATCGGGGGTCGCTGCCACTCAAAAGCAGAGAAGGGTGGGGAAGAGCCCCCAGGCGGGAATGAGCTGGGGTCCAGGTCCAGCAAGCTCAGAGGAAGGCTCAGAGAAGCCCTTCAGCATGGCCGGCCTCACACCAAAACGAGGCTTTTCATTTACAATTAGCATCGAATTTTGGAGGTGAGGAAATGACCTGCATGTACAAGTGCAGGGCACATCTGGAACTTGATCTATGCCAGCCATCTCTGATGAGATTTCTTCAGAGAACCCCGCTAACCCAAATCTCTCTGTCCAGCTCTGGCATTCCTGCCTCAGTAGCGATAATTTTGATCTTTCACTACAGTGGGAATAGGGCACAGAGAGGTGAAGCTTCTTGCCTAAGGCCACGCTGTCAAAGCGTGAGCACTGTAGTTTAACCTTACCCTGGCCACCCACAGTGCCCAGCTGCTAGGAGCAAGCACGAAGGAAATCGTGGCACCTATCCATACATCAGGTATGCACACACTGACACTCACTTAGGCCTGGGGAGGAGTTTTAATTCAGAACATGGCTGTCCTGGTAAGAGGTCACATCCGAAGACCTTCTAGGTCTGTGTGGTCCAGCTGGAATGCAAACATGTCTTTAATCCGGGAGACAGGCAAGCAAACTGAGTTCAAGACCAGCCTGGTAAAGAACAAGTTTCAGGTAAAGAAAAGCTTAGATCCAGGCATGTGGTGGTACCCGCCTTTAATCCCAAACAATGAAGGTAAAGTTAGTTTGTAGAAAGAAGCACCCATGTTTGAAAGTGATGTCTAATTGAGTGGCAGAAACAGTGATGAATCAGAGAAAGACTTGACAGAATAGGATACATCCAGCCCAACTCTCACTGGGAGAGGAAAGGGAAGCTGCTACTTAAGGGGCAATGGGAAGGGGGAAGGCAGTTTTACTGGAAGAGTTTTATAGAGAGAGGTTGAATGAGAGAACAAGATTGACACAGCTGAAAAGAGAACGAACCAGAGAATAAGAAGCCAGAAGATTAGAAAAGATGGCTGCAGTTACTTTGAAGCCGAGCAGAGCAATTTAGCAGCCAAGAGAGAGGCCAGATTGAATAGATCACCTGGGAGGGGAGTTTGAGCCAGAACAGCTGGGATGAAACCAGCCAACTATGAGCTCAGAAAGATCAAGAAAGAGTGAGTTTACTCAGTAGTAAATCTCGTGCTGAAAACATTCTAGGCCTAGGCTAGCACAGAGGCTAGAAGCTCTCAGGACAAGGCTTAGGCTAGCAGAACGATGCAGTAGGCCTCTGCAAGACAACAATGGAGACGGGGGAAGTCAAAGTTCCTTTCACAGGGCTGCCCTCCAAAGTAGGATATGTGGTGCTTGGATGCTTCTATGTGGGAAGTGCACACTCACTTCCTCTCTCACCACCGCTGGAGCCATATCTCTGGTGATGGTCAGGGGAGGCCACCCCTCTGAAGGTCTTCTGCTTCCCACAGGTACCCTGTCCTTGCAGCTCTAGGTCTGTGGGTAATCCCTTTCCCTGCACTCCCACAGATCCACCACCAAGGGCAGAAACAGGCCAGAGTGATGGAAACCAAGAAGGAAGCCATCAGGAGGCTAAGACAAGGACTAAAGAGATGGTTAGTGGTTAAGACCACTTGTTGCTCTTGCAGAGGATCTGGGTTCCATTCCTCCCACCTGCATGGTGGTTCATGACTTCGGTTCCACAGGATCTGATGTCCTTTTGGGTGTGAGCACCAAACACACTGCACAAACGTCCACTTGGGCAAAACACACGAAAAATAATTTGAGTGAATCTAATTTTTAAATAAAGAGGTCAAGGCAAGGGCCAAGGGATCACGGTGGTGACTGTGATGGCCAGGGTGGCTTTGCAGGAGGGAGGGGGGATGTAGTCTCTGACTCTACAGTGAAGGAAGAAATGACAGGATTCGAGGAATCTGTACGTGGGGATGTGGTTGTCATCATATGCAAAGTGAGCATCATTTCATATGCAATCTAATGCGTTGATATCCCACATCAGGATATCAGTTATCAGTCTAGCAGCAGTGGTGGTGCATGCCTGTAATCCCAGCACTCAGGAGGCAGAGGCAGCTGGATCTCTATGAGTTCAAGGCAGCCTGGTCTACGGAGTGAGTCCAGGACAGCCAAGGCTACACAAAGAAACCCTGTCTCAAAAACAAAACAAAACAAAAACAAACAAACAAAAAAAGATGTCAGTTACTACACGTCAAACCCCAGCAATGTCAGACAACTACAAGCACTCATGTCTGAAGCCATTTCTGGCGATCAGTGTTTGTGGCTTGAGGGTCTCACAAGGCGTAAGTCTTGAGGAAGACAGAGCATCCCTTCTTTGTCACTCAGGAGCCGTAATCCTGTTTATCATGGAGTTATTCCAAACCAGCTCCAGGTGTGTCCTCTGCCTCAGAGTCCAGACCCAGAGCAGCAGTTGACAGAGGGGACCACACTGTTCAGGCGCTAATGTGTCTATCTCACAAAGTGGCCCTAGCTCTCAGCCACAGTTCGTGTAGGTTTTGGGGGCCACCCTGGAAACATTGTTTCCTTTTCTTCTTTTAGTTTTTTGAGATTTTAATTTATAATTATGAATGTGTTTCTGCTATGTGTGTGGGTTTGTGTGCATAAGAGCAGTGGCCTTGGGAGCCTGAGGAGGGCATCAGAGTCCCTGAAACTACTATAGGCAGATGTGAGCCATGCAGCAAGGGTGCTGGGAACCAAACCTGGGTCCTCTGAAAGAGCCATATATGTTCTTAACCTCTGATCCATCTGTCTAGCTCCAACTTATTATTGCTATTGTAAAAAAAAAAAAAGTGTATCATTTTAACCATTTCTAAGTGTCTTTGGTACAATTAAGTAAATTTATCTTGTTATGCAACAATTATGGTCTTTCTTAACCAAAACTCTAGGCACTAACAGCAAATCTCAGCCAGCCCCTGGCCACCCATTCTACTGCTGTGTTGAATTGAGCTAGAATATTATGCAAGAGTATTACACAGTATCTGTCGTCATGAGCTTGGCTTCTTTCATTTGCTTGTGTGTCTTTATGATTTGCCCATGTGGGGCACATGTTAGGATTCCCTCCCCTTTTAGACCAAATTATATCCCATCGTGTGTACAAGCCACTCTTCACTGCGACATCTCTCAAGGGTTTAGACAGCTCTAGATGTTACACGATCTTATTCTGAACACCTCCTGGGAGTCACACAGCAAGTCAGGAACCCATCTTTCTCCTCACTCTTCTCTAAAGCCTCAGCATGAGCCTGGGAATGTTCACCGTACCCCAGACGCACTCACCTCACTGTGCCCCTGGCCCAGAGGAAGCAGGCTGGCTAGCATGGACCTCTGAGTACCTCAACCACCTTATAGTACTGGCTGGCTCACGTTTCTCCTGTTACCTGGTCAGGGAGGAGGGGCTTGCTTTATTCATGGTGGCCAGCGACTTCTGTCCTGTGTCTGCCCTTCTGTCATCACGGAGGATCTTGGTAGAGGCTATTCTCTAGCCAGCCTGAGTCTTCAGCTCTTTGCTTGGAGATCGGTGCTGCTAGAGATCACACCAAATAATGCAGAGATGGCAGGGTGCGGTTCAAAGGCTCTAAGAGATCCTCACCAATGGTTCTTGAAACCATATCTCCACTTTTTTCAACATCTGCCTTTGTGGTCACACTGCTTCCTCTTGGTGTTTGCCTCTCTTCTACCTGGGCACTTGTGATGGTAATAAAGGCCCGCTTGTACAGCCCTCATGTGTGGTCTTGTTTGTTCATTGAGATAGGGTTTCTTTGTGTAGCCTTGACTGTCCTGGACTACAGCTTTGTAGACCAGGCTGACCTTGAACGCATAGATATCTGACTGCCTCTGCCTCCCCAAGTGCTGAGATTAGGTGTGAGCCACTGTGCCTGGCTGGTCCTTAATTTAATTACATCTTCAAAGATCCATTTCCCAAATAGTGTCACCCTAGCAGAATGCAAGGATCAGAACCTTGGAATCCTTCGGATGGCCATTATCCAGCCTTCTGCACCAGGGAATCAAATTGACATAGACAGCAGTGGCCATGGGGCATCTTCCTGCTTGACGGGCATGCTCTGAGTGGGAACTGTGATAGTCTGCATCCTTGTCATGATGGGGGCATGTCCCCACGGTGCCCACTGGGAAGTGGCAGAGCCAGTGCTGGCCCTGCTTACAGTGTAACCATCAAGTCCTTGGTGGGTCATGGCTTCCTTTGCCAATGGCAGGTGGGTATGCCTACAACAGTGACATGCCACTATCCCGTGGCTAGCCTCTTCTTAGTCCATCCCAGGTTCCAAGAGGCTGGAAACACTGCCCACCTTGGAACCAGGAGGGCAGTCATCTGGATTGCACTGGCCTGATGGGGGAGGGGAAAGCATGGTGCTATAGAGGAAAATGATGGCAGGGTGACGGTTCTCTGTCCTCAGGGACAAGGCCTATGCCCCCTCCATTCACTTGGCCCAGCTGATGCATACCTCCCACCAGAGGCCTGCTCTTCCCCTCATCATCTGCAGGACTCAGATGGAAGCATAAGCCATTAACCCCTTCCTGGCCTCTCTGCTTCACTGTGCAGCTGTCACACTAAAGCCTCAGCAGAGCAGGGAGGGGGCCGAGTAGTTAATCACAATTACAGAGCAGTCTATCAGCTGCTAGGCTGTCTCCATCTCCGGCTGCCAGCCGGCCTCAACCCAGGGACTGCCTGCAGCAGCCACACTGTAGGTTCACCCCTGGGGCCAGCCCCAAGATTCTAGCCATGTGACCTCTGTCATCAGAATTCCGCCCAATAGCTTTCAAGTTCACCAAGTGGCACCAGCCTTCCTGCGGGGTCCCATGACAGCCCACCTCCTCCTAGAGGCCCCCTCAGTCACATCACTCCCTGTCACCTGCTCTACTTGTCTACCTCATCTTGCCTTCCAGCTCGCTTGAGCTACCACGCCCGGTGGTGGTTGCTGCTTTATGCAGTGTTGCTACTGTATGTGTTTATGTGTGGAGAGCCTGTGTCTGTAAGAATGTGTGTGCGTGCACACGCGCAGTGTAGGTGTGTGCACAGATGTGTGCAAACGTGTGAAGGCATGAGGTTGATGTCTTCCTCCCACGCTCCACCTTACTCACTGAAGCAAGGGCTGGCAGTTGAACCCAGAGCTCACTGATGTGGATAGTTTAGCCGGCCTGCTTGATCCTGGGATCCCCTGGAACTGAAGGCATGCCGCTACCTTGCCTACCGTTTTACACTGGCTCTTCGGAGGCTAGCTTTGGTCCACGTATCTGTGTGATAAATGCTTTATCCCTAGCTCCTGGTGAAGTTTGTTGTGCTGCTGGGGATCAAATGCAGGTGTTCACGAATGCCAGCAAGTACTCTCATAACTTACTGACATCCCTGTCCCCTGTGGCTCTGTCCCCTGCGTGGCTATTGGGAAGTGGCGGACTCAGTGGTGGCCCTGCTTACAGCATGAACATGGTGTCCTTGGTGAGCCATCTTTCCTCTGCTAGTGGCCAAGGAAAAGTCTGTGAACAGCGAATGAGCATGTCCACAGCAACAAGGCGCCACCATTCTGTGACCAGCCTCTCCGGAGTCCTGCTTCGGAGTTCCAGGAGGCTGGAAACATGTCCACTCTGGAAGCAGGAGGGTGGGTCCTCTGGGATGTACCGATGGGGCTCATTATCATCTCTGACCGCACTTGCCTCTGCCTGGAGCTGCCCAAAGGATGTGTGATGTCGGCTTCCTAGGACTTTAATCAGATCACTCTGAGTTGGGGCTCAGACTACAAAAAGATGCATTGTCTTGAGCCCCGAGGCCAGAGGCCGATAGCCTGAAAGCCAGGGTGTCACTGAAGCCCCTGGCAAAATCTCCCCACTTTATTCCTAGCAGTGAGGGCTGCACGCTAGCCTCAGCCTTTTGGGCCAGCCTCCGCCTTCCTTAGCTTGCAGACTGGGTATTCAAGTCTTTGCCTCAAGAGCCCCATGGTTTCTCCTGTCCAAATGTCTCCATCATTAGTGTAAGCAGTCTTTGAATGTGGGCCACTTTGCCCCCAGGACAGCCGGGGCTACACCAGGTGTGGGCACAGCATCACCTGGTGGCTTCTGCCTGGACTCTATTTCCCACCAAGGCTGTGTGCTAGGAGAGCAGGGTCAGGATGTGAGCCTCTTGCCTTGTCAGGAGATGGCTTCTGTCTGTGGCCACCGCTTCTTTAGAGACAATATATTTGGATTTGGCGTGACAGCTCAGTGGGCAAAGCATCTGCCTCTCAAGCATGAGGACAGAGTTTGAATCTCTAACATCCACATAAAGCTGAGCAGGACGGCATGCACCTGTGACCTTAGCACTGGGGACAAGGGTAAAGCTGGAGATGGGGGACCCTTGAGCTCATGGACCAGCTAGCCTAGTCAAGCGGAGAGCTCCAAGTTCAGTGAAAGACCCTGTCTCAAAAATGAGGTGAAGATGCTCAGTGTTGACCTCTGGCCCTCACACATATATGCACACGGATACATCCACATGTACCCAGGCACACTGGGACACGCATGCACATATACCACATACACCACATACACCACATACACGCACACATGACTTTTATCTTAAACAAAGGAATACTTGAAAATTAAATAAATGAAAGTATCCAGGTGTAGAGACCCACATCTTTCATGCAGCACTCGGAAGGCAGAGGCAGACAGATCTCTAAGTTTGAGACCAGTCTATAAAGTAAGTTCCAGGACAGCCAGGGCTACACAAAGAAACCCTATCTAAAAAACTACAAACAAACAAACAAACAAACAAAAAAATTCGTGTCTGGATTGGGAAGGCGGATGGCTCAACAATTAAGAGTTCTTTCTGCTTTTGCAGAGGATCCAAGGCTAGGTGCCAGCAGGCAAATCGGGTGGTTTACAGTCATCTGCAACTCCCACACCAAGGTATCCCCCACGCTCCTTAGCCACTGACGGCACTGCACACACTGTGTACACACACATTGAAGTTAACAGCTGAGAGACAACCTCAGGCCAGGCTGAGACACAGGAAAGGGAGCCCTGGTGCTCCAGCAGGCGGGGAGGCTGGTTCCTGAGGGGACAGACCCCGAAAAACGCTCCCCATTAAGACAGGCTCAACGCAGTGAGTATCGGGAATCATATTGCTCTGATTAATGAGCCAGAGGCTCTCCTAGCCAGGAGACTACCTCCAGCTGAGGAGGGGCAGGGGCTTCTCCGGAGCCAAGCCTGGGGGCACGCTCCCAGTGTGCAGGAGCCTAGAGCTGAGCCCCTGCAGGGAAGTTGCTGGTAGCTGCAAAGGATGCCTGGGTGGGGACAGCCTGGAGTCTAAACTTTGTCCCAGCTCCCAGGAAGAACCATTAGAGGCATGCACCACTGAAGATGTGGAGGCCAGTGGAGGCTGGGTGGTCTCTTGCTCTCTTTCTGATTCCTTTAAGGCAGGACTTCTCAGTGATGCCGGAGTCTGGGTTTCCAGGCTAAGCGGACAGCCAGCTAGCCCCAGACGCTCTGCCTTGCTCAGTGCTGGCTTTACATACCTGTGCAAGACCATGGCTGATTTGTTACTTGGCTGCTGGGCTCCGAACTCTGGCCTTCATGCTTGGACAGCAACAGCTGCTAATAGATGAGCTACTGTCTGTGGCCCAAGGGCGTAAGGTTTTCTTTTTAAGTTGGGACACCATGATGCCAAATGCATGTTTCTGGTCTTTTCTCTGATAATTAGTGATTATTATTTAATGTGTCAGAACCAGCAGGTTGAATGAGATATGTGCCCCACCAGTGAGTTGTTTTTCCAGTGTGAACTCTGTCTGTCTGATCTAAGTCTCTCTGGCCTTTCAAGACAGGGTTTCTCTGTGTAGCTGTGGCTGTCCTGGAATTCACTCTGTACACCAGGCTGGCCTCAAACTCCGAGATCTGCCTGCTTCTGCCTCCCAAGTGCCGGGATTAAAGGTGTGTGTCACCACAGTAACTGTGACTATAGGTTTGGGCCACCAAGCTTCGATCCTTTCTCTTTTCTGATAACTGGTTCTCGTCTAGGGATGCAGATATGAAGGCTGGTATCCACGCAGTCATTGGTTGCCATTCACCAAGAGCAGTGGAGCAGTAAGACAGGCCCCTAAACTGTGGAACTTGTGCCAGCCTTCGAGTGCCGGCCTCTAGACTCTATGTAAGAGCTAGATGTCTCCGCCTTGTTTACGCCTGACTTGGCAGGCCTCCCCCTTCTTACTGCACGGCCAGCACACAGTTTCAGGTTAGCCTCGCCCACCTCATGAATCCTCTTTACACACTAAGTCCCAATCCCTCCCCAGTAAGCTAGACTCCCCAGAGGTCATCTTGCTCTGGCTTCAATTCCTTTGCTCACTGCTGAGACTTCTTCCTGTAAGTCCTCACTCTTTGCTCCTCCACCTGGTCTTATCTCAGCCGGGGCCTCCTCCTGGGAGCCCTTCACGCCTTCCTTTCTGGGAGCCTGTTCTGTGCCCACAGGTCCCACTGTGGTCCTTCTCAGACATCCACCCGGCTGTAGTGTATCAGTTTTAAGTCTTTTAGAGCTCTGGGCTCAGAGCCTTTCATGGTTCAAAGGGGAGTCAACAGCGGTCTAGATAGGGGTAGGACAGTTAACCACCTGATCCAGTTCTGGATTCTGTTACACGTGCCCCCAACCCGGTGATGTTACTTCAGCCCCGCAGGTGGTAACATCATGGAAGGGGTGAAGGAGGAAGCAGCCGGTAGAGGGCGCTGTCGCTCCGCAGCGGAGGTGGCTGGGCGGGGCCTGGGGTTGGGCGAGGCTGGGGCGGAGTCAAGTTGTTCAGAACAGGGCCCGGATCCTCCCAGCCTAACATCCTGGAACAGCTCGCCCCTCCCGCCGCAGATAATTAACTGAAGCCAATAAAACGCTGATGGCGGCGCCTTTGTAGCCATTGAGGCGGCATTGTCATGGAAAGCGCGGTCCCCACCCGCCCGGTCCCCGCAGCTGGCCCTGAGTCGCCCGAGCCACCTGGACGGGACCCGGGACCCGCGCCGGCCCATCTGCTGCGCCGTCAGCTGCGGGGGAACAGGGGAGGCAGGCCACTCTGAGTCTGCGAGTCCACAAAACTTTAGGTCAGTTGTGGCGCTGGAAACCCGGTTGCGCGCAGCCGAGATCAGCCGGGCTGACCCCTGAGAAAGTGTCTGCGGAGTGTTCACGGAAGCTCACGGAAGGCGATACACTGCTGTCCTTTACGGATCGCTCCCTTTCAGCTGACGAGTACATGGGGCTACCTCACGGCTCGGTGAACGAAATAAGACAGCCATGTCACCTACGCGGGCGGTCGCATCGCGGGCCCCAGGGCTTCCAGCCCAGCCCAGTAATGGTCCATCCTGGGTACCTGCCTAGTCTGTGGTCACAAGTTGATGCGATGTGTCCTCTCAGTGGAGCGAACAGAGGGCTGTCTTTGCTCAGAGAGAAGTAGGGTAGCAACAGAAAGTTTTAAAAAGAGATAGCGCCAGGTTGTCTTCTCGGTACCATGCCAAGGCACTGTGTGTCTGCTGGATCTCTGCGGACGCCCAGCCGCCAACTTGTGAGTTATACTTATGTCGCAAGACCGTCTTGAAAGAACAGCGCATCTTAGGATTCTCCTTCCCTTGGTGCTTTTGAACTCACAGCTGCAATAACCTCTGGCAACTCAGCCTCCATGAAGAGTTCCATGAAACTGATAGCTGAGGGTGTGGCTCAGTGGCAGAGCTTTGCCTAGAAACCATAAGGCCTTGGGTTCCATTCCCAACACTGAAACAAAACAAAACAACCTTGGCACCTTAGTATTATAGATGTGTGTGAAATTCATACTCTAGCTCTGTTTCCAGGTGTTAGACCTCCAACAAGCAACATCCATGGCTCCTGTAAGGTGACTGCAATGGGGCAAGCCCCTGCCTCATCCCTCTTTCCAACTCCAAGCTGCATCTACCAGTGCTGGGCTCTGAGCTGCCAGCAGACAAGCCTTCCCCCTCTGGACTATTCTTGCCTCATCTGTCAATCAGGATCAGGAACTGCCGCTGAACTTCCGGGAACTTTCAAGGATGAGCGTTACCTATGTTGACTGTGCTGGCTAGTTTTATGTCAACTTAGCAGAAGCTAGACTCATCTGAGAAGAGAACTTCAATTAAGGAAATGCCTCCAGGAGATCAGAATGTAGGCAGGCCTGTAGGGTATTTTCTTAATTAGTGATTGATAGGGGAGGGCCCAGCCCATAGTGGGTGGTGCCATCCCTGGACTGGTGGTCCTGGTTCTATAAGAAAGCAGGCTGAGAAAGCCATAAGGAGCAAGCCGGTAAGCAGCACCTCTGCATGGCTTCTGCATCAGCTCTTGCTCCCAAGTTCCCACTTAGTTTAGTTCCTGACTTGGCTTCCCTCAATGGATTATGACTGGGGATGTGAAAGCCAAATAAACACTTTCCTTCCAAGTTGCTTGGAACCTGGAACATGGGTGCATTTCATCACGGAAATCATAGTCCTAACTTAGACACTGATAAAAGTCAGAATACTATGTGCTGATGAGAAGACTTGATCAACGTGATAGCCATCCAGGGTGTGCTATCAGGGAAACAAATGTGAGATGTGTGTGGGCCACACACTTTATCTATAGGCATATTGTCCTTGCCTAGTGTGGTAGTTTAAATAAAAATGACCCCTTCCCCCATAGGCAGTGACACTATTAGGAGGTATGGGTTTGCTGGGGTAGGTGTGGTCTTGTTCCAGGAAGTATGTCACTAGGGTGTGGGCTTTGAAGTATCAGAAGCTCAAGCCAGGCCTAGAGGCTCACACTCTCTTCTTGCTGCCTGTGGATCCAGATGTGGAGCTCTGAGCTAGCTCTCCAGCATTATGTCTGACTGCATGCTGCCATGCTTCCTGCCATGGCCATAATGGACTAAACCTCTGAACTGGAAGCCAGCCCCAATTAAATGTTTTCCTGTATAAAGAGTTGCTGTGTCATAGTGTCCCTTCACAGCAATAAAACCCTAAGGCACCAAGTCTAGCTTGAGGACAAGAGGAGACCAATCCCTAGGGCCCCTGATCTAGCCTTGATAGCAGAAGCAGATGGAGGGTTGATTCAGGCCCTGGTGTCCTTCTGAACCCACCTCCGGGCCTCTCCCCACTGAACAGGGCCCAAGGTGGAGGAAGAAAGAAACCATTGGAGTAACAACTATGGGCTGTATGGATTTGGCTGTGCTGCTTATCTTCTCTGATCCTTAGCCTCCACATCTGAAAAATGGGGACAGTGGTCTTCCAGAATGTGGAGAGGTCTGAGACAGGAGCTGAGCTATCATGCCGTGTTCATTCAACCATAGACAATTGTCTGTGTAGTCCCATGGCTCTGTTTGCTGGTCTCCACCATGAAACACGAAAGGATCCTGGTGAACAAAACTACTATGCCAAGAACAATCTGCCACTGGGCACGGTGGTGCATGCCAGTAGTCCCAGCATCTGAGGCAGAGGCCGGTGGATCTCTGTGAGTTTGAGGCCAGCCTGGTCTACAAAGTGAATCCAGGACAACCAAGGCTACAAAAAATAACCTTGTCTCAAAAACAAACAAAAACAAAAAAGAAAGACAAAGAAAGAAAAGAAGAAGCAGAATCTGTGTGCAGAGCAAGGATTCTCAGGCCTGTTCCTGCCCAGCCCTTGACTGAACTCCTGCCCGTTAAGGGTGTTGAGGGGAACCAGGTAGCTGAAGGTCCTATCAGGAACCAGAAAACACCCTTCAGACAAGCTCCTTAGCTGGCATATCTAGGCCTGTCTCCCCACTTTCCCCCAGAATCTCTTCCTCCAACCATTTCTTTTGGCCCCCACACAAGGCCACTGCAGCATATATATCCCTAGGTCTCCGGTGTTCGTACATTCAGGGCCTTCCCATTACCTCCGTCAGGCTGGTGATCAAATATCACGTTTGTACATCAACTTCCACCCAAAAGACAGGAGTGGCAGAGACAGGAGTTCTCCTCCTGCTAGAGACAGACACACAAAGGCAGGCAGCACATTTGAGATGACAGTTTTCAGGACAGTGGGCATCCGATAGGCTGTGAAGGATGCCTTATGTGACAATGCTCTGGGCTGGGGTTCTAAAGAAGCTTCCATAGAAAATGAAAACGGTGCTTGTGCGTGTGTGTGTTCCTGCATGCATGTATGATGCTCAGTGGGCAAAGGCATTAGCCACCAAGCTTGACTACTTGGCTTTGACGGCTAAAACCCATGAGGTTGACTCCTACAGGTTGTCCTCTCTGTGCCACACATGTGCTGTCATGTGCCGTGTCCGTCCCTACTAAATGTTCTTTTAACCAGTAGGGGCTGGAGAGATGACTCAGCACTTGCTGCTCTGCTACCCCAGAGAACCTGGGTTCAAACCCAGCAGCCTTGGCAGTTAACAATTGTCCGTATTCTGCTTCCAGCGTATCCGATGCCCTCCCCTGGCCCCGAAGAGCATCAGGCATGCATGTAGTGCACAGATATGCATACAGGCAAAACACCCATGCAAATAAAATTAAATTATTTTTTAATATCTTAGTTAGGATTTCTATCGCTGTGATGAAATGCCCCAAACAGAAACAAGTGAGAGAGGAAAGCATTTATTCAGCTTGGGCCCCTACATCACAGTTCCTCCTCAAAGGAATTCAGGACAGGAACTCAGGCAGGGCAGGGTCCTGGAGGCAGGAGCTGAAGCACAGGCTGCAGAGGAGTGCTGCTTACTGGCTTGCTCCTCATGGCTTGCCCAGCCTGCTTTCTTATTGAGCCCAGGACCACCAGCCCAGGAGTGGCACCACCCACAATGGGCTGAGACCTCCCCCATCAAGCACTAATTTAGAAAATGTCTTACAACTGAATCTGTTTGTTTGGAGACAGGGTTTCTCTGTGTAACCCTGATTCTCCTGGAACTCATTCTGTAGACCAGGCTGGCCTCAAATGCAGAGATCTGCCTGCCTTTGCCCCCCAAGTGCTGGGGTTAAAGGTGTGCCCAGCTGCTTTACAGCCAGATCTTATGGAGACATTTTCTCAATTCAGGCTCCCTTCTCTCTGATGACTCTCATTTGTGCCAAGTTTACATAAAACTATCCAGTACAATTGACCCCTTGTCACCCTGACACACAAACACATCACTTTTCAATTAAAATCCTTCCTTTATCATTTAGCCCCAAGATCTTACATTAAAAACATAATTAACTTTAAAAGTCTCATAGTCTTTACAAATTCACTTTAAAACAAAGCCTCCTGAAAAAAAATCCAAAGACTTTTTTTTTTAAATCTAGTCTCTTTAAAAAAAAATTAGTCTTTCAGGCTGGAGAGATGGCTCAGTGGTTAAGACCACTGGCTGCTCTTCTAGAGGTCCTGAGTTCAATTCCCAGCAACCACATGGTGGTTCACAACCATCTATAATGAGATCTGGTGCCCTCTTCTGGCATGCGGGCACACATGCAGGCAGAATATTGTATACATAAGTAAATCTTTTTTTTCTTTTTAATTTAGTCTTTCAACTGTAGACTCCTGTAAAATCAGAAATAAATTAAATGCATTCTTACTTCCTAAGGGAAGAACCAGGGCACAGTCACAATAAAAGCAACACAAGACTAAGCTCTAACTGTGTCAACAACAGGGTGTTCAATGTCTGAGACCCACTCCCAGACTTCTGGGTTCCTTCAAAGGGCACGAGCCACTTCTCTGGCCCCGTCCTCTATAGTATGCACAGCTTGTCATCTAAGCTCAGGCTGGCCCCACACCACTGCTGTCACTGCTCTTGGTGGTCACCCCACGATACTGGCATCTTCAAAATGCTGGGGTCTTCCCCTTCAACTGGGCTGCACTTTCACCAATAGCCCCTTCTAGGCTCTCTTCATGGTGCCAAGCCTCAACTTCTCTGCATGACCACTTCAAGTCTGGCTCTTCAACTGCTACTGAGGCTGCACCTTCACCGATGGCCTCTCCTGGCCTCTCACAGTAACAAGTCTCAGCTGTTCTCCATGACCCTTTCATACCTTCAAAACCAGTACCACCTGGGTGAGGTACCTTGGCCACCCCTGGAACACAGCTTCTGTATGCTGACTCTCGGGAAACACTTTCCAAAAGATTTCACCTCAATAATGCTGATGTCTTATTAATCACCACTAAAGTCTCAGCTTCTGTTAACCAGCATCATTTGACCCAGCTAAGCAAAGCTTTCACTCCAGCGGTGCTGGTCTCTTGCTAACCACTCTTTAGCTCCAGTTGACAAGAATGAAAGCACCTTAATTCAAAATAACAAATGGCCTCAAGAGAGTCTTTAAACTTCCCTCTGAAACTTCACATTCTTATCTACCAAGCTCCTACAGAACAGCTCACTGAGCTCTCAACCCTCACTTGCTTTTCTAGCCCAAAGTTCCAAAGTCCTTCCACAATCCTCCCAAAAACAACATAGCCAGGCCTGTCACAGCAATATTATGCTGGTACCAATATGGCTCAGTTAGGATTACTATTGATGTGATGAAACACTATGATCAAGGCAACCTGGGGAGGAAATGGTTTATTTTACTCATAGTTCTACATAATAGTTCATTCTCAAAAGCAATGAGAGCAGGAACTCAGACAGGGCAGGACCCTGGAGGCCGGAGCTGATGCAGAGGCCATAGAAGGGCACTGCTTACTGGCTTCCTTCTCGTGGCTTGCTCAGCCAGCTTTCTTATAGAACCTAAGACCACACACAGTGGGCTGTGGCCTCTCCCATCAATCACTAATGAAGAAAATGCCCCACTTACAGGCTTGCCCACAGCCAGCTCTTCTGGAAGCATTTTCTCAGCTGAAATGCTCACTCCTCTCGAACGACTGTAGTTTAGTTAACAGAAAACTAGCCAGCGGATTAAGAAATTTAAAGAGGGGTGCACAGTGGTGCACACTTTTAATCCCATCCTTTGGGAGGCAGAGGCAGACAGCTCTCTGTAAGTCTGAGGCCAGCCTGGTTAGAATAGTAAATGCCAGGACAGCCAGAGCTACTACATAGTGAGATCTTGTCTCTGAAAAAGAAAACACATACGCTCACTCACACACACACAGATACACACACACTCTCACACAGAGAGAGACAGAGAAAGATTGGCACTCAGTGACCACACAGGACCAGAAACAGTGCTATACAGGAAAAGGTCACAATCCTGGGCCCTGGCTAAGGGTCCAGGAAGGTGTCCTCTAGTCCTCAGTAAAGTACTAGACCCTTTTCAGGTCATAAAAATAAGAGTAGAGAGGATCAAACCCTTCCTAAGTAGCTTAATTATATATTTCAGGGTAGAGGTGAGATTTATGGATATTTGAAAATATGCATGCCCAGCAAGGGTGAAATTGACAGTGCCAGATACCCACAGCTTACCTGGCACAAGAAAAAATAAAAAGACAGGAAATGTGTTCCATCCAGAGGAAGAGGAGGAGCCATCAGACAAAAACTGACCCAGAACTGACCCAGCAGTAGCCAGATAAGAACATTAAGACAGTTAAACACTGTGTTCCACATATCCACCTGTTCTGTTGGACGCCGGAGAGGCAGAAGGAGAGAAAGAGTTGGAAACAACAACGAATGAAGTGAATGCATGGTATCAAAATATGTCACGTACCCACAAAAAGAAAAGGCAGTGAGTCAGAACAAACAGGTTGTCCAAAACTCAACACAGAGAGGAAAATAGTGTGAAAGACAAGCCTATCAGGAGCTGTGGGACAGTTCAAGAAGCCTGCTACTGTGTAACCGAAGTCCCCAAAGGAGGGGAAATATTTGAAAAAGAATGACTAAAAATTTCCAAATCTGATGTAAACATAAACTCACAAAGTAAAAAAGCTTAAAAAACTTTAAACATTAGAAACTGGGGGGGGGGGGGGGGAGGAGCCATTGTGATGAAATTTCTCAAAAATTCAATGACAAAGGAAATAGTATTAAGGGCTAGAAGCCAGATGGTAGTGGCACACACCTTTAACCCTAGCACTAGGGAGGCAGAGGAAGGCAGATCTCTGAGTTCCAGGCTAGTCTGGGGTGCAGAATGAGTTTCGGGACAGCCAGGACTATACAGAGAAACCTGTCTTAGAAAACAAACAAACAAAGAGAGGGTTGGGCTAGGATTGTAGCTCACTGGAAGAGTGCTTGTAACAGGCTGAGGTCTCCTGGGGGAGAGGGGAGCTTCGCTCCAGAGAATGGGAGAGAGAGAGGGAAGTAAGTAGGTATATAGGTTAGTGGATATCCATGGACAGATGATTAGATAGATGATAGATAGATAGATAGATGACAGGTTTAAAATAATTTTAAAAGACTTGTTATGTGAGTGAAGTGGTTAAGCGAGTCCGTTGCTCTTACATTTGCAAGAACTCTTCAATCCCCAGCAATCACAGTCTGTAGCTCTACTTCCGGAGGACCCACCCTCTTCCTGACCTCTGAGGGCATCAAACACCCATGTGCTGGATGCACAGATATGCATGCAGGCCAAGCACCCCGGCACATAAGTTAAATTCAAAATAGTAAACAAAAGAGTTGTCATAGAGATACAGATAAAGATGACAGCAGACACACACACACACACACACACACACACACACACAGCCTCTTGAGACAGGGTCTCACTAAGTAGCCCTGGAGAGCCTTGGAACTCGCAGAGATCTGCCTGCTTCTGCCGTTGTAGTGCTGGGATTAAAGGTGTGTGCCACCACACTCACATGGGAGAAAAGTAGCAACATCTTGTAATGAGCTGAAAAAAAAAATCTGCCAACCTACAGTTGTATCTTTCAGAATTGAAGGGAAAATAAAGGTGTCTTCAGACATAGAGAAGCTAAAAGAATTGATCTGTACAAGAGATGACAAAGGAAATGGAGAAGGGAATTGAGACCAGATGAAAACCTTGCATCTCCCCAGAGAACGGAGATGATAAAGAATGTCAAGTACATGAGCATGTGAGTTATTTTCTCATCATTTCTTTAAAAAATAATTTACCACGCAAACAAGCAGGAGGGAGATGAGAAATAATGGGAGAGGAAACGATCAAGGTACATTGTGTGTGTTTATGAAATAGGGCCAGAGCACGTTTTTTAAAAATGTGTTCTCCCGGGGCTGGAGAGATGGCTCAGCACTCAGGAGTACTCGCTGCTCTTTCAGAAGACATTCGTTCAGCAACTGGTACCCACGCCACAAAACCATCTGCAACCCTGGCTCCTGGGGATCCAACATTCTGTCTGGCCTCTGTGGGCCTCTGCACACACATGTCATAGACACATGCAGAGAGACAGGCAAATGACAATAAATCTGTTTTAAATTTATTTATTTATTTTTATTTTGTGCATGAGTGTTTGCCTGCACCACACAGAGAGCCTGGTAACCGAGGAAGCCAGAAGAGGGTATTGGATCCCCTGGAACTGGAGTTATGACCCTGTGGGTCCTGGTCCTCTGAAAGAGCAACCAGTGCTCTTAACCACTGCACTCTCTCCAGCCCCATAAATAAAAAGAAAAATTACCTTTTTTTTTCTTAAAGACATGGTATCAGGGGGCTGGAGAGATGGCTCAGTGGTTAAGAGCACTAGTTGCTCTTCCAGAGGTCTTGAGTTCAATTCCCAGAAACTACATGGTGGCTCACAACCATCTGTATTGGAATCTGATTCTCTCTTCTGGTGTGCATAAAAACAGAACACTCATACATAAAATAAATAAATATATTGTTAAAAAATATACATGGTATCCATGTGTTGTTCTGGCTGGCCAGAATCTCATTTTATTGTACTGGACAGGCTGTCCTGACTGCCTCTGTTTCTTTAAAGTTCAGGGATTAAAGGCAGGTGCCACCAACATCTGGAAAACAACAAACAAGCAAACAAAAGAGATGTTCTTGGAGCTGAAGGGGGGCTCAGTGGTTAAGAGCCCTTGATGTCCTGGGAGAAGACTAGAGTCAAGTTCCCAGCTCCCACCGAGGCTTGCTCACAGCCACCTGTAACTCCAGTCCCAGGGGATCTAATGCCCTCTTCTGGCCTCCAAGGGCAGTTCATTCACAAGCACATAACCACACCAATATATACACAAGTTAAAATTAAAATAAATACATTTTTAAATGTGCTCTTGCAAAAAAAAAAAAAAAACAAAAAAACAAAAAAAAAAAACAAAACAAAACAAAAAAAAACACCCCAAATATTGAGTAGAAATATTGTTGAAGTAATATATATTGCTTTTACTCAGGCTCATGTCACATGATCCTGTCTTTCTTCTTGCCATTTGAATCGGGGATCCCACGTACACTCATACTGTAACCTCCAAATGCTACAACACAGGACAAAATCATTGTACTCCAGAATGTCTGTGGAAGACACATGGGATGTGAAAATTCTAGAAAGACAGACCGTCAGAGCTGGGGACCAGAGCTGGTAAAGAGGCTAAGCCTGGTGTGTACTAGGTAGGGCTGGGGAGAAAGAGCCAAATGGCTCTTCTTGTACCCCATCTGTTCCCTCTAGGCATGTCTCTGCACCCTCCCCCCACAAGTGCGGGATTAAAGGTGTGTGCCACTATGCCCAGCAGGGGCGTCCCAAAGGTTAGTGTCAGTGAGGAAGTGTCCACTCAGCACCCTCAGCTGAGCGACACCGCAGGACAGAGACTTCACGTGAGCAGTGAATAAGGGCTGTGGTGGAGGAGGGGAGGAGGGAAAGGAGGCTGTGTTTTTCCATTTTAATTCAGCTTCTGTTCGCTGGGCCCCTTCTGGACTATAGGCTTATGAGGCAGCGTGGTCATGCAAGGCTGGAGGCTGTCATAATCACAGAGAACCATTCACTCTTCCACCTCCTCAGGGACCCAGCCCTCCGGCTGCAGAACTGGCTGGCTGGCAGCTCAGGCCTAGGGGTAGAGGGAGGAAGCTACCCAGGGTCAGAGCGGCCTTTGGTCTCCATACCAGGAATGTCACCTTCACCCAGTGAGCGTGAGGATGGCTTCCAGCCATCCCTCTTCTTTGTCTACAGCTTGCATCATCACTTCAGGAACACGCGTCTCGAGTCGCACAGGCTCATTTACTTTGTGTCCTCGACCCTGAGGGGAGCCCAAAGCATCCACTAAGCCTATGTCTGTCTGTCCCTATCACCTAGTGGCAGTCCTGTAGACGCCAAGGCAAAAAAACGCAACCCATTTTGCTCTGGAACGGAGCTTTTCCTAGCTTTTCACGCGAGGCATCACACATCACGTCACACCACCCCCAAATTAATGGAAGCTGGAGGTGACCCACATCCTCCCGTTGCCCAGGAGCTGGAAGGGGCTTTGAGCCAAGCACCCCGCTTTACCCAACCAACACAAGTACCAGGAAAACAAGAAATTCCACCCGGCGCGATCCGTGGAAAACCATAGATGACTCCAAGAACCAACACGTGAACACTCCCCAGCACTCTGCCTGCTCACCGCAACTGCCCCAGGCCTACGCCGTGCCTTGCCTTGGTCCCTGAAATAGTTTGGAATTTGCCTTCCATAGAGGACCCTGCTTCTTGGCATCACCTGGATCACACACAGTCGCTTTTCTCGGGGGAGGGGGGGCTGAGGGCGTGATGGAGGGGTGTCAACTTCTGGCAGAGCCCCAAGAAACTCACAAAGAGAAGGAAGTGTGGGGCAAATTCCCGGAGACCCTCCCCTTCTCCCCCACCCTCCACAGCCCCAGCCACTGGGACACTAACCAGGCGCCACACCTGGGGTGCGGGGGTGGGCAGCGACTCTCGGCTCCTGGCCCCTGCTGGGATTCCCCCATCCCCAGCTGCGCAATCGGCGGCGCCCTCCCCCTCATCATTACCACGCTTCTTAATTGGGCGGCCCCCGCGTGTGTGCGCGCGCGTGTGCGCCCGGGTCTCCGGGAGGTGGGGGGGGGCGCTTCTGACACATGGGGCGCCGGGTGGAGGGGTGCTGGCTCCCTGCCCGCCCACGGGACCCCTCCCCCAGCCCGGCGGCGGGGGGCATCGCCCGGCTCCGACAGATGGACCGAGCCCAAGGGGCGGGGGCGCGCTGATGGGGTGCGAGACGGCGCGGCCGGGCTCCCCGCATGACAAAGGCGGCGGCGCGGGCGCCTTATCAGCGCGAGCAGCCCGGGCGGCCGGCGGGGCCCGCGGCCCGCGCTCGCCGCACAAAGGCCCGGGCCGGCGGGGGCGGGCGGGGGCGGGCGGGGCCCGCGGCCCGCGGAGATTAATTGCCCAATCAAGTTGTCGGCGTGGGCGGGGGCGGGCCGGCGGCCCCGGGGGACGCGGGCGGGCGCATAATGAAGTGTGCAAAAAGTTAATTTGCTCCGCGACGCGCAGCTCGCCGCAATCAAAGGCGGGCGTTGGGGGTGGGGGCAGCGAGGAGGGTGCCCAGGGTGCCATCCCGAGGCAGGCTGAGGGGACCCGGGGATCCCCGCAGCGACGGGGTCAAGGCCTGCGAACCTGCCTTCTACTCCCTGCTGTCCGGGCAGCGCTCTGGCCCTCGCCGGTTCAGGCCTCCCCAGACCCCAGCTCCGAGCAACCCAGCGTTTCCCTGGTTCCTTTTCCTGACAAAGTGGGGAGGCCGGGCCTAGAGGGTGATGGCTGGAGAGGGCTCCGAGGTCACGGAGCTCTTATCTGCTCCAGAGCCTTCGGTGGCAGCTGGCAGAGGAAACCCCACGCCACAGCCGATAGGATCCGAGCTTCCGTAAAGGGAGGGTGCAGCGCGGGTCCCCGGTCGGATCCTTGGCAGGACGGTTGGCCTTAAGCCCTTACCAGGGAAGCCACCGTTACAGGTGGGCGTGCAGATACGGGCTTGCCCTGTGATCCAGGGAGGCGGTCCCCGGCAGCCAGCTGGAGGGGAAATGTTCATCTTTTTGTCTAAATCTTTTCGGGGGAGGGGGTGTCACACAGTTCTGAGCTCAGCTAATTGGCCACAGACAAAGAGCGGGTAAATGGGACTGTCTTTGTCTGGCCTCCTTCGAGGAAAGTTCGCAGGCCAGCGGAGGGGGAACGGTCCAGCGCCGGGAACGAGGGCACGGCCACCCGAGCCCGAGAGGGTGCTTGGTCCAGCACGGCTTTCACTGCCCTGTGAGTACAGGACCCGGGTAAGGCTGGACGCTGTTCCGCGGGCCTAGAGAGAAGCGCTGGGAGCCTGTTCCAGCAGCTCTGCCCCAGAGAAGACACTGCTTGAACAAGCGATTTCAGCCCCTCTCCACACAGCAGGGACGCTGGAGCAGTCCCACCTTAGAGCAAGATCAGAGAAGCGAGCGGTAGAACCCGGGCCCCGAGGGGGCTGGGCTCTCGTCAGTTCTGAGTCAATGTTTTCTCTGAAGGGAGTGGAGCTGAGCTTTGGTTTGGAGGTTCCAGAGCACAGGCTGACCGTGAGGGGCATTGCGGCCCCTCAGGTACAGGTTCAGACACATCCAGAACCTGCGGCCCAGGTACTGGGTGCCCTTCCAAGGCCTGCCAGGGAAATCAGACAATGGCTAGGAAGCCCGAGTAACCCTGGATACACAGAGCCACCCCTCCTCAGAAGCGGCTTGCAGGCCAGATTGGCCAGCTCACCCTCAGCTCAGATTGGAGGCTCTCCAGTCCTGGTTCTCTGACTAAATGCCCAGGCCTGACCCTGAGCCCAGGCAAGACTAGAAGAGACTAGTCAGGGAGGCCTTGAGGGTGACAGGAGCCAGCCTTTCAGGGGAGAAGGGATAGGTTACAGCCAAACCAAGATTTATGGGCCTGATCATAGTAATGAAAAGAAAAAAGAAAAAAAAAGGACGCGTGTTCGGCAATGCTCAGGGACCAGGACTGCTGCCCTATTACCAAAAATGTCGTTGCTCTTGACTCTGCAAATTAGCATAAAACATGCTGTTTTGCATCGATTTGCATCTCATTTGCATGCTGATGACTTGCTGCCACAATGCACCCAGTTCCTTAGGTTTTCTCCCATCTCTGCCTCGTACATTGCCCTGAGAAAAGCAGGGTCCTGAGTTGGCCAGGTCACTGTGGTCCACTCCCTGGCTTCTTCTGTTTCCCTGAGTGTGAGCTGAAGGAGACAAACTGAGCAAGGATTTTCAAATTGTGCTCCAGGAGCTCTCTTGGGGGTTGCAGACATAGAAACAGGGGAGCAGGTGGGACAGATGCCCCCACCCGCCAATCTCCTGAGAACAGCTGGGGCTCTGAGTAAAATTTCTCTTGAGCAATGCAGACCTTCTCTATTAAACACAAAGACCAAAAAGTTTGCAAACAATTAGATCCAATTTTGTCCACCAAGCATTTCCATAGCGGGGTTTTCTGCTGACTCCAACGCTGACAATCGGGACACACTCACAGCACTTGCCACCGCAGGCGCTGTCCTAAACACGATGCATCACATTCAATTTCATCCTTTTAGTCCTCACAGCTCTTAAATGCTGCCGTTGTCATCCCCCTCCCATTTTACAGACCAATAAACTGAGATCCTAAAAGGCCAAGTACCTTAGGTAGGTTAGCGGCCACTAGCAATGGAGAGTCAAACCCATTCAGTCTGGCAGGAGTCCTCATGAGTTTATCCAGGCTGGTTCTCCCGTTATACAGATAAGAAAAAAGGGGGCCCTGAAGGAGAGAAGCCAGTTCTCTGTCTCTGTCTCTGTCTCTCTCTCTCTGTCTCTATCTCTGTGTGTGTGTGTATGTGTGTGTCTGTCTGTCTCTCTTTGTTGCTGTTTTTTTGGGACAGGGTTTTCCTGTGTAGCCTTGGCTGTTCTGGAACTCACTCTGTAGACCAGGCTAGCCTCGAATTCACAGAGATCCACCTGCCTTTGCCTCCTGCTGCAATTAAAAGCATGCACCACTCCTGCCCAGCTAGCTCTCATTCTTTTTCAGAGGACAGGGTCTCATGTAGCCCAGGCTGGCAGGCATAACATTTCTTATGTAGCCAAGAGTGGCTGTGAACTTACAATATTTCATTTATCTATTTATCTATCTATCTATCTATCTATCTATCTATCTATCTATCTATCTATCTATTGTTGCATTCACTTCCCAAGTGCTAGAATCACAGCTATGCAGCACCATGTCCTAGTTCTGCAGTGCTAGGGATTGAACCCAGAGCCTCAAGAATGCTAGAATAGCACTCAACAAATTGAGCTCCAGCCCTCAATCCCTTTCTCTATGTGGAATTCTGAAGCCTAGCAGCTACGAAGCCTCACTTTCTTGCTTCCTGCCAAAGGCTCCGTCCGGCTTTTGTTGAGTCCCCTGTCACTTATATCTGTCCCCCCCCACCTCCCACCCCCCTACCCTGCTCAAAGATGGCTGGAGAAAGGACCTTCTGGGGTTTCAAAGACCTCTAGAGTCTAGATAGGGATGCATCTTCTTCACTACTGTAGAACCCCGTGTCCTTCAGCCCTCCCCATCCTGGCTGGCAGAATTCAGGAGCAGGCCCTGAAGAGGGGCAGCCTCAGTCTTAAATCAGGGCTGCCAGCAGGCTCACCAGAGTGCCAGGTGTGCCTGCCAGAGCCAGCACTAGGGCCAGGCTTGAGTGCAGGTGGGAGTAGCTGAGAGGGTCTTGGTGAAGGGGGATGGGAGCTTTATGTCTGCACAGGGAAGTAATGCCAGGCCAGCAGGTGCTCTGTCCCCACCCCTTGGGCTGAGAAACCCCCAGATGCAGAAATGGCTGGGCCCCCTGAGGGATGCCCAGTGGGGGGTTGCCATCCCTTCTCTCTATTCAGGGCTTTCCAGCCCTCCCTTCTACAGTCTCACCCTCTGCGCTGCCCCCTACCCTGTCCCAGCCACCTGGGCCTTCTCAGCTCTTCCCACACCCTAAACGCTATCCTGCCCCACACAGGCTTTCTGCCCCTCCCAGCCAACACCAACTAAATGTATGCACTGGCACAGATAGCCCCCAGAACCCTGTGAGTCACTTGGAGTTGTTGAAGCAGAGGGAGCTCCTGAGTCTTCACCTCCTGTCCACATTGGTTATGAGGCTCCTGGCCCTGACTGCCCGGCTCTAGCTATCTGAGGGCACAGCCTAAGTTAGAAATTGGCTAGCATCTCTGCCTAGCTCAGCCGAGGCAGTGTTCTTTGGGGCTTGAATGCAGGCTCTACTTCTGTCCTAGAAGAAAAAATGGGGCACAAAGACAGGGTGACATTGTTCATAGGTCAGGCACTGCCAATCCCTTCTCACCCACTGGTTTGGATCCGAAATGTCTCCCGAGAGTTCCTGTGTAAAGACTTTGGGGAAGGGGTTATGTCATGAGGGCTCCACCCTCAACAGCAAATTAATATATGGATGGACGCATTTGAATTCATAATTGGGAGGTGGTAGGAAAAGGAGGCAGGGCTGGGTGGGAGGAGCTAAGTCATGCAGATGAGCCCCAAAGGTATGGGTACCTCTGGCCTCTGGAGCTCTCTGCCTCCTGCCTCCTGTCAGGAAAGCTGCTTTGCCTCCTCACAAGCTCTCTAGATCAGTGCTCTGCCTCAGCACCAATAGACCCAGACGACGCAGAGCCGTGGGCCCGGGCTGAAACAGTGAGCCAAAATAAATCCCCTCGTTGTGTAACATTTGTGATCTGCATGCATGTATGTGTGTGTACATATATGTGTGTGTTTGTGTTCTTGTGTGTGAATGTGAGCATGTGTATCCTGTGGCACACATGGGCAGGTGAGAGGGACAGCCTTGGGTATTTGTCCTCGCTTTCCATATTGTTTGAGACAGTGTCTTTGTTGTTGCATGCTACATACCCCAGGCTAGCCCACCTGTGAGCATCCATTCATCTCAAGCTACAGGAAGACTGGGATAGCAGACTTGTGCTGCTGTGTCTGGCTTTGCAGCCGGCACTGGGGAACTGAACTCAGGCCCTAACGTTTGTCCAGCCAGTGCTTTACCCACAGAGCCGTGTCTCTGCCCAGTGACAGAACACTGGCCGACACGCATGCCCTCGCAGCTGAACCCAAGCGCGCTCGCCACCCTCTCTCAGTCCCACCAGCTCCACCTCCCTGTCATTCCAGAGCCCCGAAGTCCTCAGTATGACACCCAATCACTTCCCTGGCCTACAAGGCCCAGCTTCCCCTCTCACAGTTCTGTGAACACAGACAAATTGCCAAAACACTCTGGATCTTCCTTTCCTGGTCTGGGAGACGGCTACGACCATAACCTCTGTCTCCTAGGGCCCTGGCGCAGCTTCAAAGAGTCGGGACAGAGTGATGTTCTCCTGTGTAACAAACAACCCCACACGTGACTATGAACCATCTTCCCATGCTCCTGGACCCTCAGAGGTCAGAGGATCACACACAGTGCACTGGAACTGCTTCCTTCTACTTTAGAATATCTAGGCCTCAGTCTTGAAGCTGATGGTAAGGGATCAAAATGATCTAGAACTGTCATTCTGCCATCTCCATTGACTAACGCTCTACATGGCTTCTGGTTGGGTACTACACTTTACAGGATGAGTTCCACGAGCCAGCTTCTCCTGCGATCCACACAGAAGCATCACACTCAGTTCTGACAGAGCTTCAGAAGTCACTGTGTTCCCCTTGCCACATTTCATTAATGGGAGCAGTCCTGTAAGGGGACAATGCCATTCAATGGGAGCAGTCCTGTAAGGGGACAGTGCCATTCAGTGGGAGCAGTCCTATAAGCGGACAATGCCATTCCACTCTTTGAGGTGAGGATTACCGAGGATATTGGATTTTGTGTGTGTTTGGCTGTCTGTGTATGTGTCTATGTGTGTCTGTGTGTGTCATTGTGTCACCTCAAACTCCTGAGCTCAAACAATTCCCAGCCCCAGCCTCCTATGCAGCAGGGACTGCAGGTAGGCAGCATGCTGCCCAGCCATCATCGTGGACCCAATAGTGTTTCCCCATCATACACATGCAAATGACAGAAGCCCTCCAAGCACGGCGCGTTAGCACAGGGCTCAGCCTTGTGTGTGTTCAAACAATCACATTGGATTACACTAGGCACAAAAGGGTGGAGAAAGCATGAGATAGGCCCTTAGAACTGACATCCCCAAGAAGCCAGGATCAGCACCGGAAGATAGAGCCAGGAACATACAGCTAACATGCCTTGATGTCAGCTAGGCACGGTGCCAGTCACTTTCTGTGCTGGATCCAGGAGAACGATCCAAGAGACAGATCCTATCAACATGCTGTTGTTAAGGTTAGGAGTCAGAGGCTCAGAGAGGCAAAGGGTCTTGCCCAAGGCCACACAGCAAAGCCGAGTCATGCCCATTAGCTGAACCTACACTGTGGGTGGTCAGAGACCAAGCCAGGCAATAGTCCAGCCTGCCAGGTGGAACAGGCTGTCCTGACTGTTTGGTGACAGACAGGGAGGGCTTGTTCTGCTGGACAGGGAGCCAGGACCAGGAGGCCTGTCAGCTGCAAGCCCAGCCACAGGAATGAGGCCAAGACCTCCGTCTGGAGGGACAAGGAAGGGAGGAGATATGGGGAACCAGGAAAGCAGGCTAGAGACCTCCTGGGGAGGGGAGGCAGTAAAGAGCTCTAGATCCTAACATGCCCCAGACAAGCCATCACTGTGCCCCATGGAGGAGCAGAGCTCAGCCTGCTCTAGAAATCAGGAATCCTCAGTTATAGGAGATCAGGAGGCAGTACCATGTCTTACTACAGCCAGCGCTTGAAGGCAAGGGCTCCTCTGTCCAGGGCCTCAGTCCTGACAGCTCCCGTGGTCTTCTCTTTCCTTCTCTTCCTTCCCTCCATCCACTCCCTTTTCCATTCTTCCCTCATTTTTTCTTCCATTCTTCTGCTTCCTCCTACCTCCTTTTCTTCCTTCTCACCTCCTCTCCTCCCTTCTAATCCTTCTCCATGCGTAGCCTCACAGATGGCATCAACTTCTCCCAAGGGAAGGAGACCTGCTCTGACCCTTGGCCTAGCCTGAAATGAATGCAACTTCCCAGCTGCCACAAAGCCCAGAGCAACCCTTGGCTCTCCACAAATCAGTCCTCTGCTTCCCAAGTTGCACAAGCACCAACGATGTCCTCAGAGTAGGTGTGTAATGTGGGAGATCCTTGAACAGCTTTGTGGGGACCCCTCTGAGCCCCAGTTTTCATGGTTGACACAACTTCAGAATCTGAGAGGTACCTAAGGCTAGATGACACACAGTCACACAGAGTCACTGAGGGGTGCATCTGCCGTGTCTAGCCCCTTGCTGGCATGGTACTCTGACACCGCTCCCAGGCCCATGGGGCAGAGCCAACTCCCAGCTGATGTTGGCGAGTGGCTGGGACAGTGGACAGACAGGCTGTCAGGGCCGGCTATGTGCCCAGAGAGCCTTCTGTGCAACCGTTACCTCAGCCAGCCAGGCCTGGGCCAGAGGCCACTTCCTGTGGCCCTGGCAAGACAGGGCTCCTGGCCCCTCCTCTCCTGCATCTCAGCTGACTATGGTAGCCACCTCCTCCCCCTAGGCCCTGGAAACAGAAGTCTCCAATCTAAATGCAAATTCACTGAGGTCCCCTGTCCATGTCATCTCTACTAGGCCAAGACAGAGCTGACAGTGGACCCGAGGAGATAAGGGGCTTCTGGAACACGTCCCCAACCCACCCCCCTCCTGCCTACCCTCAGCCTGTCAGTTCCACGAAGACCCCAGGGAGTCCCAGCAGCTTCCCAGCCCCATAAGCACTGGCACGGTTCTACAGGGTCCCCCTGCTGTAGTTAAGGAGGAAGGAAGCCTACAGGGGAGACAGTGGTAGGGACAAGCTAGAGGAACAAAGCCAGAGAAAAGGCAGTGTGACAAAGTGGAGTCACTGCCATCTTCCATGATGCTGGATGCTTAGGTGCCATTAGCCTGTCCCATTCCTGCGTGAGTTAGAAGCAGGTCATATTTTTTTTTCCTGGTGCAGTGGCAGCCCACAGTGGGAATAGGATGATTCTAGAGCCCTGCCCAAATTGTACTTTGGTTGCTGCCCAGCCCACACCCTTAGCAGGGCCTATCGTCCTTGGGATGTCATTTCCCTTGGGACAGAGAAACCATGTAGAGAGCCTGGTGTTGCACACCACTATGGTAGATGGAGTCAGGGCCCTGGAGGTGGGCAGGGCAACACCATAGATTAGACTTCCTCTGGCTCAGATTTCTCAACGTCCTTCCTTGCATTCCTGGGCCCTGCTCCACAGTGCTGCATAATGCACAAAGGGTAGGTCTGGGTCAAGAGCAGGACTCTTGCATGCCGCAGCTCAGGTTCAAATACAGCTGAGCCTGGGTTCTTTTTAAAGGTATTGCCTCAGCCGCGGCTTTAGCAAATGGCCTCATGGTACCTCCAGAGACTACCTCACATTGCCCTGAGGGTCTTTCCTTCCCTCTGCATGGTGTATCTTTTGTAAAATTAGCTCATTCATTTACATCTTCCTGTGGTCCTTTTCTGCCTCTCATCCTTTTGGAACAACAACTTGTAAGGGCAGATTCTGTAGCTGAGACGCCCTGGCCTTGATCCTTTCTGGGATCCTGGCATACCCTGTCTGTGGGGTGGAGGGAACCGAGCAAGGTGCTTAGGGCAAGCAAGCTAAGAGTTACTGGCGTGAAGAGAGTGCTCATTAAGTGCTAATGACTGCTGCTATTGTCATCAGGGAAGGGCTGGGATTCTGCCTCACTATTCTCCTAGCAGCTTGACCCCTCTCTGCGTGCCTCAGTTTCTTCCCGTAGATTGATGGAGTGGTCACTTATCACTTGTCACTTCACAGAGTTGCCGTGTCAAGGGGTATGGTGTCAGAAACATTAATCCCTAAACTCAGCTTCTATACTGAGGGGCTGGGGATGTAACTCTCGGAAGAATGTTTGCCTAGCACACACAAGGCTCTGAGTTCACTCCCCAGCAACACATAAAATGTATGGGGTTGTCTGTAACACATGGCAAATGCAGATGGGATCAGAAGTTCAAACTCATTCTCAGCTACACAGGAGTTTAAGCTTTATCTGTGCCTTTGGATACTTCCCTCCAGCATCCTCCCTTCACAGTCTCTGCGTCCTAGGACTGGAAGGACCTGTTCTTCCCTAAACCAGCCAGTGCACAGCTCAGGTCTTTGAAGGTAGGTTTTCCACAGAACCAGTGTTTTCCTCCACCCATCTACAGTCTGTGTTTCTCGCCATCTATTTTACGTTTTTCAAACTGCCTGTGATTTGAAAAAGTAAGGATAATTCCTGCTAGCAGAAAATTTGTATACTCTTATATTAAATAAAAGCTTCTCCACTTAAGAAAGAGGGTTATATTGGCATTTGCTGAAAGGAATGCTTACGTGTCAGGAACTTGGTGCCTTTAGCAAGAGGGCTTAGGGTTCTAAGAAGAGAATTCTTGGAGTTGGAGAGATGGCTCGGAAGTAGAGAATGGATATTGTTCTTGCAGAGGACCTGAGTTTGACTCCTAGCTCTGTGTCAGATGGCTCACAACTGACTGTAATCCCAGCCCCAGCAATTCCAAGGATTCTGCCATCCTAGAATACCTACATTCACACACATACACGCACACATACACACTTTACAACAATAAAAAATAAAGCTTAAAAAAAGAAGAGAAATCTCTGGGGACTTTTAAATGCTTCACTTCACTGGCAAACCCTTGTAAGGGGCTTTGAGAGACACCATTTCTACACTCCTCGAAAGATCCACTTAGGGCCGGAATCTAATTAATTAATGGAGATTCCCCAGACAAGTAGGCCTGACCGGCACCCCCAGCTCTTTTCTCCTCAATACTATCCAATAAAGGGTCTTCTCGAGGGAGGGGGTTAAGAATGCCGCGGTGGGAATATCTTTGTTTCTCAAGTGACCAGGGTGACTAGGGTGGCTGTCTCCATCTGCACGGCAGCTAGCCTGCTAGGTCTCACCACCTGGCTGCGGGCTCTTGAGAAAAGCACTTGAATGCAGTGGCATGCAGCTTCCTGGAAAGGAATCAAAAGGGGGACTTCCGCAAGTATGAGAGAATATACAGGGAACCTCAGTGCAAGGTATGGTGGGGCAGGCCTGTAATCCCCGCCCTTGAGAGGCTGCGACAAGAGAGAGGGCGGCCAGGCTGTGCCGCAGAGACCCCCTCTCGAGTCACAACCAGCACCAGAAGTCCGTTTGAGCCCTCGGCCTCTGAGGGTCACAGCCACTGAAGGTGTTCTTAGCAGTTGTGCTGAGCAGGGTGTCTGGAATGTTCATGGAGAGGCCCTGGGTGGCTGAAGATGCTTTGCTCCACACGGTGGGCAGCGTGCAGCTGTGAGCCGCTGGCGCTCTGACTGTCACACAGACAACGTCCACACTAGGTTGGTGAATGAAAAAGTCGCCAGGCAACCAGGCACACTGGGCCAGGAGACGGTTCAGCAGGTAAAGTCTCTCAGGACACAAGCTTGACAACCTGAATTTGATACAGAACTCAGGAAAAAAAAAAAAGGAGAAGATCAACTTCCAAAATTTGTCCTCTGACGTTTATGGACACCATGGTACACACACACACACACACACACACACACATACACACACACGTGAACGCATGCCTTGCACACATAGAAACCAGCATTTTCTAATAGGAGCTGCAGAGATGGCTCAGTGGTTAAGAACACATACAGTTACTGCTCTTCCACAGGTGCTAGTCCACAATCATCTGTAACTCCAGCTCCAGGGAATCCACTGCCTCTGGGCCCTTAGGCATCTGCACACAGGCACATATACCACACACACACACACCCCACTCACATGCATGTACCACACCTCACTCCATACATGTACCTATACACATCATTCAAGACCTATGATTTATATAGATATACATATATACCATGTTTGTGTGTGCATGCATATTCATGTGTGTGGAGGGCAAAAGACAACCGCTAGTGTTGGTCCTCACCTTAAATCTTGCTTGAGAAAGGGTCTCACACACTGATGACTGTAAGAGCCATAGAAACCCTGGGATAGAAATGTGTACTTCTGCGTCTGCCCTCACTGAGCCATCTCCCGAGCTGTGTGAAACCCTTTTAAAGGTCTGCATTATACTCAGCACTCCACGAGGCGGAGGCAGGCTGAGCTCTGTGAGTTCCAGGCCAGCCTGGTCTACAAAGGGAGGCCGGACTACACAGAGAAACCTGTCTCTAAAAACTGAAAAAAGAAAGAAAGAAAAAATCTGCATGATAGAATGGGCTACATAATGAGACCCTGCTTCAAAAGTAAGCGGGGGGGGGGGCGAAGGGGGAGAATGAGGAGGAGAGGGAGAGAGAGGAGAGGGTGGAGGGAACGATACAAGGGGAAGGGGGGGAGGAAACGTGAGTTACAAGCCGAGAGATGTTTGACTGACATAAATTTTCACCCCAAACATATAAAGAATTCCTACAAATCAATAAGACAAAGATAATAAAAAAGAAAACTCATCTAAAGATTTAACATATAGAACAGAAATCATGAACAGCCAATAACAATTGAAAAGGTGCCCAGCTTCTGACTAATTAGGAAAAATCCAAATTTAAAGCTCATCTCTGCTCATCACATTGACAGCCCTTAGACTGCTGGATGAATCTCAATGTGATCCATCAAGCTAGAACAAGAAGACTCCTTGAGGCTGGGGGGCGGGGGTGTTTGTACTGTCGCTTTGGGAGACAATCTGGCATTGTTCTCCAGCCGTTCTGTGACCAGTCCATCTCTGGAGACGCTAGAGGGAAAGTTCAGCCTTCTACAGTGCGGGAGACGGGGTGTGTGCAAGGATTCCGGCCCCCTCCTCTGGTCCTCATCAAGTCCTCTTCTCTCAGCATCAACTTCCGCTGTCCTCAGGCCATGCCAACCAGCAGGACTTTGCTCTCCTTCACCTCTCGGTGTTCTGCTGGGTTACTAGTGAGCAAGCTGGAGCCTAGGCCCGGAGCCTGGCATCCAGGAAGTCATCGTGTGGAGGGAGGGGCAACAGGGAGAGACCAAGCCTTCTCAGGATGTTAGGAAAGGATCGACAGGGCCGCAGGCAGGGCTCATCCACAGAACAAAGTGCCCCACTGTGAGGAAGGCTGGCACCTCTGCCCGCAACAGAAAGTATCTCAAAAACGCACCACCAAGTAGCAAAACCAGCAGGTCATTAACGGTGCTCTCCAGGGGGAGCACCCTGTGCACCCTCACTGCGTGAGCAGCGGCCCACACTTGCTGCGTGTATGTGTGCAGTGGCCCACGCTCGCTGCGTGTATGTGCTTCTGACACTTCAGAGCATTGGCCGCTGGTCTTGGAGATGGTGGGGAACAGGGGACCCACAACTTCCTATACTGTGCAGTGTAGCATGGAAACTATAGAAACACAGCAATCAAACCATGGAAGAGGCCAGGAATGGTGGCCCACGCCTTTAATCCCAGCACTCAGGAGGCACAGGCAGGCGGATCTCTGTGAGTTCAAGGCCAACCTGGTTGACAGTAATTTTCAGGCCAGTTGAGTCGACACAGTAAGCCCCTGTTTCAACCAAGCCAACAAATGCCAACAGCCAAACAAACAAACAAAAAGAACCTCACAATCCACAAACCCATGGAAGAGATGTGGCTGCAATAAGCGTGACACACACACTACCCTATCCTATGATAATGTACATGCAGCTGTATGTACCCTATCCTATGATAATGTACATGCAGCTGTATGACCAGCTTTGAAAGGCTTTCAGGTGTCTGTATGGCCGCCTTTCACTTTGGAACAAGGGTTGGACAGTTCCATCACTCTTGGGGTGCCCTCTGGTTTCTTGACACTGTGTCTACCAGACCAGATGCAAGGGGCAGAGCCGTCCACTTCTCGTGCTCCGTGACCCCTGCTCTGTCAGGGCTCCACCAGCGCTCACAGTGAGAACAGGGTTGATGGCTCAGTGGATAAAATGCCAGGTGTGTGAACATGAGGACCTGGGTTCAGATTCTCCGTGCCCACATACAATTCAGGCAACCCCA
The DNA here is from genome assembly GCF_030254825.1 of Meriones unguiculatus. NCBI lineage: Eukaryota > Metazoa > Chordata > Mammalia > Rodentia > Muridae > Meriones > Meriones unguiculatus. Next base: position 127,051,871 of record NC_083352.1, on the reverse strand, counting down.
GTATCAGGAGAGGGGTGATACAAGCGGATCCTGGGGCCCTGACAGTCGGTCATTTGAGCTGAAATTGTGGGCTCCAGGTTCAGGGACCCTTGGGAGACAAAATGGCACAAGGTCACCTTCAAAGTCTGTCACCCACTGGGCTAGATGGTACCTCTCCTGGTCCTTTGCTTGCTGCTCCTCTTTGCTCCCTCCTGCACTCACGCTCCCTCACCAGGCTGGCTTCTCTACTTTTCAACAACCCCCATGGCAGACACACTCTAAGGTGGCACCCAAGATCAATAGCCCCCATCTGTGATCCATCTGTGGCTCTTGCCAAGCCCCTGGCACTGCAGAGGTGATGCAGTTAAATTCTCTGGCATAAGTGACCTTAAGCAGTGGAGGTCATGTGGGTGTGGCGGCCCCATCTCCTGGGTGCTTTCAAAGCATCTTTGCCGCCTTGACAGTGGAGGGGCTGCTGACAAGCCGAGCAGAGTTCTGTGGTCTCTAAGATCCAGTGAGAAATCTAGAAGTAGGCAAAGCATGGCGGCCTGGTCTCTTTTGGGCCCTTTGTTCAGGTGGGTCCCCAGGCCTGGAAGGCTCTGCCCTGTAGCTACCTCTTTACCCAAGTCTCTACTGGAATACTGGTTTGCAGAGCCCCGCCCTAACCACGTTTTCTAAAATATTATCACCCCTTTGTTTCCTGCCCCCACCCATGGTTCCTTTCATGGCTTCTGCTGGGGTAACTTTGACTCTGAGGCAGTGTTAAGCAAGGGGAAGAGTTGCCAGTGTTGGACAAAGAATCCTCACATATGGTACCCCATCACCCAGAACCTCCCAGCGCTGGCACTGAAGCGCATTTGCTTCAGCATCCCGGCAGAAGGGTCCTTCCTGGCACTGCAGAACAAGTTGCCAATCTGGTTCCCTGCAACCTAGGAACTCTATACCGTGTTTTCTCCAAGCAAGGACATTCTCCTGTATAACCACTAAAGCCATCAAAATCAGGAAATTGACATTCTCAGTGTGATCTTCAGAGACCAGCCAAACTGCAGCCAATTAGTTCAGTAATGAAGCCCTTTATCTCGAGAAGGTGCATCTGGAACGCGCTGGAACTACATGTCTTCCTGTCGGTCACCCTGACTCTGGATGGATCTCTCAGTGTTGCTTTGACTCTCACAGCTGTGATAGTCGAGGCCACTTATCCTGTGGATAGTCCCTTGCTGGGGCCTGGTATGTGCCTCTATTCCCTGAAGTTAGAAGTGGGCTTGGCTTCTGAGGCTCTGGGCTCTCTTCTACCTCCTGACAGGAGACCTCCATTGGCTTATCTATCCCTTCACAGGTGAAGCAACCCTTTAAAAATTCATTTTTCATGTATTTATTTCATTTTATGTGTGTAAGTGTTTTGCCTGAAGGTATGACTATGTACCAGGTGCCTGGTGCCCAAAGAGGTCAGAAGAAAGCATTGGATGCCCTGGAGCTGGACTTAGGGATGGTTGTGAGCCACTATGTGGGTGCTGGGAACTGAATCCAGGTATTCTGCAGAAGCAAACACTTCACCATGGAGCTATCTCTCCAGCCCCTTGTGATAGACTCCTTGATCAAATTTATCGAAGCCCTGCTTTTTCCCCTATGAAGTCAGCTTCCTTCCGGCACAATTGCTGCACAGATGTGGTGTGCAGCGTGCTTTAAAAGAACGTAATTTGGAGCCAGTGGCCTGGCTCGGCAGGTAAGAGTGAGTACTGTTCTTTCTGTGTACCTGAGTTCAATTACCAGCACCCGTGTAAGGTGGCTCACAAGCACCTGTGACTAGCTCCAGAGAGATTCAATGCCGCTGGCTTCTGCAGGCACCTGCGCATGCACACATACAGGCACACACAGGCACATGTACATGCTCACGTGCACACACACACACCACAAAGAATATGGAAATTTCCACAACAAATCTTCACACAGTACATTTAGCTTTGGCATCTACTAATAATCTTTGTTCTGTTGTTGAGATGGTAATGGGTACTTCCATCTTTCATGAGACACCTGAACATTTCATTTACTGATGGTCTGAGTGTGATGTCCCATCCCTGTTTGTGGCCTGGAGTCAGTCACTTTCCTAAGCCCTGGTTCATTTCCTCGGATTTGGGCATGGTTTCTCACTGTTTCAAATTAGCTCACCACTGCACTCAGGACTTCCGGTGGGCGTGATGTGACATATTTATTTACAAGAATGCCTAGGAAAATGGTTTGAGGAATGTCCCCTAAGAGTCCATTGTGATGGAGGCTTGGTATGCAGGGGTAAGACATTGGGAAGTGCCAGGGAACTTTTGGGAGACAGGCCTAGAACCCGAGGCCATCGTAGAGGGAGCAGGCGCAGCCTCTACACGCCCCTCTGGCTCCTGGTACAAGATGCGACCACCTCATTCTGTACTTGCTCCTGATTCATGACAGTGTCTGTCTGTCTGTGTGTCTGTCTGGCTGACTGATAGGCAGCAGAGCCCATGCCAGCGGGGCCATCTGATATGGACTTTGAACCTCCAAAACCATATGCTAAATAACCTGTTCTTAATAAGTAGCCTGCGTCTGAAGTTTTAGCTCTGCTTTGTTTTTGTTTTGGTGGGAGGACATGTGTTCATGTGTAGGTACATGTGTGTGCCAATGCACATGCATATTTATGCATGTGTGCACGTGGTAGCCAAAGGTCAACCTTGGGTGTCATGTCTCAGGAGCTGTCTACCATGTTCTTTGTTGTTGCTTTTTTTTTTTTTTTTTAGTATTTAGTATTTATTCATACACATTTTATGTGTATGTGTGTATGTCTGAGTATGTGTATGTCTACCCACACATATGCAGTACCTGAGAAAGCCAGAAGACGACATTAGATCACCTGGAACTAGAGTGACAGATAGTTGTGAGCTGCCATGTGGAAGCTGGGAGCTGAACCCAGGTCTGCCGGAAGGACTGACAGTCTCTTAATGTCTGAGTCACTTCTTCAGCTCCCCCTCACCTTGTTCTTTGAGTCAGAGTCTCTCAGTGACCTGGAGCTTGCTGAGTAGACTAAGATATCTCGGCAGCGAGCCTCACAGATCCACCTGAGACTCTGGTATCTCCCACCACACATGGCTCCCAGGGACCTCACTCAGGTCCTCATGCTAGCATGGCAACCACCTTCCTGACTTAGCTATATTCCAGGACCCGATTTAAATTTACAGGGAAGGTCTCATGTAGCCCAGTCTGACCCCAACCTCAAAGTAATCCTCCTGCCTCGGCCTCCTGAGTGTGGAGATCCCATGTACATGCACAATACCCAGCCAGTGTTTTATACCAGTGATGAAAACAGCAAATACTTATATCAATCCTCTTGTCAAAGCTCATTGACTTCAGCTCTGGACTGCAGCCCTGGCCTCACCTGGCATTCTGCTTTCTCTGTTTGCAATCCCCTTCTTCATTGATAAGTAACCTGGCCTTCCTTATTCTTGGTACATGGACCTGCCTGTCCAACCACCAACAACTGATACACTGCCCTAACAGCTGGCTTTTCTGCTTGATCCCAGATGCTGCCTCCACCTCCAACAAACAGTGGGGAAGGCAAGCGGGAAATAGGAAGCAGAACAGCTTGTTGTTGAAGTAGTAATATGTTCACAGGGCTGGGAAGATGGCACCCGAGCCACCTATGAGTCCAGCTCCAGGGTTCCCTATGCCTCTGCCTCTGTGCACATCTGCACTAACACACATACATCCCCACACAAGCACACACACATACACATTTTTAATATATATATGATATTTATTTTGTATAAAAATTAAAAGTACAGAAAAGCGCATAAAGTTCCCATCTCACCCTGAAGCCTCATTCCAACCATCATCAGTTTGATATCTTACCAGCTAATATGAACTTTCTGTGTTTTGTTTTATTTGAGACTATGTAGCTCTGGCTAGAACTCACTCTATAGACCAGGCCGGCCTTGAACTCACAGAGATCCACCTGTTTCTGCCTCCTGAGTGCTGGGATTAAAGGTTCATGCCCCCATGCTTAGCGTGAGTGTGTTTATTTTCTCTTTTGTACAGACCTGCTTTGTATGCTTGTCAGTACCTCATGGAGACCTTTCTATAGCTACATACAGCATTAATTTATCCTTTTAGAGACTATGTAATATTCTACTGCCTGCATATTCCAACTTCAGTTAGTGATTTCCTGTAAATTAGATATTTAGGTTGCTCCTAATAGTTTGCTAGGCCGAACAAGGCTGCAATAAAAAAGATTTTAGGATATTCAGTTCATGAATGTGCAACACATTCAGGAATGGGATTGTTGGTGTGTGTTGTCTTTTTTCTGCTGTATGTTCAGTGATTAGCATCTTAATATCTGTCTTTCCTTTTAGAATGTCAGTGTGAAGAAGGGGCTCTGCTATTAACTACTGTATTTTCAGTATCAAACCATCAGAACATAGAAAACATTCAATAAACATGTATTCCTAAGATGAATGAATGAACGGGCTATGCCCTCTGAGTCTGGACTACATTACCAAGCATTTATGAGCACCCACTGTATGCCCAGTGCTATGTACCCTTTGCTGACTTTCCAGACACTCCTGGGAGGTTGGGACTGCTTGGAGGGTACCAAGTTCATGACTGTGCTGAGATCACACAGCCAGCTTAGACTAAGCCACAGCTTCCATCTGGATGGTATCAGGCTCTGCGGAGTACCCTACCGACCATGTCACTTAGCCTCCAAAGACACATGGACCACCCCTGGCCCACCCCCCTCCCTGGCCAGATGCACTTACTCTCCTGGTCCCATCAGCTTCCTTCTAGCTTCTCCCCAAGCCAAAGGCATTTGCACCAACCCTCAGCCAGCACAGGCCGGGACCAAGGATGGGGGCTATCATTTCCATACAGCTGTCCCTGGGATCTGAGCCTGTGGAGCTCCCCCATTTTCATTGAAAAGGCTGAATTGTCTTGGCGTTTTGGGGGCTGCCTGGGCGGGGCCTGTCGAGGCTATTATCCTACATTATCTCACTCCCCTGCCCCTGAAAAGAGCCCGTGACTGCCCTCCCTCCCCCGCTGCAGCCTTTTACACTTAATTACCTCACTCGTCACCAGCAGCCTGCAGAGGGACCACAACTGGGGCGTGAGTAATCCTGCCCCACACACCCAGCCTGTCTGCAAGGAGGGAATCACCCTGTGGCCTGGAAAGAAAGGAACAGGCTGTGTAGGCCCCCTAGTCCAAGCACTCTGGGGCTGTTACCATGAGGGCCAAGTGCCGACCCCAGACTCGCTCATGACCTTGGCCTGTCCTGGTGTTATGCTATCCAGTTCCTTGGCCCCAGGCTGAGCTCGAACTTCTCAGGCTACAGAAGAAACACACAGCTTATTGCCTGGACTTCATCCCTGCAGCAGCCTGCACCACACTGGGCAAACATGGCTTCCAGGGGTGAAGCCACCCCCACATCCTGTATCAAATGTCCTGTCATCCTTTGTCCTCTTTCCTCCTGGCTCTGATCTTTAGTGTGCTAGAGAGATCCCTGGGCTCAGGGAGCCGTTTCTTATTCCCCAGCTCCTGGACATAGTCCCTGCCTGCTTATTTCAAGAGAAAGAAAGGGAGGAAGACAGGAAAGGAGGGAAGGAGGAAGGGAACCTTTGCTAGTATTGGGCCCAGGTCCTAGCACTGGGAAGACATTGCTGGGATCCAGTAAATGTGAGTGAAGAGTCCACAAAGAAGGAATGGGCCTGCTGGGAAGGTCTATGCTGGCAATGCGCCTGCTCCGATCAGCCCTCCCCCACCCATCCTACTCCATGTACAGGCTCCTAGAGCCCAGGCTTTGGTGCTCAGGAGCCTGGATGACCTGGAGTGTCTCTCAGGTCAAAACAGCTTCTTAGTCCCCCAGAGGCCCAGGTTAGGTAGTCCTCCATCACTAATGTCATTCCCATATTACCATGGTCACCAGTGTCCCCCTCATAAGATGATACAGTTGGGGCCAAGAGGCAGCTGCCCTGCCTCTCCTCTATCAGATGGCGGCGCTGCCGCCCCCCAGGGCAGGGGACACGGACTAGCTGCAGAGTTTGGCCTCTATCTCCCGCTCCCTTCCAGAACCACAATAAGGAACTTAGAATGTGGCAGGTGGTGGGAAGGGCGCATGCGAGAGCCAGCAAAGCCTGTCCGTCCTTCTCAGAATAACAGCTTTAAATTAATAATGTACATAGTGTTACAAAGGAAACCAATTATATAGGAGCAGTTATCAAAATATTAAAAACAAAATTGCATTGGAGGAGTATACGTGCTTCTTCATTTCATTTTGTAATATGAGATTTCGCAAATAACCATTGTTGTTTTCAAGTTGTGATAAGCATAGAAAGGAGACTGGGGAGACAGGTTCATTAGTAAAGCCTTGCAATTACAAGGATCTGAATTTGATCCCCAGAACCCACAGTTAAAAAAAAAAAAAAATCTGGGTGTGATTCATTGTGCTTGTAATTCCTTCTAGTGCTGGTGAGGCAGAAACAGGCCAGTCTCTGGGGCTTGCTAGCTACCCAGCCTAACCTACGTAACAAGCCCCAGGCTGGTGAGAAACCCTGCCTCAAAATCAAAAGGAAAGTGGCCAATGACTGAGGCATACCTCCCTAGGCCACACACACACACACACACACAAACACACACACACACCCCTAGAACTTCTGTCAAAGAACAGGAACACATCCATGATTTCTACACAAATCCTGCTACTGTCACTATGTCTGAGCCTATAATCACAAGACAAGGGGTAGTGAGTTTCAGATGGAATACTTACAGGCATGGAGGTGCAAACCTGTAATTTTAGTACTCAAGAAGCAGGAGGATTGCTGAAAGTCCAGGCTAGCAACGCTGACACTGTCTATTTAAAAAAGCTGTAAAGACTGGAGGGGTGGCTCAGTGGTTAAGAGTGCTCCTCGAGGGCCTAGGTTTGGTCCTCAACTTCAAAGTTTACAATGGACTGTGACTCTAGTTTCAGGGGATCCAGCTCCCTCTTCTGGCCTCCTCAGGTACCAGGCATGTGAGCAGCGCACTTACATATATACAGACAGTCATACACATGAAATAGAAAACAAATAAACCTCAAAAAGAAACAACTCAAATTTATAATGCTCTCCTGTCTAACAGTAGGCTTTTTGAGTTCTTTCTATGAACTCCAGCTTTAAAGAAATAGAAAACATAGCACAAACATGTCAGCAATTTCCTTCCTGTTTCTTTGCAGACATCACTAGTCAATTACTGCACTCTACTCAACTCAAACTCGGTTCTCTATACCAAGTACCAGGCAGCTGTTACCTAGACACCAAAGTTTTTCCCTTAAGCTATATAATTGATTTGCCATTTCTGGGGCGAAGGGAGTGAAGGGGTACCAGTAGGGAGTCAATCGAAGCTTAGCAACAATACAGAGGAGGGAATAAAAATAACACTCGAGGACAGGAAAACCAAGAAAAGCTTAAGAAATGTGGTTGGGGGGCTGGAGAGATGACTCAGAGGTTAAGAACACTGGCTTCTTTTCCAAACATCCTGAGTTCAATTCCCAGCAACCACATGGTGGCTCACAACCATCTATAATGAGGTCTGGTGCCCTCTTCTGGCATGCAGGTGTACATGAAGACAGAGCATTGTATACATAATAAATAAATAAATAAATAAATAAATATAAATAAATAAATAAATAAATACACTAATTAATTAATTAGTTAAAAAAAAGGAATGTGGTTGGGACACTAGAGAGATGGCTCAGAGGTTAAATTTAAAAGCAGTGGCCCCTCTTCCAGAGGACCCCAGCTTGATTCCTGGGACCCACATGGTTGTTCCCAACTGTCAGTAACTCCAGTTCCAGGGGATCAGATGTCTTCTTCTGGCCTCTATGAACACCAGCCACCCACATGGTGTACATACGTGTAGGCAAAACACCCATACACATACAATAAAAATCAACCTTAAAAATAAAAAGAAAGAAATGTGGCCAGGAGTCCCATCAACAGAGTAAAAACAGTGCCATTTTCTTTCTTCTTGGGCCTTCTCATCCGTCTCTGGAATTCCACACTCAGTTCTGGACCCTTTCTTTTCAGAACACCAGCCAACTGGAACAGGGCTTAGAGAAGTAAGCAGGATGGACAGACTCATGTCTTGTGCTTCTGATGGGATCACACCATGAACATCCTACTACACCTGGGTGATATAACTGTTCCTGTCCAGGGAAGAAGTACAAAGAGGAGATGAAAGTCTCTGGCCATAGTATCTGGCCCGTTAAAAGCATCAGAACAGATTTGAATGGAGACTGCCTATGCCCTTAGCTCCTGCTTGTCTATCCCTCTGCATCTGGGGCAAGATAAAGAGGATGGAAGGTGAACAATGTGGACATGGGAAAGGTCAGAAGCCTTAGGAGTCATCTACTCTACCAAGTCTGGGGTCAAGTACAAGTAAATATTGATAGTCTCCAGATTGCCCCAGAAGGTGATGGCATCCAGCTGGTTCGCAAGCAAAGTAGAAAGCAGGAGGCAGAGCCAGAGGTGCTGAGTGAAGTTGATTCCTCTGTGCCAGAAACCCTGGGAGCCCCAGAAATGCCAACTCTGCAGCTCTGACAGCCGCCTTCACATCTGCCAGGGATGGTTCTGAGCTCAGCTAGTGGGGAAGAGAGGGAGGCAGGAAAGGCCATCACTGATGAGAGCCAGCCTGGGCCTGGCAGGGAGCCCAGATAATCCAGGGAAGGCATTCTGCTGCCCTATGCCTCAATTTCTCCAACTTTCAAATGGGGATGAGAAGAGACGGTGTCAAGATCTCCAAGGATGCACAGGTAATGATTCGTTTTACTAGAGGACTACTCTTCTCTAAGCCTGACAGAGCAACTGCAACCATGGGCCTCAGTTGACCAAAGTGTGAAAGCTACCAGCTCAGTCATACCACTGGGGTTAAAATCTGGCTTGCTGATTCAAAGTCCAGAATGCTCAAGCTGGGCAGTGGTGGAGCAAGCCTATAGTGGTAGTATGTGGGAGGCAGAGGCAGGCAGATCTCTCTGAGTTCAAGGCCAGCCTGGTCTATAGAACAAGTTCCAGGACAGCCAGGGCTACACAGAGAAACCCTGTCTAAAAAAAAAAAGGCAATAAAAATGGCTTGCAACACCACAGGCCCATGCTTTGAGCCTCTGATCCAGCTCACTTGCTTGCATATGAAGCTCTACCCCTGGGAGTTTGAGCCCCACACACCCAGCCCAGCTGGTGAGGAGGCCTGCCCCAAGTTCCTTGGCCCTGCCCAGCCTGGTGATCAGCCTCCTGACAGCCAGTCCCTTCCAAAAGGCCTCAGCAAGGTGCTGAAATATGAGCATTTCAGGGATAGAAGTATCTCCAACTTTGAAGCAAAGACATTTGGCAGGGGCTGTCTCTGAGACAGGGTGGAGGGGTCCAGTGATTCCCCCAAAGCTTGAGGAAAGCATAAGCAGCCAAAGTACAACCTGTGCTTGGCCAAAGGTGAGCAGAGCAGAGGGGTGTGGTCACGGGAGGGGAGTCTCATTTGTTCACTCAAGGGATTTGTTCACTGAGCTCCCAGCACTTGCTCAGCACTAGGCTGGTGATGGGGATATGATGAGTGGAGCAGAAGTGGGAGGGGAGGGACATTCCTTGCAGGAGTCCATCCACCCACTCACCCAGTGCTGGCATATTGGGTGTCTTAGAGAGAGGCTCGGGTGATTCATGATGAAGACTTTGCAGCCAGGCAGTCTGACAGCTGTCTCCTGGGGCATGTCAGTCACCTCTCTGACTCTTGGTTCCTTCATCTGAAAAATGGAGAGGGTGAAAGAATGCTAAATCAAGATAATCAGTATAGTTTGGGCTCCTGGAACATAGTAAGTACTCAGGAAATGTCTGTTATTACCCTTCCTGGCCTGAAATGTGTTCTTCCCTCCCATGTCACACAGCAAAGCAGAAGGAGGAGGGCTCTGGGTAGTGGGAACAGAATGCACAGGGCCTTGAGGTGGGAGACCTTACGGGGCACAGGAGCTTCCTGGGGGGTTAGGAGCCTCTCATATCCTGAGCCACCCTGTTCAGCTATTTCCTGAAGCCTGTGAGGGATCCGAAGGTCTGAAGCCAGCAGGAGTGAAAATGCGAAAGTTCCCAGAATCTCTTCTTGACAAATCTCTGCCTGGGTCTTCGCAGCTGGAGAGGAGGCAGTGGTAGACAGGTAAAGGTTCAACTTGGAGAGTCTGCTGCCTGGGGAGAAGTGTGATTCACATGTGCAGGCTGGGAAAACCTCTTACTCTCTCTGAACCCAACTTCCCTGGCTGTGAAATGGGCCTAGTGATACTGCCTGCCTTCTAGAGTGAGTGTAAGAATTAAATGCCATTTGCAAAGTGCATAGGTCTGTCCCTGGCATGCAGCCTGGAACTCTGTGTTTACAAAATGCATAAAGGAAAGCATGAGGTAACCACGAGGCGATGCCCTTGGCTTTTTCTCTGGCCTGAGTCCCCTGATCCCTTCCATTCACAGACCCTTCACTATCCACCATAGTGTCCATCAGGGACCTCAGGACTGGCCTTTTGGTCCCAAGTGGCATTCCTGCACTGGAAGTCGGGCTTGCCAGCACTTCCTCTGAGCTGCCCCAGCCAGAGCTGCTCTGCTCTGGTTTTTCTTTCTTCCTCTTCTGGCTTCCCGGCCGACCACAACCCCCATACTGCCTATTCAAGAGGGAGGCTCTCCTCTTGTGCTCTCAGGTGCTACTACAGCACCTCTCCTTGGCTTCACCCTCACATTTGCTTCTGGGAAGACCAGGGAGACACAAGCAGGAATGGCATCTATAAGGTCTCTGAAGACAGGGTAAGGGTCTGGTTTCAAAATGCTCCCAGCTCACCCTTCCCCTCCTCTGAGGAGGAGGGTCTGGATAAAATGCACTGGAGACACAGGGCAGAGTGCATGCGGCTTCCTGGAGAAAGAGCCCCATCAGTGCAGGGCGGATGCTTTTGTGGCCACTCTCCTCCTTGGAATTCATACAGAATTCCATTATGAGCTCAGGACAGCAGCTCAGGGACCATCCTGTCCCTTTCCCATTTGACAGACAAGAAAGCTGGGGGCCAGAAGGGAGAGGGGATGGAGAAGAGTGTAGCAGGGACCAGGCTCCCACCTCCCATGACTGTGCTCCTTCTAGCTTCTAGAGTGACAGGTTCTAATCCCTGATGCCTACCCCTTTGTCACAGCTACACTGGGTGACCTCCGAGCATACAGCCAACCACCTGAGGTCACACAGCTGAGATTCCTGTCAAGATGCAAGGCAGGACAGAGGGAGATGTTGGGGGCTGGGGTGGAGACAGACAGAGCAGGCTAAGCAGGAAGCTTGAAGCTAGACATGGACAAGCCTGGGAAGGAGGTAGGTAGGGCCACAGAGATGTGGCATGCGCCATGGCTTCTCTGCATATGGGACAGGCCGTCCTGAGCTGGTTACTCGCACCCATCTGCAGAACAGGCCAGTAACAGGGTCTTCCCCCAAGAAGCTGTGCCAAGGCTCAGGTGAGTGGAGATCCTGTCACCGTGAGCCAGGCTCTGCTTTGAGCACTGCACCAGTGTGCTGGCATTTGGTCATCACTGCAACCTTGCGGCAGTGTCTCCAAGTCAAAAGGACAATATGGATATCCTGACATGCTTTACTGAACTCAGTTTCTTTCATTTGGAAGTAAACCGTTAAAAATGACCAAGAGGAATGTTTTTTTTGTTTGTTTTTTTTTTTTTTTTTTTTTTTTTTTTTTTGGACTGAACTGTTTTGTGGTCTTTGGGGGAAATACAGCATGAAAACACCCGAAGTTCCAGCAACCACCTTCCTTTCTGTGCCTATCTGTTCAGTCTTGGGCCTACAGTTTCAAAGCGGCTGTGGAAGTTTTCTGGATTCTGCATCCTTCACTTAACATAAAGCCATATGCTCCCCCCATATGGTCATCCACATCCATAGAGGTCTTCTTGGAATCTCCTCTCCTCTCAGGCCTATTTATTGGGCGTCTCACTCTGACTTCAATACTGTAGCCAATGCCCTTGGGAATAGAATGCTTTTTCATTTCATGTGATTCAGGAACAAACAGTAAGCTCATGTTGGGAAAGACAGGGGATGGAAGGCTCTCCTTGGTGTCCTGGAGATGACGCTATCCACCACAGAATAGTTCAGTACATCCCATTGTCCGCACAGAGGTACTTTGAACCTCAGGCCCTCAGCTGGTTTCTTCTTAGCTGCCATCTTAGTTTCATTTCTGTTGAGGACAAAAATCTAGTTAGGGGGATTAGAGAGACGGCCCAGCAGTTAAGAGCACTGATTGCTCTTGCGGAGGACCTGGGTTCAGTCCAGGGTCAGCCCTCTTCTGACCTCTTTGGGCAGCAGGCACACACATGGTGAACATACATACAATGCAGGCAAAGCACTCATATACATAGAGTTTAGAGCAACAGCAAAAGCAAGTTAGAGAGGACAGGTTTATTTCTGCTCAGCGTTCCAGCTTACAGTTTACCACTGCAGAGACGTCAAGGCAGGGATGTGAAGCAGCTAGTCAATCTCAGAATCAAGAGCAGAGATAGAAATACCTGCATGGGTGCTTGTTCTCAGCTTACTTTTTTCACTCATGTATGGTCCAGGGATCTGGAGAGATGGCTCAGCCATTAAAGGCCAGGCTCACAACCATAAATATATGGTCCAGGACCCAACCAGTGGGCTGTATTTTCCCACATCACCTCACGCGATTAAGGAAATCCTTCATGGGTTCTATCAGAGGCCAAGCTGGCCTAAACAGTTTTTATTGAGACTCTACAGGTGGCTCTCAATTGTGTCAAGTCAACAAATAAAACTAACCATCACATCTGCTATAGATGTACACGTCACCTTCTAAATGATGTCAAAGACCTGTCTTACCCTCAGCTGGATACTGGTGAACTGTGATATGCCACCTCTGTGGGCACTTTACTGGTCAGTGAATGCACTGGTTACTCTGTGATATGTCCAATGGAGGAGAGTCCAGATCCAGCTCCCTCCCAGCCATTGTGGAGCCCTGGGGCCTTGGTAAGCAATCTGGGCTCTGATCTACCATCTCTGAGATAGAAGGTTGGAGTGGGAGAACAAGGGAGCCCCTTGGCGCCCACTTGTTTTATTCATCCTCAGTGCCCTGAGCACTCACAGACCCAGCCCAGAACAAGGGATACGGCTAGACACAAATAAGGGCCAGAGCATTTGTCCCCAAATCACAAGGCGGCTCCTTCTAGACAGAAAGCCAATGTCACCCTGCAACTAACAGGGCCATCTAGTTTGGGCTCAATGCTGCTGCAGCGCTCTCATTCATCACTCATTCTAGGCTTTGTGAGCACCCTCTGCAACCTGGCCCTGCCACCCTATTGCCTCCTGCTTCTTGTCATTCTTCAGCAAGTTCAAGCTCGTTGTCGTCCCAGGGCCTATGAACATGGGATACCTCCTGGCACCATCTTGCTCGGTTTTTCTATGTCTGGCTAGCATCGTGGCTTAAGGGTCACCCCTCCTAGGGGATCTTAGCTGACTGCTTGTCTAAAGGCCCCAGCACCCTCCAACATCTATTGTTAGGTCCCTTCCAGCACCAAACACCTCTTTGAAAGGTCAGAATCAATTTAAGCATTCCGTGTTCGGTGTTCATTCACTATCCTTGGATAACAGCTCCAAGACAGTGGGGACTAGGGATGCTGACCTCGGTGTTAGTCCACAAACACGTGAGAAATGATTTGTAGGTCCTTCCGGCACAGCAATATATATGGACCCGAGTGTCCCTAGCACTTTCTATATGCCAATCACCATTCTAATCCCTTTATAGGGACAACTCTTATTATACTCCCAGAAACACCTGAGCCAGCAGCAAGTATTGCTTCCATTTATAAACAAAGAAACTGAGGCACACATCAGCTGAGCACCTTGCCCAAGGCTCTACAGCTATCTGGTAAGAGGGCTGGGAGACCCAGGCACACAATTTTGAGACTATGCTGTGTCATGTATGGGCATTCCATACCTTACAGGCTCAGAGACTGGTGGGAAAGCTGGCTTTGTTTACAACGATGGGAGCCAAGGCCACCCCTTATAGAATATAACACTTCAATTAAGTCTTGAGGACAAGTAGGGTTAGCTGGGGTAAAGGACACCCTGTCATCTTTCACAGAGACCTAGAGGGTAGCCAGGCTGAAGAGCTGGAAGAAGGCTCTTTGAGACTGGAGCACAAGATGATGAGAAGGACCATGAGTGAATGGCTGAGGTCATCTGAGGTTAAAATAATAATAATATTAATAATAATAATTAATAATAATAATGGTGATGTTCCAAGGGGCAGAACAGAAAGCAGTGTGACTAGGAAGATAAATAGAGACGCCCAGATTGTACAGAATCTTGGCAAGACCAGGTACCCAAAGGTTACTGGGAGATTTCTTAGAGACACACTTCCAGGACTGTCCTAGCCCTTGGCTTCATGGCACTTATGGAAACTGCTGCTGCTGACTGGCTGCGTGACTTGGTCTTCCACTCCCTACAGGCACTGGAGAACCCAGTCCCCAAGGACATCCCCATTCCATCAGCTTTGCATCCATAATAGATGATATGGGCCAGGAAGAGCCCAGCGTCCCCAGAGTCCAGTACTGGGACTCCAGCACACTGACCTTACCCCATATTTGCTCTGGCTGATCCACTACCCCGGGGTCTGCGCGGCTGCCTCTGAGCAGGACCCTGAGTTCTCCAGCTCCTTAGTTCTTCCAAGGCATAGTTGCTCTCCTAGGTTTGGACTGGATTGGGAGGGGGGGATCTGCTTAGATCCTTCCAGAGACAAAGGAGCTGACCTGCAAAGAGTTCCAGCAGGAGCCCCGCTCCCCCTCCCTTCCCCCCTTCTCCCTTCGCAGTCCACGTGTCTCTATTGTCTGCTCCCCCGCTTCAGGGAAAGACACAGCCTCGGATGTGTCAAAACCACCACCCCCCGGCAGCAGGGAAATTAATTACTGGGCGCTTTTCACTTCCTCTCGCAGCGCTCGCCTGAGCTAGGCACCGGAACAGGACGGGCTGAGCGAGGCCGTCACCGATATGGGGGACCCGCTCCTTCCACCAGTTCTGGAAAAGAAAGTTGAATCCCAAACCCAACAGGGGCCTCTAATAGGAGCCCTAGCTGGGGGCAGGGAGACTGCATCTAGTTAATCTGGGCATCCACACTGCCACTTCAGAACTGGGGCAGAGGCAGCCGGCCACAGGCAGAGGGTGGTGGCTGGCCGGCTCACTCTTTTCACCCCCCACCCCCTCCCCGAGTCTTCATGTGCCTGAATCCCACCTGCGCGGGCCGCTCACCCTTCAATCTCCTTGTCTTCTCCCTCTGTTTCTCACCTTTCTTTCCCTTTCTTCGCATCCTCCCCGCCCCAGGGTGTGTGTGTGTGTGTGTGTGTGTGTGTGTGTAGCATCCTTTTTGTGTGTCCTGACCTTTCGTTTTCTCCTGCGGGTGCCTGAGTGTGTGTGTTGACACTTTCTCCCTGTGCCTTTCTTGTCTGCTTCTCCGGTCTTTTTTGTCCTTCTCTTGGTCTCGGTCTCTCTCTCTCTCTCTCTCTCTCTCTCTCTCACACACACACACACACACGCACACACGCGCGCACACACACACACACACACACACACACACTCGCACACATTCTGATTCATTCTCTCTCCTCTCTCTCTCTCTCTCTCTCTCTCTCTCTCTCTCCGCCTGTGTCCCTCTCACTTTCTCCCCTCCTGCCTGCTCGTTCCTCTCTACGCCTGGCCTGCCCCCACCGCCGGTTCAGGGGAACGTGTGCGGAGCGATTGTCCTGGGGGACATTTGATGGATTAGAGCGCTGAACAGTTCCATTGCTGGGGGACCACCTGATCTCCTCCAGCCTGCGTCCCATATAAAGCCGGCAGCCGGAGTGCTGAGCACAGCTCCAGCGACTGCCCGTGTGCGCGCCGCCGCCGCCGCCGCGCCCGAGCGGCACCCGAGCTCGAGCCGCGACCGTCGCCACCCGCCGGCTCCGCGGCCGCCCGCCCGCTGGGAGCTGTCCAGTGCTGAAGCCCGCGCCGACAGCCAATCGCGCCGGCCGGCAGCCTCCCCCACCGGGCCGCCTGTGCCCCGCGAGCCCCCCGCCCGGCGGCACCATGCCGCGTTCCTTCCTGGTGAAGAAGATCAAAGCGGATGGCTTCCAGTGCAGCGGGGTGCCGGCCCCCACCTACCACCCCCTGGAGACTGCCTACGTGCTGCCCGGCGCCCGCGGGCCTCAGGGGGACAACGGTGAGTGGGCCCTGGGGGAGAGGAGCGGGGGCTCCCCAACTTGAGCCGCAGCAGGGAACCCCGGAGGAGACGTCCCTGGCCGCGTGCACCGCCGGGACTTCCCGAGGGCCGGCCGGGCGGGGCTGGGGTAGGTCGTACAATGGAAAGTAGCAGGGTCGGCTCGTCCCGCAGCCAGCGCCAGGCGGTACTTTGAAAGTTGTGGCCCCAGAATACCGCTGGAGTGAGGGGGGACAGAGAGAGGACGCCCCTAAAAGGCTAGCGGGGGCGGCTTGAAGTACCCTCTCACTGTTGAGGCAGAGAACCTGGCTGCCTGCGTGCTCTCTGATGGGAAGGTAAGGGATCAGGACTGCCGATCCCTGGGGGGCGAAGTGGGGGAGAAGACTGGCTCTCTGGATTAAGTGGGAGTACCCCGCCTCCCTTCGGCCATGCTCCCCCTGGCAATGCCAGACAAGTGCTCTCCAGCCCTCCTCTCTCCAACTCTTTTGTTACCCTCCGCCACATGCCTGCCAAAAGCTGGGCCTGTCCTAGGGACTCAAAGGATGAGATTATTGGAAAGGGTTCATCCAGCTTGCCTCCTGGCCCCCTTGATTGCACTCCTCTCTCTACAGCTTCTCACCCGTACCCCAACAACCAAACCTGCTGCTCCTCCGAAACCCCCCACATCCTGTCCCACCCCCACCCCATCTCTTCTTAGAGCAAGTTCTTGTAGGGAGAAGGATTTGGGGGACATCGGAGGTCATTCAAGCCCCCAAAATGGGTGACCTTCAGACGGTAGAAGGGTGCGTCTGTGAACCTATTCCTTGCCAAGGGGCGATCATCATAGCACTCAGCAGTCCTTCCAGGACAGGTGTCTGGGAAGGAGGAGTCACTTTGGTAGTGAGACATCTGACATCACAGGGGTGGAGGAAGAAGAGAGAAGAGTGAGGCACTAAGAATGAGTCTTAACTGGCAGCTGAAGTGGCAGACAGAAACGGGGGGGCGGGGAGAGGCTGGGGGCATCTCCTAGAGGACTTCCAAGCACGCGGCCACATGCCAGCACTCTGCCAAGCAAGGTAAAGACAAGGTGCTGAGTAAAATGGCTCTGCGACCTCATCAAGGTCAAAGAAGTTAGACAGTGATCAGGGATGCCTCTTGGAGTCCCTCAGCTCCTGGCACCACTCAACTTCCAACAGAAGCCTCCACTCCTCTGCCCACATCTCCCACTCTGCTGTCCTCTTTTCTTGACCTCCGGGACCTTGGGGTGGAAGGCAAAAGCCCAGGGAGATGGTTGTCAGGGCAGAGGGTGGACCTGGGGTTGTGCCAAGGCTGGGGAACATGTGCTGGGAACCGGTGGGAAGCGAAGTCTCTGCAGGTCTGGACTCCATAGAATCCCTAAGGAGACTGGCATAAAACTCCCGTGGCCTGCTTGGTCCTGTCCCTGGGCCAGCTGAGGAAACCCAGAGAATTTCTCACGCACAGCCAAAACTGCAGGCTGTTCCTCAGGAGGGAGGCAAGAGAATGCCTTTCCTTGAATCCGGTCCAAGCAGGCTTTGGAAAAAGCCCCTGAGTGAAGGATGGGAAGTACAGATGGAAAGGGTTGTGTCTCTGTGGAGGTCCCACCAGGTTTAGCAGCCTAGAACCACCCCTGTCTTTGTCCCTTTTCTAAAGGGCTCAACTCCCTGGCCTCTGGGAAAGCCTGGAGCTGCTCTAACCACATGCCTGGCTTGGAACTCAATAGAGTGGCTCTGGATCTGTGACTTGGACCATGACCTTGGACAAGTGCCTTCCCTTTTCTGGTCCTTGTCCTTGACAACAGTGCAAGAGTTTAGATGTCATGAACTAAGCATCCTTCCAACTTTGACAAGCTCGGTTTCTGTGGAAGGTTAACTGATGTGGGTCTGGTTTCTTTGGGGCTCTCTTCACCCACACTATGTCTAAGAGAGGAAGTTTTCCCAGATTCGGTCTCTGCCTCCTGCCTCATGGTAGAATAGGGCACCCGGCCTGGGCCACCTTGTCCTGTCTGCTGTGAATAGTCAGTGTGGAAATCAGCAAGGGCGGCCCTTCTAGCCTTTCAACTAGAAACTCTGTTCTATCTTGTTTCTCAAGGGCCTCTTCCCTTGGTGGGGTGTGGCCAGACTAGGCAATGAGGGCTCCCTGCATGGGTAAGTATTCTGAAGGTCCTCAGAGAGCCTGCCGGCTCCTGGTGGCCCGTTGTCTCTCCGCTCTGCCGGAAATAACCTTGCTGAGCATTTGAGGGAAGTGTGAAAAATTGCTGAGCTGACGTTTTCTCTCTCTCTTTCTCTCTCTCTCTCTCTCTGTATGTGTGTCTCTCTCCCAGCGTGTGTAAGTGTGCTGGGTAAACAAGGAGAAAGAGAGGAGGGGGAAGATGAGGAGAAAGAGGGAGGGATGGAGGAAGCAGGAGGAAGGAGGGGTGATGGCCCGGGGCTGGAGGCAGTTCTAGTTATTAGACCATCTTACAAGCCATTTCTTCAGCTTGGGCTGCAGGGTAAAGATGAGGCTGGGGGTGGGGGCGAGGAAGGGGGGGACTATGAATGTAGAAGTCAAATAGGCTTCCTCATAAAGGCACAGGACCCCAAATTAGGTGGGCCCCTCCAGCTCTAGGGGTGCCTAAGAAGTCTGGAGAATTCCTAGAGAACACCCCCACCCACACATCACACACGTGTACACGCTCCCTCCCCCACTCCTCTCTACTTCCCTTGCAGCCTCTGAAGGTAAACACTGTGTGTACATGGTTCCAGACTGACTCCAAGCCCACAGAACCTCAAATAGGGGACACCCCTTCCAAGTTGGAAGAACTCAGGATAGAGTCTTCTAGAGCTCCTAGGAGAAAAAGGTCTAATTATCCCAGCCTTCCAACAAGATGCGCCTTGGTCCTGTGACCCCTGTGACCCCTCTACAGTTGGTTGCCTCCAGGAAGCCTTCTCTCTCTTTTTTTTTTTTTTCAAGGTTGCCTCTGAGCATAGATTTCTCTGGGAAGTGACAACTCACACCCTTCTTCATTCCCCCCAAACCTAGCCCTCCAACTCCACCAAGCCCCTCTCCCAGCTGGAGCCCATTGCTCTGTGCTGGGACTCTGCAGTTCAGACAAGACAGCTGCTTTCCACCCGCTTTTCAGTGGTCTCTGTGGTCCCCTGCCAAGGACATCTCCTGGAGTGCCCGCCTCCCCTCACACTTGCCTCTGACCTCCAGCTGGGAGCCAGGGCCCCCCTCTCTATCCCAGCCCTTTCCTACCCACACCCTTTCAGAGCGCACCCTCCCTGGCAGACAGGGATCAATGCCGATCCAATAACACAGTTGTCTGCCCTCTGCAGCTACATTAAGCCTCCCTCAGCAGGCTGAGGAACGCTCCTCTCCTACCCATGGGCTTATCTAGCTGACCACATTATACTGGCTCCCACTTCCTTTCACTGCCTCTGATGGCGCCAAGTAGTCGCTCCAGAGCTGGGTCTGGGAACCCAGCTAAATAGGCTAAGATGCAATACATCCTTCCCACACCTCAGAAAGCCCATCTGGGGATGCAGAGGGTTACCCCAAGCTCTCAGCACAGGGAACTCAGAGAGCCTGGGTAGATGCCCAAGGACACACAGCAGGCCCATGTGTTTGTAGCCACACACGGCCTTTGGCATATTGATCTTGATCTAGAGTTGAGGTCTAGATTAAAGACACATACACATCCAGGCCCATTGTTTATATCCAACTTCAGGTTGAGGACTAGACCCAGACTCTAGATCCAAGGTCAGTGTCTAAGCTTATAGGACCAGGCTTGGAATCAGAATTCATTCAATGTCTAGAAACTGATCCAGCTCAAGATTCTGGGTCCAGGACTAAGATCTAGGCCCAACTTCCAGTTCAAGGTCATTCCAGATCCATCTCAAGCCTGGCTGGGGCAGAATTGGGGGGGGGGTAGCTTTAGCTCATCTTCCTCAGCCTCAGTTTCTCTCTTATGAAAGGAGCAGCTGAGCATGGCCTAGTTCAGCTCTCACTGGGGACTGAAGAGTTCAGTTTCCCTATCAATTATCAGGGCTCAGTGGAAGTACGGAGTAGTTGGGACCACATGGAATATGGAACCTGGGACCCATACAGAGTTCGGGGGCTGACAATAAGTCCCGAGAGAGCAGGAGAATAGTCAAGGCCCTTATGTCAGTCACAGTACACAGCCCAAAGTCTCTGGGGCCAGACACGTACACATACCCACTGTGCTGAGGGCAGCCTGGGAGAACGGCTGCACTCTGCAGAGCTAAAAAGGCATGGAGGAATCTAGAAAGTACAGATGGTGGAGCCCGCTCTACATACATATTGGGTGCTCTAGGACCCATAGCCTGGGGCCCCATTGGGGGTTGGCTGAGATGCTGCTGAAGGAGCTGGAGGCCCCAGGCCTCTGAGCCTGCTTTCCCTCTGTTTTCTGTGTTTCTGCTGCCAGCCTCTGGGTAAGGGATTTTGGAAGGGCGGAACGCAGGAGTGCTGCAGAGGAGGTGGCCTGTGCGTGCAGTGCGCCTGTGTCCAGGGAACCCGGAAGCAGCCAGGCAGAGGGCCACCCAGAAGGTAGCAGGGCACTGTCTCACAAGCCAGGGCTGACAACTCCATCATGGAGCCACATACTCCCATCTCCACAGCCTCTTTGTGAAGTCTTTTCTATTGATTCCCACAACGCTGTGGGCCTCCCTGTAAGCCACAGGAACTGGGTCACTGTCAGGAAAGCCCAGAACACAGGGAATTGCAGGAGTCAGGGTGGGGGAGGAGAGCTGGAATTCTCTAGGCCTGGGTCAGTGGGCATCAGCCCCGGGCTTGACAGCCCTGGTTGTGTTCAGCCAGACCCCTCACTCTGGCCCCTACACCCCTGTGGGCAGATGTACAGAGGTACCAGCTGCCAGGCCTTTGGAGAAGGTGGGTGTCATTCTGGTCCAGTGCCCAGGGAACAGCTAACAAAGATGCTATAATGGGGGAGGGGGAGGTACCCAACCCCTTTGCCCGGCTCTGTGAGCAGACAGGAGAAACTATTTTTATCCCGCTTTGCTGCTGACAGACCTGGCTTTCTGCTCAGCTGGCTGGCGCTGATTCTTGAGGCCTGAGGCCCTGGCACAGCAAGAAATAGCTCTAAATATACCCACGCAGCATCCCTGCAGCCCCCACTGCGGCAGGATAGGTCCTCTCCAGGAACCCAGCAGCCCCTTCCTCTGTCCCCTTCCTCTGGGAAGAGGGAAGTAGGACTGGGGCTAGAAATTCCCTGGAGGAAACTTGGCACCCTGTGAGTCTTCGGAGACACTAGGGAGAAGCTTTGGGCTGAATCCATTAAGAAAAGGAGGCCACCAGGCAGGATCTGTTGAGAGCTTGTGTGACCCTGGGAGGATCAAGGCCCCTCTCTAGGTTCCAGCTTCTGCGGAAAGGTATGGGCAGATCTGACCTTAGACTTGAGCTAATGTCTGTCCTAAGCCTCCACAAGGGCCTCACACACAGTAAATGCTCAGTAAGTGTGAGTCACTGCTTTTGAGTATCATTTACAGAAATGAACAGGACTCTGGACCATTTTCCAGAGCTATGGTTTCTCCCCACTCCAGCACAGCACTACCCCATGAGACACAGGCCAACTGTGTGGCACTACTGGAAGACACCCCCACCCAGCTGCTTCTCTTCCCCTCTCTGCGGGCCTCCAGTCTCTCCCTGGTGCTCTGGAGAAAATGCTGGCTACGGATCCTGAAGCCTGACTCCCTGTCTAGTGACCTTGGGCGAGTCCTCTGCCCTCACCAGGCTTCTGGCATACTGTAGTATTTGTTCCCAGGGCTGGCTGGTGCTGACTGCAAGGCTAGCAGACACAGTAGGGCTTGTAAGATTCTTCCTCTCCCACCCTAGGACCAGGCAGGTGCATGAGGGGTGGAAAGGAGCCCCAGCACGGTAATTCCTGTCATTTTTCTTCCTATCATTCCTGTGGCACCAGATTTTTTTTTTTTTTTTAATGGATGCTGTGGCCCAAACTGTGCAGACTCCTTGGCATTCTCAGGTGGCATACATACCTCCTGAGCCCTCCCTGTAAGTATGGCAGAGGTTAGGTTCTTCTGGTCCTTGTCCCCGGGGAGATTTAAGCCTACAGAAGCTCCAGGACTTACCTGAGGTCACACAGCGATGGTCTGCGTAGAGGAGTCAGGGTGGGAGCGAGCCAAATGTCTTCCCTCTGTGCCCCATTTCAGCAGGAGACCTTTTGTTCTGTTTTGTTCTGTTTGTTTTTTTGAGACAGGGTTTCCCTGGGTATCCTTGGCTGCCCTGGACTCACTTTGAGACCAGGCTGGCCTCAAGAGACCTTCGTCTGCTTGTCAGCTAGTGGACAACCTCTAGCGCAACCCTGAATGCTAAGGTTGAAAGCCCAGTGTACAGTGCTGTTAAGGATCTTCCAAGGTTCAGGCCAAAGAAGCAAGGTGACTTGCCCAAGGTCACACAGCACCCTGAGACACCCTGTCCCTGGACATCATCAGAAAATACAGAAATACATAATAATGGCAATGGCTTGAGAGGCTATCTCCTCTCTATTCTATTCTATCTGCATAACCCCCTTGTGGAGATGTGGTGGACCCATCCTCTGCCCTGGGTCACAAAGTAGGGAGACATCATTGGATCAGAAGAGCAAGGGGAGTGATGAGGAAGTAAGATATAGAAGGGACAAAGAGTATCACATAGGGATTGACTCTGCCATGATACAGAAAGTCTTCAGTGCATCCAAGTCAACCTTCTTCCCATGCATGTCGAGCCCCGGCTGCCTAACATCACAAAGAAAGAACCACCCAATCCTAACATGATCAAGCAAAGTGTCATCACATGATGTCCCTGACTGACGTTAAATGTCATAGCCATTGGACACCAGACTTGAGCCCACGGTGCTGGTCCTTAAAGCAATTCTATGTGTATCCCCAGTCAAATAAGCAGCTGTTGCTTGAGGAACCCTTATTTCCACAGAGCCTATAAGATGCTCCCAGAGGGATGCCAAGGAAACCACAGCAGTGAAATCCGGCTGGGGAGGCTTGGGACAGTAAACTAATGCTACAGTAACAAGTTGCCCGGCACATCCCTAGAACTGCGGCCCCAGATGTGTCACTTAACTTCCTTGGGGCTTGGTGTCTGGTTAACCACACTGTTGCGAGGACAGGATGCACTCCTGTGTGCAAAACACTTCAAACAGAGCCAGACGTCAGCAAGCATCCTCTACTGATGTGCTTGTAGAGGAGTGTCTGGCCCAAGGTCACACAGCTATGCGGTGGGAATGTAACTCAGCATCAGAGTGCTAAGCTAGCATGCACAAGGCCCTGGGCTCAAATCCAAGGAAGGGAGGGAGGAAGGAGAGGAGGGATGGAGGGATGATCTGATGGACCGACGTCACTGTATTAGTTAACTTTTCTATTGGTGTGATAAAACTCCAAGAACGAGGGAACTTACAAAAGAGTTTACTTAGGTTCATGGCTCCAGAGGGATGCGAGTCTAAGATGGCAGAGTGGAGGTCATGGTGGCTGGAGCAAGAGACTGAGAACTTGTATTTTCAGTGGCAAGACCAAACAGAGAGAACATACTAAGAATGGGCATGAGGCTTGGAAACCTCGAAGCCTGTCCCCTTCGAGCCACACCCCTGAACCTGCTCAAACAGTGCCACCAACTGACACAGAATATTCAAACATCTAAGCCTATGGGGAGCACCTCATTCAAACAGCCACAGGGCTGGGGCCGGTAATGGAAGCGCTCCAGTGCAGGCACATGCCCCCAAGGTTAGGCCCCTAACCACTGTGCTACCACCCATTAGTACGAGAGCATACAAAGTGCTGGTCACTACGGGGCACGGTGGCGAACATCTTTAATGTCATCACTTGGGAGTCAGAGGCAAATGAACCTCTATGAGCATGAGGCCAGCCTGGTCTACATAAAGAGTTCAGGATGGTCACAGCTACGCTGTGAGAGCCCATTTCCAAAACACTAAATAAATAAAATAATTAAATTAAAAGTGCTGATCACATGATGAGACCAAATAACATGACCACTCCTACCAGATCTCATCTCAGACCTCATTTACAGGGACCCAAGGCACAGAAGGACAGATGATTTGCCCAAGGTCATTCTGCTAGCACCTATGTCCTGGCATCAAACTGCCATCCCCTTTCCGTGGCATGCGAGGTGTGGGCCTATCCCAAGAGCTGGAGGACAGGACTGCTGTCAGGCCGGCTGCTTGCTGGGCTGGTGAGCCAGGCAGCCTGGCACATCTGGCATCTCTCACTCCACAAGTACTTACTAGGTGCCACTGTCCTGGGCCCTGGAGATGGGAGGGGCCCAAGCACTACCCTGTCCTTGGGGCCTCCTACGGTGCAGGGAACAAGCAAAGCGGGGCAGCGAGTGAGCAGGTCCCATCAGCCTGTACCTCAGTTTCCTTGTCTGTCAGAAGAGATTTCTGTAAGGACTTGAAGTGGCAGTAGAGCTTAGTACAGATCCCAGCACCCAGTAAGTGCTCAGTAAAAAGCTCAGAACTCAACACGTGGGTTCTGAGTACCCACAAAAATAAATAACCCAGCCCTTGACAAAAGTGTCAGGCCGGCTCCTGGTATGGACAGTCTGGGTCTTCCAGACTGAAACCAGATGGGTAGGGAAATGAGTGCTTCCAGGCTAGTCACCCTACCTCTTGAATTTAAAGAATAGTCACCACCATTGTCCCCTTGGCTCTGACCATAGAGTCCCTTTCTGTTGAGCCACCACCCTGATTCCCCAGTCATTTCTGTGTGCAGAGGGTCACATTTAGGACAGAAAAATGGACACAGACTGGCAATACTGAAGGGCAATTTTGTCCAGATTTCAATCTGTGACCATCCCACATGCCAGAAAAACAAACAAACAACAGAGGCCTGAAGAATGGTCAGCCAGGCCCTTCAAGGGAAAGGAGCTGGCCACAGTGCCCAGCCGGCCAGATATTGCTGGGCTAGTGCTTTAAAGCCCCCTTCCAGCTGCTCCTTCCTGGGGGAAGCCATGGGTAGAGGGGCGTTACAGGTCCCTGAGGTCAGATGGAGAGGGCCAAATGGGACTGCCACTCCTCAGCTGTGAAAGCTGGGAAAGGGCCTAACCTCTATTGTTCTCTGGAATCAGAGGACAATGGGAACACTTGGTAATTAAGTACTGGATGATAAGTTTGCTCAATGTCTGCCAGGGGCTCTCACAGGAGCCCAGCCCCCGGGTCCCCAGGGAAAGGACTAAGATCAGAAAAGGCCATGGGAGTCAGAGACAAATGGGGTGGCCCCTGCTCTCCAGAAGCCCCCAGAATCCCCTGAGAGAGCCTCAGCCTGTCCATGCAGCAGTCACTCAAGCACACTTACAGACAGGATTTCTGGTCTAAACTCCAGCAGAGCAGGAGAAGAGTGAGCGTCTGTGTCTGTCTGTGTGTCACACACACACACACAGGCTCCAGACACCCAGGAAGACTTCTAAAGGAATACTATGAGTCTTCTGTCCTGCTGTGGTATTGCATGTCACAGTCTTGACTCTACAGAGTTCTCAGGAAACTGGGGCAGGTGTGTCTAGCTGGACTCTTGATTCCTTTACGCAACATTTACTCACTGCGTACCTGCTGTGTGCCAGGCAGGGCTGAGGACCACAGGCCCGGAGAATCTGAAGTGTAGTGAGGGAGGGGGGAGGCTGACAATGAAATAATCTTCATCGAAGCCACTTTTTCAAGCAAATAAAAAGCATAATTATAATGCTAACATTTACATAGCAATTATTGTTCACTCTCTCAACTTCTTTACACATGAAACAGGAGCTATAATTATACTGTTTTATACTATTCCTTATGACGATTGAGTTAACCTTTTTAAAGCATGAAGTCCAGGCTAGCATACAGAAAGTGCTTAATACTTACTTACATGTTTATCACCCATCACTTTATATTGTGTTCTGTCAAAGCCCCTGGAGCTGCGTGTCTAATTACAAGCTCCATTCAAAACAAACATATTTAAAGACGGAGTCTCGGGGCGTTGTCCAGACTGGTCTCAGATTCCTAATCTGCTTCAGCCTCCCTCTTGCTCTGGAGTAGCTGGGACAACACTTTCACCACCTGTAAGCTTCCACATAGCAGTAAAAATTGCAACGAAGGCAAAGGCCGTTGTAGTATCTAATGGCTTTCATTTCAGCCCTCTAAGCAGAGACAGGAGGATCTCTGTGAATTTGAGGCCGGCTTAATTAACTACTTGGCAAATTCCAGGGCAGCCGGGGCTATGTAGCCTCCTAAGAGAAAATTAAAACAAGAAAATAAAAGGCAGAGATTCGCGCGTGTTACAGAGGTGGAAAGGCAGAATGTTCTTGGGCTGGGTAGGCCATCTTTGGAGTGCGGAGGCCGCGGCAAGCCCCTCTGTGCCTCTGTCTCTCTCCATCTACAGAGACCATAAGGCTACCCTCACCGCGCTGCTGCGCACACTAGTGACAATGAAGGCAAGTGGGCAGAACTGAGCAAACCCCTGCTCTGACAGAGGTCCACCCAGGGAGGCTCTAGACCCGGAGGGCAGGGCGGCCTGCGCGGACCCCTGTCCCCTCCGCCCCCAACACACACACACAGCGCGTCCTCACGCCCCTCTTTGTCACCCGCAGGTTATGTGGCGCACTGCCTGCCCCCCAGCAGCTACGATGGCGAGCAGAAGCCTGGCCTGGAGCTGGCGCCCGCCGAGCCCGCCTACCCGGCCGCGGCGTCCGAGGAGTACAGCGACCCCGAGAGCCCACAGTCCAGCCTGTCGGCGCGCTACTTCCGCGGGGAGGCAGCCGTGACCGACAGCTACTCCATGGACGCCTTCTTCATCTCCGACGGGCGCTCGCGGCGGCGCCGGGCCGGGGCTGGCGGGGAAGCGGCGGGGGCCGGGGACGCGGGCGGCGGCGGCGGCGGCGGCGGCGGCGGCGGCGGGGAGCGCGCGGGGCGCTCGGGAGCGGCGGCGGGAGGCGGGCACCGGCACGCATGCGCAGAGTGCGGCAAGACGTACGCCACGTCGTCGAACCTGAGCCGCCACAAGCAGACGCACCGCAGCCTGGACAGCCAGCTGGCGCGCAAGTGCCCGACGTGCGGCAAGGCCTACGTGTCCATGCCCGCGCTCGCCATGCACGTGCTCACGCACAACCTGCGCCACAAGTGCGGCGTGTGCGGCAAGGCCTTCTCCCGGCCCTGGCTGCTCCAGGGCCACATGCGCTCGCACACCGGCGAGAAGCCCTTCGGCTGCGCGCACTGCGGCAAGGCCTTCGCCGACCGCTCCAACCTGCGCGCGCACATGCAGACGCACTCGGCCTTCAAGCACTACCGCT
This sequence comes from Meriones unguiculatus, assembly GCF_030254825.1. Taxonomy (NCBI): domain Eukaryota; kingdom Metazoa; phylum Chordata; class Mammalia; order Rodentia; family Muridae; genus Meriones; species Meriones unguiculatus. Next base: position 127,024,347 of record NC_083352.1, on the reverse strand, counting down.
GCCGCCAGTGCGACAAGAGTTTCGCGCTCAAGTCCTACCTCCACAAGCACTGCGAGGCCGCGTGCGTGAAGGCCGCCGAGCCGCCGCCCCCTGCCGGCCCAGCCAGCTGAGCGTCTGCCGTGTGAGCGGGGTGGCCGCAAAGGCCTCTCCCACCCCTCAGTCTGCGTCTCCCCTGCCTGCACCCTCGACAGGGTGGGGGTGAACCCCATCTTGGCCCAGAACTTTCTTTTAAACCCGGCCCACCACTAAGCCCACCGCTCACTTCCTGCACCGGATCCCCTTTCGCACCCACCCATTGTCCATTCTGGCCACCACTCGGACCTTGACCCCATGTCTGGCCTTCAAGGCTCCCAACTCAGGCACCAGGTCCGTACCTCTTCCGGGTCCCGGCGCTGGAAGTTTCCCCGGCCCAACTCTAGGCTGTGTCCTTAACTAGATCTTTCTCAGCTGAGTCATTGGCCATTCCTCTATGAGTCCTCATTCTAAACCCAGTGTACCCTTGACTTCCTGTCTGCCTCAGTTTCCCTGTCACAGTCCAATCCCTTGGGTGTCTGCTGAATTTCCGTGCGTATGTGTGTGTGTGTGTGTGTGTGTGTGACCAGCCGGGAATCTACATTTCTCCTCTCTTGGCGTCCTCTGCCTGTCCATCCCTGTTCTCCAGTCCTGCCCTCCCATGCTTGGGCCTTAGGTCCGGCCCCTTACACACACGACCCCGCCTCCTCAGTCTTCCCTGATCTCATTGGCCATCCTACTCCCTGCTTTCTCCAGCTCCTCCTTCCCTCTAGTAGTTCTCCGGTCCTCAGTTTTCCTAGCCGGGAACAGACTTGGGAGGCAACCCAGGGCTCTGCCCTCTCAGGTGACCCCTCTTGCCCCAGGACAGTTCCTGCCTAGGCCTCAGGCCTGGAGCTGCGCTCTCCTAGATTATTTGAGCACTTTCCCTTACCCCAGGACAACAGGTTCGCCTCCGCCTTTGCTAGAGGACAGCCTGGAGCACCTCACCCATGGACCCACTCCTTTGTCCGGCAGGGCCCTTTCAGCTATTTATTTGTGCATTATTTATTTATTTATTTATTTATTTACCTATTTATTATTCTATTTAATCTCTTGGCTTCACCCACGAACTGTCTGGCTTCCCCAGCTGGACTGGGAAGTCGTGGAGCAGGGTCAGCAAGGCCATAGCTCGCTGCTCCTCCCCTAAGGGTCTGAAGAGAAGCCCACTCTTACCAGGGCCTGAACTCCACAGGAAGAGGCCTGCAGAAACAGTGGGAAGCAGAGCCTGCTGATCCTCAGCTGGCAGGGGAGGGGCCATCAGAAGGTCCTATTTCGGGGCAGGTCCCCGGCCTCCTGAGCCTTCTACTTCTGTCCTAGGAAGCTGTTCTGGAGCCTCTTCCTTTGTTTCTTATTTATTCCTCTTTCAGAGGGACCCCAGGTTCCAGGGACCGACTGAGCCCCGGACCCGCTGGGGCCTCTGGCCTGCTCCCGGGAGGAGTGCTCTCTCCCGGCCACGACTATGCAACTCTCCCGGGCAGAGGGGCCGGGACTGCCAGCCAGGCGCCTATTGGCCACCACTACCTCCTCCACCGCGCTTTTGCATGCCCGGGCGAGGACCGAAGCACACACCTCCGCGCACCGGCCCGGCCCCCTCTGCTTTAAGCACACGCCTCTGCCCGCATCCCTCTGCGTCCCTTTTGTGGGCAAGAGTCTTGGACACCCAGACCTCTTCCCCCTACCCTTAGCCACAAAAGAGGGTGGAGACTGCAGACTGCTCCAGGCCGCTCTCTCTAGGGCTTCTGAGAGGTGGCGCTTCGTTCTGTCCCAGGCTCCCTGAAGGGAGACTGCAGAGACGGTGGAAGAAGAGAGGGGTCACGAGAAGCAATTGTGGAGGGTGCTGACCCTGTAAATAGGAACTTCTGACAGCAATAATTTCCCATGCATGCTAAGCCTTTTGGATCCTCCCTTGCCATACTCCCAGCTCGCCCCACCCCACCCCCATTCCTTCCCCATCTTCAGCAGTATTACTTGTAACGCAATTCAGGGATATTAAAGGGACTTTGGCCACTCACCAGCGCCTCCGGACCTTTGACGGGGACCGTGTTCAGAACCCCCCCCCCCCAAGCCTATAGGTTTTCCCTCCACACACCTTGGGACAGGTGGCTAGGAGTGGAATGGTGAGCTAATGCTCCAACAGTGGCAGCAGGTACAGGCCAGCCTACCCCCAACACACAGTCTCCAGTGGGGTCTGAGGACCACAGGCAGCGTTGGCACTCCTTATCCTCCCACCTGCAGCCTCTGGGGCTATACTCTGTCCCGGTCTGCTGTGGCATCCAGTCCAGGGACAACCTCCATCCTAGATCGATCAGGGGCTAATACCCTAGTCAAATCCCTATGAAGCAGAAGGCCATTAATGCAGGGAACTGGCTGCTGAAAAGATCGGTGGGGAAAGATGGAGGGAATCCTCAGCCGGGTCCCCAGAACTCTATTACAGAACTGTCACCAGGACAGCTATCTCTTCCACAGTGAAGAGGTGATGGTAGTCAGGAACCCGCACTGAGGCCAGAAGGAGGCAAAGCTCTTGTGAGTTCAAGCCAGTCTAGCCTGGTTCTACATAGTAAGTTCCAGGCCACCTAGTGCTATCTCGTGAGACCTTGTCAAAAAATAAAACAAGAAGAGCACCATAGGCTCTGTCCATGAGGCAGGAGGCCACTGCCACCACCTCCACTGATAGTTCCACCTCCGTAAAGCTGGCCGCCTGTGCTGGAAGGCTGCTACAGAGCTCAGCCCTTCCAAGGCCATTCTGACAGCAACAAGAGTCAGCAAGTAAGGGGCACTTCTGCCACCCAGTTCCCTGGCAAGTGCATTCCACTGGTGAATTTAATTTACAGTCAGCCTCTTGTTGCCAGGAAGTCTGAGAGAAGTGATTTTAACTTCTCAGCCCCGCACTAGACCAAAGCCCTAAAAGGAAGGTGGAGATAGATACTGGTGCCCCCCCACACACACACAGTGGTCCAGCATCTGCCCCACCCTTTCCTCCTCATTCAGCAGCTTAGGGGATTGAAAGTATCACACAGGAGGTTAAGTTCTGGCCAATGGGATTTAATGAGAAGGCGCTGGAAGCTTGTGGGATATTTCACGGCCTCCTCCATCTTAAGGGAAATAACCAGTCCCGTTCCCCCTTGCACACGAGCAGAGAATCATGTAGGGCCCTAAAGGGAACCAGCACTTGCATGAAGCCCACACCACAAGAGGCAAACAGGGAAAGAAGACGCCTCTGTCCTTGAGGACAGGAAACTGATGAAAAGACCACTCTGAAACTTCATGGCTGGTACACTGGTTCAGCGGCTCTTTACCACAGGCTAAGGCCCCCGGCTGGCATATGGATATAGTCTGGTTGTCACCAGGTCCCCAGAGGCCTTCAGGACTGATGTCACTGGTTCTCTATCATCTGGCTGCCTAGCCAGCAATTTTGCTGGCACACCAAATGGCCAGCGAAGGAGTCCAGGTCCTGTTCCTGTAGTCCCTTCCTCCTGTGGCTTCATTTCCATCCACGTGCAGTGCAGGTGGCACCAGTTGATTGTTTGAATTCCCAGCTCCTCTCTAAACTACAAAGCCATATCACCCTGCAGGATTCCTCCACTTCATACCAAAGCACCGAGGCCAGCCCGAGTCTAAAGCCAGGGCTCAGCTTTCCTCCATGGTTTCCTGCCTCTGCAGGGCGGCTCCACCCATCTAGCTCCAGACACAATGCTCAGGAGTTGCTTGGCTCCTGATTCCCCTTCCCTACTGCCCAGACCATCACCAGCTCCTGGGCTTTTTTCCTCCAGCCTATGGTAAACGGTGAGTTCTAGATCAGCCCAGGCTACAGAATAAGGTCACGGCAGTGTGCGCTCATAGCCCTAGTGCTGGTGTGTGTGGAGTAGGGAAGGCAGGTGGATCTCAGGGGCTCACTGCTCAGCCAGTCTAGCCAAAATGGCTGAAAATTCAGCTGCAGATCGTCTCAAAACAATAAGGTGGAGAAGACTAAAAGGAGATCCTCAAGGTTGGCCTCTGACCTCCACACATGCACTCATGGGCGAACCTCAACTGCTCACATATAGTTTTGGAGGTCTAGCAGTCCAAGGTTGAAGCTCCAGAGAATTCCAAGTCTGGCGTGGCTCTGCTTCCTGCTACACAGATGGCCAAGTTCTGCCTCAACCACATGGTACAGGGACAACAGAGCTTTCCAAGGACCTCATGTATGTACACACAAGCGGATGTGCACGCATGTGCAAGAGCAAGAAGGACAGAGCCCAGGCCTCAGACATACTTGCCTTACCAGTAAGCTCCACCCTCAGGCTCCAGGGGCTCTTTTATAAGGGCACTAATCCCCTTGCTGAGGGCTCTGTTCTCATGATCTAATCTCCTAAAAGTATCACCTCCTAGAAGCACTTATTTGGGATTACGGTTCCAACATAAGAATATGGGAGGAACAAAAAAAATGATCCCTCTGGGAGCAGCATTCTGGCTCTCAGTCCCCATCTTTTTCACTACCTGGGGCCCAGGCTGCTGTGAAGCACCCACTCATCCCGCCTCGGCCTCCTCTGTGCTGGGGTTACAGGCACACGCGACCACACCAGGCTTTCATGGTCTCACATGTGCTTTCTATCCCAATTGTAGCAAGTTTCAGCTCCTTCCTATCCAAGCCTCATCTTCACATCCTCTAACCCAGATGCAGGCACAACTCCAGAAGTGATTCGTCTGAGGACGGCTCCTCCAGCTGCGAGCCTGTGAGATCCAGCGAGTCACATGTTTCCAAAATACAGTGGTGGGCAAGACAAGGGCTAGGTATCTCCATTAGGAGATTAGGAGACATAGGAGGAAGGGCAGTCCCTTGTGATACACGGGACAAGACAAACTTGATGAGCCAGAAAACTTGAGACTATTCATTTTCAGGGCAATGAAGAGCCCTCCAGGTCTACAGGTGTGGCCTTTCAGTTCCACCCAATGGACAGGGAGGTATTTGTTTCCACAGTCCACTTAGCAGGCCTTGGACCACCAGGGCTCTAGGGATGTGAGACCACTACAGACTAGGCGCTGTCCTCTGTTTGGATGTTTTGATTTTGTTTGTTTTTTGAGACAGGGTTTCTCTGTGTAGCCTTGGCTGTCCTAGACTCACTTTCTAGACTAGGCTGGCCTTGAACTCACAGAGATCTGCCTGCCTCTGCTTCTCTTTCTGCCTCTCTGCTTCTGAGTGCTGGGATTACAGGCATGCACCCTATGTATTCTCTGTTTCTGAACAATGAAGGCATCCAGGATGATCCAGGAATTGTCTTCTAGATCATTCTTCCTTCATCTTGACGATGAGCTCATGGTCCCAGCTGACCAGCTTCAGGGTACTGTTCCCGGAAGTCAAAGCCTTCCATTCCTTCCTATCTCCCACCCCTCTGTCCAAGCCAGCAGGTGTCCGGTGGTGGTGGGTAAGTTCATGGTTGGAGAGTCAGGAACGGTAGTGCACACCAGCACTCAGGAGGCAGAGGCAGGTGGATCTCTGTGAGTTTGAGGCCATGTAGTCTACATAGTGAGTTTCAGGACAGCCAGGCATGCACAGAGAAACCCTGTCAATAACAACAACAACAATAACATTCATGGTCTAAGCCCTGAATAAGCTCCACATCAAAGTGAGCCTGGCCTGCACCCTTGCTGTTGTCCCACACAACAGTTGTCCCGAACTGTTCTTTGCTTGCAGATGGATCAGATGGGGATTTCTTCCATTTGATTCTTTGGTTTGTTTCCTTTTGCTAAACACATCTCATTTCTTTCTGCCGGAATTTTACTGCAAAGAGTAACCCCAACCCTCTCAGCCCTTTACTTAGAAAGAACCTCGCTGACTTTAAGGTCCTCGCTCCCAACAACAGAACATCATTGAACCCATGCAGCCCAGCTCTTTGCCACTTTGTACCAAAGATAGCTTTTTCACCACTGTCTAAAAACACGCTCCTTGGTTCTGAAGGACACCTCACCAGCCTGGCCTTTTCACCTGAGGGCATCCAAAAGACTGAGACCAATCTGAATGTCTTCAGACCCCAGCACTCCTACCAGTGTGATGTCCAGTGCTCCTGAAGTCTCCCCTGACCCCGAGGACTCCTCTCCAGACTCTTCTCTCTGAGCCCTCATCAAATTACTTGTTGAAGCGTTATCTCCGAGCCCTTGCCTCTCCTGCTGCTAGATCCAAAGCTACTTTCATATTCCCAGATACTTTAGCATCGTCTCCCTTCTGACTACCAGAATGCTTGCTTACAAATGGCTGAAAGCTTTTCACATTCTTGGTGTACAGCAAGGGCCTACTTACTGGTTTATAGACAGCTGGTTTTTCTGTCTCCTCCCACATCGGAAGGAGTAAGGGAACACCCCAAAGTCTCTCTTACGGTGTGTTTCATCCAACTTCTCAGCCCTCCACCCTCATGACCCATTCATTCACCTCCCAAAGGCTTGTCTCCTGATGATATCATTGTATGAAGGGCCAGGATTTGTCAGGATTTATAAGTTGTTTTGTTGTTGTTGTTGGTTGGTTGGTTGGTTTTTTTTTTTTTTTTTTTTTTGAGACAGTTTCTTATGTAGTCCAGGCTAGCCTCAAACTCTATATGCATTCAAGGCTGGCCTTGAAATCCAAACCATCCTGCTTCCACCAAGTGCTGAGATTTCATCACAGACAGGGAGGGCCATCAGAGCCACCTGGAGGTGGGGTGATGCCAAGGCATCCTGTTCCTAGTCTTCTCATGAAATCTGAGGTTTACAGCAGTGCCATGGATAGTGTGCTTGGCTGGCTGCCAAGCAGATCCAGGAGATCTCAGGATTCGAAGGCCACTGTTAGGCGACACCCACCAGCACCATTCTTTCCCAAGAATCGGTGAGTTATTCAGTCAGCCCTGTGTTCTTCCACTAGATCGAAAGCTCCATAAAGTGGGCCTGACAGAGTCTTTTTGCACATCATTAAACCCTTTGGGTCTAGCACAATGCCCAGACAATAGCAACCAGTACTTGTTTTTGGATGAACTCCACACATTTAAGTCATTCATGGTTAATGACAATGGTTCCTGCTTTTAAAAGTAGACGATTTTTTTTCAGATGTAGGCATCTGAGTAGAAGAACCTTGCAAATGTTCCCCCTCTCTATTATATATACCATGAGATTTGCGACTTAGAAGTTATGGCTCAGATTACCAGCTACTTATTAACGTCTATTCACTCCTAGCTTAGTAAGAGAACTCCCGCTGAAGCTCAGCAGACTGCCACTGTGACTCGGGACAGACCCCAGCTGCCTAGAAGTCAGGGTGACCAACTTGTGGACACCTAAGGGAAGGCATTACATGGAACTTCTGCAACAGCATCCAAATAAGAGCTTGTCATATCCTTACTTGTCACAGTGCCCACCGCCTTCCAGGCTAAACTGAAATGGCACTTCTAAACCAAGAGGTGCCCTAGGGAATTAACAGCTTTGTTTTAAAACAATGAAGCGGAGCTAGGCACAGTAACACACACCTATCATCCCAACAGAGGTAGTTCTAGGTCATACAAGTTCTAGGTCAGTCTGGCTATACAGCAAGTTCTAGGTCATAGAGGTTATATAGTTAGACCCTGTTTAAAAACAAACAATAAAATAAAATGGCAGGGCAGAAAGATAGGCCTGTGTCCACTAAGTGGCCAGAGAGCAGCCATTCCAGCTCTGGAGTTCCTAATTCCAGGCGATAACAAATCCTCCTGTCTGCTTCCTTCTCTTTCCTTCTCTTCTTCTATGAGAGAAGCCACTGGCCTCCGTGATTAGTTCTCTTTGATAAGAAGCCAAACACTATTGCTGTTAATCCCTCCTCTGAGTGAGGAAGAGAGGTTCAGCCTCTCCCACGGTCAAGGGGTGGCCACGTACCCCTAGGTTCATTATGCTAATTCACGTGGCTTTCTGTCACGTGCAAACGAGAATCCAGACTGAGCCTGGGCTGGCAGTGCATAGCTGTAATCCCTCTACTCAGGAGGCTGAGGCAGGAGGTTCTCAATAAAGAGACCTCCTAGTGAAACCCTGTTTTGAGACCCAAACAGGGAGTCTGCCCGTGCTAAGACATGGCTACAAGGAGATCAGGATGGAAATGCAGACAAAGTATTAATGGAAACAGCCAATATTTACTGAGCCCTTACAGGGTGTTAGACAATGTCTGGCAACATTACTGAGCATGTCTCTTTTGGGTTGTTAGCCTAGCCTTTAATGGCTAAACCATCTCTCCAGCCCAACCACATCTTTTTATCTCCCCAGTAATCCCACAGGTTGATACTACTATGCCCATTTTTCAGATTAGGAAACTGAGGCACAAATGGTGGCTGCCCCCAGACCACACATCTCATATTTTAAGCCTGCTGGGGTATAAAGTAGAGGTTATGACAATGCCAAGGTCTTCTTAGCTGAAGTTCTAATTTCCCACTGGCAAAAGCTGAGGCTCCAGGCCCCTTGTCTATGTGGGGTCCAGTGGCAGAGTGAGGAGCAGGAAGAATGTGTCAGGGTGTGTCTGTGAAGCCCCCACCACAGCAACAGGCCAGTTACCACTGGTCTTTGAGAACAGTACAGGAAGGTCCAAGTGATCTGCAACATGGCCAACCTGTGCTGGTGGAAGACTGGCATGTTCTGTTCCCATGGTAAACACTGGTATGTGCCATGTGTGGGCGGACATCGCCGTGGGAGCTCAGGGCCCCTGGGTTCAGAGCTGCTGGTGCTGGGTGAGTCAGCTGCTGCAGAACTTTCTGGCACGACTGCAGCTACAATCAAAGGAGCACTAAAGGGACAGGGGCCAACACCCAATCCGCTAGCGCATCTTTCTCTCGTCAACAGCCATCCCTCACCCACAAGGCCCACATTCAGCCAGCATCCACCCACCTATTTAGCCCGCACACAGGTGACTCAGACGGCTGTACCCCAGGAGGGCGGCTGACTGTCCCCTCTTAATTCATCCCAGCCATCCCCACTGGTGACAGACTCCTTGCTTACACAGCTCAGTACGTGGCATATCCCTGGAGAATGCCAGTCAGTCCTGGGAGACTCAAGCTAGCCCGATTAGACTGACCAGAGGAAGCACGGAAAGCACTCACTGTCACCACTGCTGGCGGAAAGCCTCTTTCTCTCTTTTGGAAGTGAACAAAGGTGGAGTCCCAGTTTGCACTAGCAGCTATCTTGAGGCTGTGAAGAGCAGACAGAGTGCAGAGCTGCCTCTGCACCTCAAAGAAATGCTCTGAGCCACCAAGAGGATGAGGTGCCCCTTCTAGGTGAAATAAAACAGCAACCAAGAGGGTGGTGGGACCGAGATGCGGCAAGCAACACAGAGGACCCTGTCGCCCACGCTGGAGAGATGGCCAAGCAGGTTGGGGAGGGTCTTCAGAATGACCCCATAATCCTTTCAGCTCCCAAACACTCAGAGAAAGCCACCCGCATGCCTGAATGCTCCATTAATAGGATTCTCTGCCTTCATCACCATCCATCAGCTGAGGAGGGAGCAGAAGGAATCAGGGAGCTACAGCCTCTAGGGCAAACCACTGGCGACATAAAAAAAACACACAGCTCTCATCCCAACAGGGATAAGAGTTTATTCTGGAGCATTTAGGTCGCCCCAAATTCCATGTTCCAACACAGTAACAGTTTTACGAAGTGTTAGCAGTAACATAACAAAGAAAGTAGATAAAACAACACACTTAAAATATATTCATTGAAGGTCTGGAGAGATGGCTCAACAATTAAGATTCCTAGCACCCACAACAGGCTCACCCCCCCCCCCCGCCCCCTGTAACTCCAGTCCCTAGGTATCTTATGCACCCATAGCCATCCTTGCCCAGATAAGAGCAGGGGCCAAGGTCTCTGTCCCCAAAGGGACAAAGGATAGTTACTCAGAGTCCTCAGTGGGAACACGCCTTGGTACCCGAGTTTACCCTCTCTCTGATGCCCCTAATTGGAGTCTCCTTTCCCTAGCACCTCACAGGAATCACCCCCTTCCACAGCTCTATCTTCTAACAGAGGTTACAACAGGTCCCAGCCCTCAAGCTCTTTTAGAACCTTACTGTCCCCTTTCCCTGGGGCCTGGGAAAGCTTGTATCAGATTCCAGACTAGAATGGTACAGAGACCATGCTGTCCAGCATCCAGGCTGACTTGGAAGCCGCCCAGCCTCTCTAGGGACACTCATTGCTGGAAACCACGCGCCTGCTAGGAGGAAGCACGAGTCACAGGAGAGGGGATATATATACACCTGTTGGTGCTGACACCCACCATGACCCTTGCCGGATTCTTACTGTGTAGTCAGGTGATTTGACTTTCGGGATTTTTTTTTTTTTTTTTTTTTACTTTGGGATTTTTGTTTTTTCTTTCCCTCTAGTGGGCCTACTTTGAGGAGGTCCTTCAGTAACCGCACCTACTTCTACTTCCTGGTTATACTTTGAGGATTTTCGACACATAGAACTTCAGAATCATAGAATCAGCTTAACTCCGGAAGGCGCTGTGGCTAGTTACTGTCGTTTAGCCCAGGGTAGCCCGCGGTGGAATCCAGAGCGTTCTACGGGGCAGTGTTGCTCGGATTTGGGCATCGGCTCACCCACTCCGTTAGCTCCATATTTTGTGGGTGGCTGGGTGGGGGTGACAGACCTTTACTGCGCCTCAGTTTCTTTCTCTGTAAAATGAGAGTGGCATCGTGCTCGGCTAGCAGGGTCTCTCTGAAGTGTGAGTAGGTCACCACACCTGCTTTACCGTGTCGGGGGTCACTGTTCCCAGCTCCCACTGAGAGCCGACTCATCCTCGCTGGGCGAGTCTGACCGCCAGCGCCCTCGCCTCTTAGGGCCTGAGTCACCACGCTGTGCGTCACCCGCGCCTCTGCTCCGCGACCTGCAAACTCACCCTGAGTCAGCGGCCGGGCGCGTCCACTGAGCGCATCCGGGGGGGGCTTCGCAGCGGGCAGCGGGCAGTTACGTGGGCGTGGGACACGGGACTTCGATCGGGCGGCGCGGGGGCCGGTATGATCACATCGCGAGCCGAGCCACTCGGCGGGACAGGGGCAGCGCCGTCGCACCACCACCCCCCCGCGGCCGCGCGATGGTACAGCCCGGCCGGGTAAAGCGACTGGGCGGCGCTGGCAGCCACGGAAGCGCTATGGGGCTGCGCGCGGGTGGAGCGCTGCGGGGAATGAGCGCCGGGCCCGGGACGCCGGAGGGACGGGGACCCGGGGGCGCGCAGGGAGGCAGCATCCACTCTGGCTGCATCGCTGCGGTACACAACGTGCCAATCAGCGTGCTCATCCGGCCGCTGCCTTCCGTGCTGGACCCGGCCAAGGTGCAGAGCCTCGTGGACACGATCCTGGTGAGCCCGCGTGAGGGAGAAAGAGAGGGCGCGCGGGTCAGGGGGTCCTGGATCTGCGGAGAGCTCAGCTTGGCCTGTGTGACCTTGACGGACCGGCCGAGTCTCCCGGGGCCTCCGGTTTCTCACTTGGACTTGGCCATAAAATAATGATCCGTGACGCACGTACTCAAAAGTGCTGCGGTCGCCCCGAGCTGATGTTATCTTCTCGGATCAACTCTGTGAAGTAGCTTCTGTACCTGCGGTACAGAGAACGAACTGGGGCACAGGAAGTTTGGGTTTTCTAGTTTTGTTTTGTTTTGTTTTAAAGCAACTTGCCCCTAGGTCAAGTGCTGACCAGATGGTACAGTAAGACTTTACACCTAAGCAAACTGGGCTTCCTGGCCGTGACAATCATGGCAAAGACTGGGTGTGCCTGTTGGGAGGATCTTGTCCATACAGGAAGTGGGAGAAGACAAAGATCGGCGTATCACAGAAGGAGGATCCCCTCAGGAACTAAGGGTTGGAGGACATTTGTGTTAGGTTAGACCTGCAGGGCTTCCCATCCCTTCTTGAGCAGTGGGGGCCTGAGACCCCCTAAGTCCCCGGAATCTTTTAGTCCTAAAATTTGCACCCTTGGCTTCCTGTGTGAACTGCACAAAAGCAGGGCCTTTGCCCCTTGTGTGGTTGCTCTGGAGATGACTGAGATCCTGGGATGCCCTGTGAGTACCACTCAGCCTGTGCATGGAGTTACCCGACTCCAGGAAGCGCTTCCATCTGTGCGCATGGTGCTAGGAATAGCTTTGGCACATTGAGCAGGAGCACCACCATCGCACTGCAGCTCTAGCTCTCTAGCTTCTCATCGCTTTGTTGCTTCTGACTCCTTAGTCTGTCTTGGCGTCAGTGTCTGCCCTGCTCACCCTATGTGGGTCAGGCAGTCTGTGACCTCACAGCCACCCGGCTGCCCCCTAGCACAGCTGGAATCCTGGTGGGCTTTAAAGACCAGTTTGGACACCTCTCTCCCATGCTGGAGCCACAGGCTCTGAAGACAAGAACCCGTCTGCCTTGGCCACCTGCATATGTTGCCACAGACAGGATTGCCTAAAACAAGACCCAAGTCCAAAGTTGTGTTTTGTTGCTCTTTTTCAGGCAGGGTGAGTCTCCTTATAGCCTAGGCTGGCTTGAAACGCATCCTCCTGTTTGTCTCCCGAGTGCTGCCATTACAGGTGCACTCCACCAGGCCCAGGTCGAAAACTATCTTATTGCGCTAAAGTAAGAAACCATCAGGGCCATTTTCTTGAGGCCCTGAGAAGTCTTAGCTACTTTTCCTTTTGCTGTGACAGAACACCCTGACAAATGTGACTTACAGGCGAAAAGGGTTTCTTTGGGCTGACAGTGCATCTTGTCAGGGGGAGTCCTGGTGGCTGAAACTCCAGTCAGACTGATGAAAGCCCACTCGTACACAGCTCACTTCCTTCTCTTTATACAGTTCAGGATCCTAGCCTAAGGACTGATGCCTCCCACAGTGGGCGGATCTTCCCATCTCAGTTAACCTAACCAAGACAATCCCCCACAGACGTTCGCAGAAAGGCCCACCTTCAAGCCACTCAGGATTTCATCAAGCTGACAATGGAACCCCTTAGCTGAGGGCCCCTCCCTCATCTTCAAGGCAGCAGGAACTGGTAGAGGCCTTCTCACTTCAGGTCAGCACAAGGCCTGCCATGTGCAGCTGTCTAGGGCCACCCCTCCATGAATCCTCCCATGCGTAAGCTCGGTGACCTCAACCACTGACCTGCTGGTTGGACGTAAGAGAGCGTCTTCACAGCACAGGTCTGTCGCTGCTCTGCAGAGGACCCTGGGTCCAGGCCTTTGGGCTCTTAATCTAAACTAGTCCGTATCTGTAACTTCCCAAGTGGTTCTGTGCTCCTTGTCACTTCAGAGAGAGAGAGAGAGAGAGACACGTGGGCCTCCTTTCTGGCTTGTCACCCATGAGACTGTCTTCAGAGCGCTTGTCACTCCATTATTCCTGTCTTCCTTCAGTCTGTACCTGGGACCCACACCCCGTCAGAGTGAGACTGTTCTTGCCTCCTGGCTGTGCTGTGTCCCCCCACACGTGGCCAAGTGGGCACAGAGTGTATCATTCACATGGATATGGATAAATGTTCCACACGTGGTTTTGGGGGAAGCCCTCACTGCCATTTGCAGCATCTACCATTCCTCTGCTAGAAAGTCTCTTGGGGCTGATTTTCAAGCTGCCGGGGTACCCCCAGGTGGCTGAGAGCCAGCATGCGCTCTCTGTAGGCGCTCCCCTTGCCTTCCTAAGCACAGTGGTATGCTTACTCACCCCGTGACCCTTCTCTCTAGGAGGACCCTGACAGCGTGCCCCCCATCGACGTCCTCTGGATCAAAGGGGCCCAGGGAGGCGACTATTACTACTCTTTCGGGGGCTGCCACCGCTACGCAGCCTACCAGCAGCTGCAGAGAGAGACCATCCCTGCCAAGCTTGTGCGGTCCACCATTTCAGACCTGAGGATGTACCTGGGCGCGTCTACGCCAGACTTGCAGTAGCAACCTCCTCATCTCCCCAGCCCCACTTCCCCAAGCTCAGAAGACACGGGTGGCCCCCAGGGGGTGGGACCAACAGGGGTATGTTCTCTTTATACCTAAGGGGAGCCGTCTGCCTCTTGGTGCCTCTGCACTAGCCCCCAGGACCAGGAGTAAGGGGGCCCCCGTTCTCCTGTGCGTGAAAAGATATCTTACATGGCCGAGATGCTGAAAGAGAACCACAAGGAGGAAGTGGGAAAGGAGATGGACATGGAGACATGGACTCCCTCCGTTGTTACCTTTGATAACTCATCACTACATGAACTAGGTACTAGGAAGTAAAGGAAAACCCAGGTCACTGTGGCTTAAGGGGAAGAGGCTGGTTTTCCCCATAGCCTGAATCCTGGCTTGTGTCAAGCTATCTGTTGACAGGTATTGTGCCAAGAGCTCAGTGAAGGTAGGGCTTCCTCAGTAATCCTTTGGCCTTGCCCTCATTGCTCCTTACTTCCTAGCCACAAGATGCTTGCTGTATTTCTAGGAATCATGTCTGTGCTCAAGAAAGAAACCCACTGGACCAACTTTTATCAGAAAGGAAAACCTCATTTAGAGGTTCAGGGTCCTGGTCTCTGCAGTGTCCTTGGTCTGAGCTAGCCATCATTGCCGCCCACAGTTACAGATGTTAGGGAATGCTGTCGCAGCTGAGCATGACTGCCTTGTTGCCCCCCTGGAACTGGCGCTGTGCCTCCTGCAATAAAACTGGGATCCCCTTAGCAGGAAAGGAAGACGTGTGTGTCAGTTAGCCTTTGCTGCGAAACAAGCCATCCCCAAACTTCACCGCTGAAAAAGTACTCGTTTTCCCATGATTCTGTGGGTTAGCATTTGGGGCTAGGCTCCCTTGGGCAGCTCTGCTGGAATGGCTGGTCTTACTCATGAGCCCACAGTGAAGGGTCACCTCAGCTGGGCCTGCTTGGGCTGGGATCACCTCAGTCCATGTTGTGGCAGTTGGGTTGGCTTGGTTATCCTTGTTTCCCCTCTATCAGGTCAGCACGGGCTTATTCTCAGGATGCCTCAGGGTTCTGAGAGGGAGAGCAGCGGAGACAAGGGAGGGGCTGGAGAGGTGGCTCAGCTGTTAAGAGCACCCTCATGGTGATTCACAACTAAATGCCAGTCCCAGATGACCTGGCGGCCTCTTCCAGCCTCTGTGGGCACAGGCATAAGCACTCAATGACATTTTTTTTTAAGTGACAAGATTCCTACAACCTGGTGCCGGGACAGTGTCACTGATGCTCAGTTCATGCCTCAGATTTAAGGGGTGCGAATGGAGCCAGCTCTCGATGGAACTAAAGAACACAGGGCCATTGTTTGTCACAGATGAATCTTGGTGGGCAAGTGACAATTTCTCCCTCCCACACGTAAGCACTCCTCATGCAAAGGGCCTTGCCGAGTCTTAGCCTCAGTGACAGACAGTTCTCAAGACCTACAAGTGGTGGCATGGTGTCTCCAAAAGCGGGTACCCCAGCCCCGAGGGTGACTCCCCAGCAGCATGGGGTGTGCAGTGGGGTGCTGCAGGGGGGCTTCTGTGAACAGAGCCCTGAAAGGCTGGGGAGAGGCACAGGAAGCAGCCGAGTGAGCTGGCACTTGCTACACTGCCCAGAGACCTTAGCCGCTTGTCATTTTTGAACCTCGGTTTTCCCATCTTAACAGTGAGGACAACGGCCCTCCCACCCACTGAGTGTCCCAGAAAGTGAAATTGAAAGGGATAAAATGCAACATGGTGCTTGGACCAAAAAGAGACAGGGAGCGAGAGCATTAGCAACATGGGCTCATATGGTCAGGGATTTAGTTCCAGTGTGGGCAGCCGTCCAGCTGGATGGGCTGGATGAAGAATGGAACTTGTTAGTCTCTGCAACTTTCTGTAAATCTAAAATCATTCTAAAATAAAATTTTATTTAATTTAAAAAAAAAAAAACAGACACAATGCAATGGCTTTAGCCCAGCAGTTTGGGTTTGATGGACCTTGCCCTTGGAACTTAAGGTCTGGGGCCCAGGAATGGGCATTTCTGGAAACAGCTGGGACCCCAGGAACAAATATTTCTAGAAGGTTCTCAGGTGCATTTGCTGTCCAGGAAACACAGCCAGGACTCCAGTCAGATGACAGCTTTTTTTGTACTGGGTCCAGGATACCTGAGCTCTGGACCAGCTTGGGCAGGTATTTCCCTTCCCTGGAAGGAGGGTAGCATGGTTCTCCGAGCTCTGCAGCCCTAGCTTTGTGACCAGGTCAGGAGAACAGAGGATGTTCTGGCTTGGAGTGTTGCTGTCTGTAATGAAGAAACCCCCGTGTCCCTGTGGGGACAGGTATCTACAGCCACGCACCCCACCTGAAGGATGTCTCCATTTGGAGAAAACCAACCAGCAGGCCTCAAAAGGAGCAGAGGACGGGGTGGAGGTCATTTAAGAATGGCAGCTGGTCCAGACCTGTAACCCAGCACTGGAGAGGCTGAGACCAGATGACAAGTTCAGCATCAAGACCCTAGTGGGGCGTATGCCTTTAATCCCAGCACTCGGAAGGCAGAGGCAGGTGGATCTCTGTGAGTTCGAGGCCAGCTTGGTCTACAGAGAGTTCCAAGGCTGCACAGAGAAACCCTATCTCAAAACAAACAAACATCTTCATGGGAAGAATAGCGAGTTCCAGACCACCCTGGAAAACTTAGTAAAATCCTCTCTCCACATAAGAATAGAGAAGGGCAGGAGCTTGGCAGGAGAGTATTTGGCTGGCATACCGGATTGGATTCAATCTTCAGAAAGAGAAGGGCCGGCAGGGAGAAAGGGGCGTGATCAATTGGGACTGAGCTGCAGTTTCCTCTTCCACCAGCAAGTGGCGCTGTTTTCCCGTCCCTAGCGCAGAACTACGGTTTGGGGATTGCGCCGGGCTGGAGGGCTTGGTTCAGGGAGAGGGATTGTGGTGAACTGAATTGAAGCTTGGGTTCCGGCCTGAGGAGGCTCAGGCTCACCCTGCCTGGGTGTACCTTAAGGGTGCTGGGTTCCTCTACAAGAGGCATCTTCAAGAAGCTTTCTGGGTTCTCGTGATATCATGTATCCCTTCTGTTGCCCTCAAGAAAAGGCACTGTGTTGGGGTCTCCGGGGTTCTAGGAGGGGTCCCCGAGGCTCCGGGAGGCCCAGGACCAACCCCTCCACGGTAGATTTAGGTTTTATTTTCTCAGCTTTATTAAGACGGTCTAATCTTAATTAGTTAAGATTAACTAATTAGTTGATGTTTGCCTGCCTGTAATCCCAGCACCTCGGAGGCTCAGGTAGGAGTATTGCAAGTTTAAGGTAAGCTTAGGCTACGTTGTGAGGCTGTCCCCCCAAACCCTAAAAGATATTAAAAGCTTAAATAATTGTTTTCGGTTAAAACTTCGGTTGAAGTCCATCATGGTTCCTAGACCTGGCTGCCCCTTTAGCCATTCTGCCTGTCTGCAGCATTGCATACGTGTGTGTGTGTGTGTGTGTGTGTGTGTGCGTTTTGCCTACATGCATGCCTGTGCATCACTCGTGTGCCTGGAGCCCACAGGGGCCTGAAGAGGGCACCACTCCTCCGGAGCCAGATGCAAACAGTTGTGGGCCCCTGTGAAGGGGCTGGGATTTGAACCCTGGTCCTCTGAAAGAGCCGCCAGTGCGCTGAGCCATCTCTCTGGCACCCTTTTTAAAACGCTGTTTTCGGGTTGATCTCTCTCGGCACTGGCCATGCCTCCACTGGCAGCCACACTCTTTTCTAGCTCTCTCAGGCTGGCACCTGCTCCACGGCCACAGTTTCTGAATGGCCTCCCCACCTGCTGTTCCCTTTCGGATTTGTTTTCCTCCTCACGCTCTGTGGCTTTCCTCTGTCTCTGCGGATGTCTGCCTTGCCCACTGAGATGTGAGTCTTGGCAGCTCTTCTTCCCCACTTACCGCCCTGAGCCCAGCACAGACAGCAGTTGAGCAAAGACAGCCCTTGTGAGGGAGACCATTCTTTTTCACTGCTGCCTGGTGTTCCAGGGAATGACCGCGTATCAGTCATTCTCCTCTTAGTGGACACGTGGGGGTCCACTGGCTGCTTGATCAAGGTCTGATCTCCACATCCCATGTTGCTATCAGCTAGACACCTAGATGCGGAACAGCTTAACAACAGTCTCCTGTCCAGTTTCTCCTTATCAGTGACCTCTCCAGATGGGCTGCTCCAAATGCTACCCAGGCAGAGCTTGGGGACTTTTTTTTTAATTGATTATTTATACGATATTCTGTCTGAGTGTGTGCCCGCATGCCAGAAGAGGGCACCAGATCTCATTATAGATGGTTGTGAACCACCATGTGGTTGCTGGGAATTGAACTCAGGACCTCTGGAAGAGCAGTCCTTGTAATGTCTGAGCCATCTCTCCAGCCCGCTTGGGGACTCTTCTTCCAATCTACAGCCCTTCCTTTGGATCATGATCACGGTTAAGAATAAAAGAAAGCCCTAAGCCCCTTCCCCTAGCTTGGCAGCTCACAACCATCTGTAATGTCCTCTTCTGGCCTCCGTGGCCACCTCTACCCAAGTGTACATACTCACACACAAGCATGCATATAATTAAAAATACAATTTTTAAGACAGAAAACACATTTGGGGCACTTTCTGTGGCCCCCTAAGCTCGACAGATGGCTTTCGGGGCTTTGTGCCCAGCACTAAGAGCATCTATCTCTTACAGAGAGGAACAGGCCTGTGCAGATGTGGGGTGAGGAACTGAATGAACTCTGGCTGCAGACCGCTCACTCGGTGAGGATGCGAAGCCCCACCAGCCTGCAGCTACAATAGTCTCTCTGGGTGGTCCCTGAACTGCTTGCTACCCTGGACCTCAGGGCACTAGGCTTCCAATGGGCCGGGACGCAGGTGCCAGTGCTGGAGACAGCAGGCCAGGTCTGGAGTCTGGGTCAGAGGGGAACCTGGGAGAGCCTTGACTGGCCTGGCCTGGAAGAGGCCTGAAAGACCTCAGAACTTAATGGTGGGTTTATGGACCACACCTGGTCCCTGAGTCCCCCTTCCCTGTGTAGAAAGGAAACTGCCTGCTTCCCCACCCCCACAGCCCTGGAGGTGGACAGGATACACATGATCTTCCCTGTTGCACAGGTAGGAAACTGAGTCTCAAAATGAGCAGCCACCTGCCTGGGTGCTCCAGCTCTCTCCGCCCCGTAAGGCGGAGGGGGGGGCTTGGAGGCTCCTGCCCTGGGGCCCCATCCTGAGCCTGACCCCCGGCTTTGCCTGACAGATGACCTCAGCTGCTGCCAATCCATTGGTTCCAGCTCCGGGGGGAAGGAAGAACAAAGCGCGCTTTGTGGCCGGCTGTCCCCTCGCCCGGCGCGCCTGCCTCCGGGACCCCCTCCGGAACTCCCGGCGACGCCCTCCGGCCGACAGCCGTGTAATGTCTTCCAGGCGCAGGCTCTGCACGCAGCCGCTGGGCCGCCTCCCTGTCCCCGAGCCGCCTCTGCGCTGAGGGCTGGCCCCCGGTTCCGGGCAGGTGTAGCCACCTGACAGCCCCAGTGCACCACCTTGGGGTTAGCACTTTTGGGTGGGAAACACTGAAGCCGGCTTTGGAGTCCTTACTGCCGCTGCGGCTTGTCACTTTAGACCGACAGTCCTGGGTTCCAGCGTCTGTGCCACTGACCAGCTAACCAGCTCTTTGAGAGCGCCGTCCCTCAAAGCAGTAAGGACACTGACTGTGCTAAGGTTATCTTCCACCTTGAAGTTTCAGGATCACCTTGGCAGAAGTAGTGTTCACCCTCATTTAAAAAAGGAGAAACCCCAATTCCCAGCTACCCTGGTCATGAGTGAACCTCTCCAAGTCTCAGTTTCCTACTCTCCCCACGTAGCTGTCTTACCACTGTCCAGAGGAGCATACAGCTGGAAGCAGGTGCCTGAATGGGTCTATTCAGAAACCCGGACATTTTTAGGACTCTTAGTGGAGGCTGCAGCAGCCCTTGGGCTTACAGAAAATCCAGAGGTTCTGCCCTGACCTAAAGACCTCTCCCTCTTAAGTAGCAAGTGCACAGTTGTTTTTGTTGTTGTTTTGTTTTGTTTTGTTTGTGGCTCTAAGTCATGCAGAGACATGGCCTGCCTGAGGCCACTGAGAGGAAGGGGGAGAGAGGCCAAGGCTTAACCCGGAGGAAGCGCGCGCCATCTTGACCGCCCAGGTGATGTGAGCAGACAAAGGGGTAGGACATTCTTGAAGGTGGAGCCGGGGTCCTATCGTGGCTGGGACTATGGCATGAGCCTCACTCAGCAGCTGGTGCCCTGAGAGACTCAGTGAAGCACGGACACAGAGTGGAACCCACTTTCTGGGAGCTCAAGGAGTGGGGAAGGAGAGAAATACAGTTCTAAAAAACCCAAGAGAAAACGGTGTCTGTGCCTGTAATCAGGGCTGAGTAGGCTGAGGCAGGGAGGTCAGCATAGGCTACGCAGAAACACCCTGTCTAAAAAGAATCCCAACCAACCACCCCCCCCCCCAAAAAAAAGCATCAATGCCACCTTTATGGGAATTTGGAGGGTTTGCTGGTGCCTTTGGGGGTGGCTGATCTTGAGTTTCTGAATTTGCTTTGTCTTACATAAAAGGAACTGGGAAATAAAAAAGAGCAAGAGGAATGGCTGAGCTCTCTCCTGGGGTGGGGTGGGTACCGAGCACCCACCCGCTGGGCTGCTTTCTTAGCGCCGCTGGCTGTCTCACCTGGGGGAAGCTTTCCCGAGGACAGCAGGGTTGCAAAGGGATCCTCTGTCCCTGGCTCCAGTGCCCTCTCCTGTTTTTCTGTACTTAACCACACACCGTTGCCTGGGTTTGTTCTCCAAATGCAGCTCTTAGCTCCTTACAACGACACCTTGAGCCAGGTGCCTCAACCTTGCAGGTGAAACCCAAGACTCACCCAGGTGAGGTCCAGGAATCTATCCTGGACACCATCCCTGGAAGCTGATCTGATCCAGCCACGGGCTGCTGTCTCTTGAAGGTCTGCTGCTCTAGGAAACGCCCTGCACCTGGAAGAAGAGGCGCCTTAAGCTTAATTCAGTATGTGTGCACGGAGTTCCCACGAAAATTTCAGTCGGTTTGTGTGGCCTGAAAGTGTTTGAAGATCACATTTAGAAAACCACTCCAGGCTCCTCACAAACAACCCTCTAAATGCTCACTCCATTCCAGACAAGCAGCCTCATAGGCTTCCAGACCTCAGGGCCTTTGCGAGCACGCTCTCTCCCCTTAGAATGCTTTCCCACAGAGTAGCCCATCTTTACTGACATCTTTCAGTTCCCAGCTGAAATGCCTACTCCCTGCAGAGGTCTCCTTTACCGTTCTCTCTACCTCCCCAGCAACTGCCATTTCTTTTTCCTCTTTATTTGTAGCTATTTCGTCCCTAAGCCCGTGTTTTTGTTCTCTTTCTTGATGTCCCTCCAGGATGTAAGCTCTGTGCAGTCAGAGCCTGGTAGACAGAGTGGCTAAGTACCCTGGTGAAGCAGCTGGGGTGAAGAAGAGCCTGGAGAAGAGCAGGTGACGGGGCGGGCATTCAGGCTGCTCCTCAGCAGAAGGCTGCAATGACTGATCTTGGCTGTCGACCTGACAGAGATTTTCCTGGTTGTTGGTTGATAGAGAGTGGCCCTGTCCACTGTGGGTGGTTCTATCCCCTGGCAGGTGGGTCTGAGCAATATAAGAAAGGTGGCAGAACGTGAACTAGAAACAAGCTCACATTAACTCAGAGAGCGGCGCTCTCTGGAGTTTCTGATTCAAGGTCTTGCTCTGACTTCCTTGGTTGACTGTAACTTGTAAGATGAAGTGAACCTTTTCCTCCCTAAGTTGCCTCTGGTCATGGTTCTTAGCATAGAAACAGAAAGCACACTAGAATGAAGGCCAGAGCACAGGTTAAGGTGCTTGCCAGCAAGCCAGATCGAGTAAGTTAGACCCTGGGCAGCCACTCAGTAGAGGAGAAAATGGACTCCCACAAACTGTTTCCTACCTCCACATGTGTGCCAAAGCATACCCATGAGTGAGCTGTCACATGCAGTCATTTGTTGTTATTACACACACACACACAAACACAGAGCTTATGTGCCCCACATCCATGCAGAATCCTGAGGAGCTGAAGAGGCATCAGATTTCTTGGAACTGGAGTTGTAGACAATTGTGAGCAGCCACGTAGGAGCTGGGAAATGAACCCAGGTCCTCTGGAAGAGCATTCAGTGCCCTTTGTTCCTGAGCTGTCTCCCTAGCACCCAGACATCTAAATTTAAATGCATATATTTTAAAGCCCCTGTGTAGCCCTGGCTGTCCTGAAACTTGCTTTGTAGACCAGGCTGGCCTTGAGCTCTCAGAGATCCACCTGCCTCTGCCTCCCGGGTGCTGGAAATAAAGGCATGTGCCACCACTATCTGCCTAAAGTCACTTTTGAGGTACAATTTACTTGCAACAAAATGAGCCCATTTTAAGTGTTAGAAAACATGTCTGTCTTTGTTTTAATTTGTTTATTTGGTTAGTTTATGCATGCACCATGCTCAGCATATATGTATGCATGCCTGGTGCCCATGGGAGGTCAGCAAAGGTGACAGATCCCCTGGAACGGGAGTTACAGATGACTGTTAGCCACCATGTGGGTGCTGGAAATCGAACCTGGGTCCATCTGGAGAAACAGCCAGTGCTCTTAACTGCTAAGCCGTCTCTCCAGCTCCAAACAGCTTGACAAATTTACACAGCCATAGGACCACAGCTGCAGTCAAAGGCAGAGAATAGCGGTTACCCCATGAGTCTGTACTCATGCCCCCCCAAACCTCTTCACCAAAATGTACAGAGGGACATAGCTCAGTGGTAGAGCATTTGCCTAGGATGCGTGAGGTTCAGGGTCCAGTCCCCAGCACCACCACAGCAAAAAGTACCAGAGTTGGGGTGGGGGGGCAGTCGAAAGCCTTGCCAGTGGAAGGGGAAGCCAGGGTCCTCATCACATCCAAAAGGTACCTGAATACAGGTAACAAAGTGGAAACAAGGTACACGTGGAGCAGATCCCAACAAGACAACGTCTGAGATGCTGAGAGGCCCGAAGAGACAGCTCGAGAGCTCCGGAACCACAAGCCTCAGACAGGCGGAGCGAGGTGCAGTCAGGGAGCATGGCCCACTGGGTCATATCCTGCCACACAGGCCTAATGACCTGAGTGGCCTGGTGACGGGCAGACAGAAGACCCCCCCCCCCAAACAATGATCTAACGAGTGGAGAGCTGTAAAAATGAAAGACGGAAAGCTGGAGGGATAACTTGGCAAAAATGCACACCCTATGTGCATGAGGACCCGGGTGTGAACCCCTAGAATCCACTTTAAAAAGCTGGGTGGCACACACTTGAAATCCCAGTGCTGAGGAGAAGGGAACAAGCAGATTCCTGGGGCTTGCTGGCCACTCAGCCTAGCCAAAACGGCAAACCCCAGGCCAAAAAACAAGGTTGATGGTTCCTAGGGAATAACACCCAGGTTTGCCCCTGACGTCCCCATGAACCGCACACACTAATGCATGATACCCACCAACACGTGTACACACGCATGCATGCACACAAAAGGCACAAACACCCACGTCCCCCTCAAGATACTGGGCTGTTGCTCTAACAGTTTGCCTGTGTTAATCCAGGAAGGCTTTCCCGAGGAGGGAGCCTGGAAACAGGAACTTGACAGAGTGCATTCTCCTCTACTCTACAGATAGGGAAATGAAAGCACAGAAAGGTAACGAAACTTGTTCAAAGACACACAGGAGGAAGAGAGAAACAAGGGCTGGATGGAACCCAGGACTCAGGGCCCCAACCCACCATTTCTTCCAGGTGCCAGGTGGGTCCTAGAGCAGCAGGCAAGAGGGAGCCCGGAGAGAGACTCCCAGCCAGAGTCTGGAATCCATTTGCCAGGCCAACAGTGTTTTCCCAGGGAGAAGTAGGAGGCCCTGGCCTGCCCCCTCCCTAACACCATCTGTTCCCTGTTTATTTATTTATACTTAAGTCTCACCCTCCAACCCTGCTGGGGGCACCAAACATACCAGTATCCCTGCAGAGAGGGGCTCAGCGGACAGAGAGACCGTCAGACCCTGCAGGCTCAGGCAGGGCAGGCTCATGCCCCAGCTCGGCTGTCCCTGCCACGAAGCCGCTGTTCCTTATTTCTTCCTGGAGGCCAACCTGTGTACTTGGAAGGGCAGAACTAGCATAGCATGGTGGATAGAGCTCCACACAACCATGGGTGGCAAGACTGCTGCCCAGGTCCCTAGCTCTCTACGGAATGTACATCCCATCTCTGCAGAGGCAGCTTGTACATCACTGAAGGTCCACCAAGACAGAGCCCCTGTGTCCTCTCCTGGACCGTCACCCCAGGCCCTGGCCTTGTGTAGGAGGTTAGTGGTGCTGGTGCTCTGCCTGAGGTCAAGGCTGTCCTGTGAGCCTCCTCTCATCCACATGAAACAGTGGTTTCATCTCTGTCCCCCGGAAGCCACCCTGGAAGGGCTGGTACTGCCTGCCTGCCACAGTGACACCTAATGCAGACTCCAGGAAGCTGGGCCCCGCTGCTTACTAACACCAGCTCTCTGAAGGTCCAGCTCTGAAGGTCCGGGGCGGGGCTTCTCAAGTCACCCACTCCAGCCCTTTGCATACAACCTTCCTCCTCCAGAACTGTAAGGCAAGGGCACTTTCCTTCGTTCCCAGAGGCACCTTTCCCTTGGTCCTCTCCTGGTTTGGGCCTTCCTTTACGTTAACTGCAATCCTCTCTGTCGCCACTGAGCTTTCTGAGAGTGCCTTCACTAGCTCTCTGTGATGCTGCCTTGGCCTGCCACATAGCCCATCTTTAGGCTCACAGAGGTCCTGCTCTATTTCACTGAAGCCTGGGTCCCCCTTCCTGCTCACATCTCCTGCTTGAGCCTTCCTCCCTCACTGAGGTTCCTATCTTCAGGCAATCCTGACTCAGTGTCCCTTCTGGGCTCAGGGCCCTTTGCACAGCATACGGGGTTAGAGTACCATGGTGCCCTCAAAAGGCTTCTTGGAGAGTCACGGGACATGTGGGTAGACCCTGGTTCTGGGGTCCATACTGTGCAGTTGAGGCCATGAGAGCAAATGTCTGCAAAGTGAGGGAGCACTTCGGATGGGTCCACTGTGGTAGGGTGGGGGAGGACTGCAATTGGAGTCCCAAGAGACCAGAGAAGTGGGGAGGGGACATTTGCTGGCCACACCCCCCTGCCTAATGGGCCCTGGGAAAACTGAGGCTTATGAGGAGCTTCCATCCACCAGAGTCTTGCAAAAACTCTGCACTGGTTTTGAACCTAGGCTCACCCCACATCCCAGCTCCTCTCCAGCCATGCGGCCAGCCAGGCCTTCCAGGGCAATATGGGGGTAAGTCCACTTCAGGTTCTGCATTGTCCAGGCCTGGTGAGAAGGGGAAACGAGAAACCACGGGAAGGATATGAATTGTAGGGGTGGGGGAGGAGGGGCAGGTGTCCAGGGTGTTCTGTCCTACCCTTCTCTGTGCTCGATCTCCCACCCCAGTGGACCCCTGGCCCTCGCCGTGCCTCCTCATCTGGCCTCCATGTGCTTGCACTGCACCTGAGTACACAGGCTGGCCAATCTATCTTGGACTGTCAGAGGATCAATAGGGCTCCCAAGGCCAGCACAGCAGGGCACTGGATGGGGTCCCTAATGAAAGCCAAAAAGGGGACCTGGCGTCCATAGCCAGGCAGAAGAGAAAAGCCAGGCTAAGTGTGTGCTCCGGGCTGGAGCCAACATTTTAATAGCAAGAGAGTACCCGCAAGACCCAGCTCTCAGTGCTAAGACCTGTGGGTTCCCCTGGGTGTGGAAGTGGAAGGGAAAAGCAGACTGGTTTCCAGGCTCACGTTGCCCCTGACCTTGAGGACCTGTCCCTTACACTCCGTGAACTTTACTTTTGGAAGTGAAGGGCTGTAGCTATAGCTTAGTGGTAGAGTATTTGTTTGCTTGTGTGAGGACTTCATCCCCCTTAAGGAGGGCCAGGGCAGAGGTTGCACTGTCTGCTATGGTCCCACAGGGGGTCCAGAAGGCATAAGCCACCTAAGTCTCCTTTTAGAGAAAAAAAAAAAAAAGTCTCCAAAATTTGAGTGTAGAAATAGGGTGCATTCAGCCGAGCCCTACAGGCAGACCTGTCGCTATTTTAGCTCACCTATGTATCCAGCACACAGCAAGCAGAGACAGGGTGGGGAGTTGGGAGGTGGGGGGTGTCAAAGGGGCCTGGCTGGGTGGGGGAGGGAGGCTCGCCTGGCTGCTGCTGCTGCTGCTGCTGCAATCTTGCTCCCTGTGGACACGTTTGCTGCTGAGATCACAGTGACATCTGATATCATCATGGGGCAGGAAGCAAGGGAGCTGCCAGGTGGATGCTACCTTCATCACAGACCAAACCGAAAGGATCAGAAACGGGACAGGTCAACACCCTGTGCCCCTCTCTGAAGGCTTCCTGCTCTCAGTGCCTGATCTGAACCTAAGTGTGAACAAATAACAGAAGAACCAACTGATCTGTAGATTTAAAACATCATCAAGCAGCTAGGATTTTGTGGCGCACACTTCTAATCCCAGCACTTGGGAGGCAGAGGCAGGCAGATCTCTGAGTTCCAGGTCAGCCTGGTTGACATAGTAAGTTTCAAGCCAATCAGGTGTATACATTAAGACCCTGTCTCAAACATACACACACAAAGGAAGAAAGGGGAGAAAAAAATCATCAACCAGGGTGTGTCTGAAATCCCAGCCCTGGGGAGGCAGAGGTTGAAGGGCAATCCTGGGCTACACACCAAGGTACTGCCTCATAAATGAATGAAGTGAAAGCTGTAAAGTTAAAGAATAGTTAAGAGGCTGTTCCAGAGAAAGGAGACAAAGAAATGTTAAAAACTAAATGAAAAGTAAATAAATAAGTAAAAGTAAATAAATATCCTGCCTGCCACTGGATACTGGATCAGATAACGTTTCACTGGTTTGCTGTGAAGTCACAGGTGGACAGGCTGGTAAAGTGACCATCACTGTACCAGTGCCCTAGCTTTTGTGTTTGTCCTGTGATTTTGTAAAAGAACATTTTTTGTTTTCTATATAAAAAAAAAAGATACATGAACTTAGAGATAGGAAGAACTGTGCAGGCAACTGAGGGGCATTCAGAAAACAAACAAACAAACAAACAAAAACCCGTGTGCCAAGCAGAGCAAAATGCACCATTTAAGGAGTCTAAGGCCAGAGCACACAGCAATCCTTTGTTTTCTAGTCTTTCTGAATAAATGACGTTGCAAAGCAAAAGCCAAATGTGGATGTGCCCAGTCGGTGGGACCAAACCTCAGTGTGCACAGGTAGCATCCTGAGTCCTTGGCACGTGGGCCTTGCATCCATCCTCACAACCACCCCCCTTGAAGCTGGACCAATTCCCCTTTGTGTGGATGACAGAGATGCTGAGTATCTCACCCACAGCTAGAGGAGGAAGCTCACAGACAATGATGGTGGTGGTGAGGGTAGTGATGGTGGTGGTCGTGGTGGTGGTGGTGGTGGTGAGGGTAGTGATGGTGGTGATGGTGGTGGTGAGGGTAGTGATAATGATGGTGATGGTGGTGGTCGTGGTGGCAGTCGTGGTAGTAGCAATGGTGGTAGTGTTGGTGATGGTGATGGTGATGGTGATGGTGGTTCTGGGGCTTGTTTATGCTGGCTGGTGGGGTTTTCTTGCTGCTGTTGTTTGTTTGAGACAAGGTCCAGTGTATAATCCAAGCTAGCTTGAATGTGGTAATGGCTTCAGGGCATTGAACATAGCCCAGCGTCTCACACTGGTGTAGAGTGCTGTCCTATGGCATGACTCTGCCCAGCCATTACCGTCTTACTTTCAGAGCAGATGGTTCCTAGAATGAGACTCTCACAGAAACAGTCATTCATAATCTCTCATAAAAAAGCTGCGGGAGTCATCAAAACCTCACCTGACCACACCCTCTTCTGTCACCTCAGCCACACATGGCCTCAGCAGCAGCTGAAGGAAAGGAGGAGGGGCCAGCTTGCTCAGCTGCTTTCTTATATAATTCCCAGGGGTGGTATTACCCACAGTGGGCTGGGCCCTTCCACATCAATCATTAATAAAAAAGCCCCACAGACTTGCCTACAGGCCAATCCGAAGAGGAGTTTTCTCAATTGAGGTTCCTCTTCCCAAGTTGGGGGCGGGGGGGGTAGGGGGAGGGAGAGACTAACTAGGAACATCCTTGAGTATTACATCCGCCTGGGGACCATGAGCCAGTGGTGGCAGAAAGGGACCTCAGCAGGGGCCTCCCCAGAGACTGGGTGGGCAGTGAGGCCTGAACAGCATTCCTGTGGTACGGGGGATGTGGCCGCCTTCTGCATACTCTTGCGTGGCTGAAGTCTGGAGCCTCGGGTGAGCGTCAGTGCTAAGAGGTGAAGGGAAATATGAGGCAGGGATGGGTTGCATCACGATGCTTGGGGGGTGGAGAGAGGCTGTTTCTGGCAGGAAGCCAGGGCCTCCTTGACTGCCGCTCTCCTTCATAGCACCAGCCCTTAACAGGAGGCTGTGAAGAAGAAAACAGCCCTTCATTCTAGCTCCCGGGTTTCCAGAAGCCAAGGAGTGAGTGGTCCACCCAGGGGAAGCCAGCCCTCAGGAAGCGGCCTTCACCTTCCTGAGAGCAGGACTGTATCACCAAGCCCTAGTGGCTGCAGCACCCTCTACCCAGGGGTTTGAGTACAGGGTGCTTTTGGCCCTCACTGTGGACAGGGGCAGGGAGGTCCTCCCCTTGGGGCAGGCCTTACTTCCTCTACACACCAGCCTGTCCCTGCGTCTCAGGTTCCATTGCACCGTTGTGGCTGCATTTCCAGTGTGAACTGACAAACAGACGAAGGGAGCTGCCTTGCTCTTTTGGGGTCTTCCCTTAAGAAAGGACGGCTTCTCTAGGTGGGAGGAGCTAAGCCCAGCCTCAAACCAGGTTGGAGGTTTCACTGTGTGCACACACACACTACAAAATCACCACCCCTCGGCAGTACTCGCAGAGTTCATTTCCAAAACCAACATTTTGTGAGAAAACCTGTCTCAAGGAGAAAAGGCAGAGTGAGGACTGATAGAAGACATCTGCCCTGCACACATACATGTACACACAAGCATACCACACACACAATTGAGACAGGGTTTCTCTGTGTAGCCTTGGCTATCTTGGAACTCGCTGTGTAGACCAGGCTGGGCTCGAACACGGAGATCCACCTGCTTCTGCTTCCTGAGTCAAGTGCTGGGATTAAAGGCACATGCAGAATATATTCACAGAATATATTTTTCAAGAATGAAAAAAAATGAATGTGATGGTCCACACTTGTCATTCACATACCAGAGCTAGAGCATCAGGAGTCTGAGCCAGCCTGGGCTACAAAGTGAGACCCTGTCAAACAAACCGATAATAAATAAATAAATAGAGAAAATAAAAAAAGAATCAGCACAAAGAACTACAGGCAGCCAAGGAATGTTGAAAGTGGGAGAATAGCCTTCCTTAGGGAAGAGCACACCAACTGGCTTTCCAATAGCAAATGGTCAGCCCTGCACACATACATACAAGTAACATTGTACAGACTGAGCAGGTCAGGGTTAGGAGTATATGTGTATAGACACATATACATATAGCAACATTTAATGAAAAAAAAAAGAGAGCAAGGAGGGGTACATGGGAGTATTTGGAGGAAGGAAAGCGATGGGGAAATGGTGTCATTATATTACAGTTTCAAAAAATGAAGTAGTTTTAAAAAAATGAGTGAAGCATGTGTGGCCACACCCAGCTTTTTACATGGATGCAGGTGGCCGGAACTCAGCTCCTCAACACTTTTCGCAGCAAGTGCAGTTCCCCACGGAACCATCTCTCACGCCCTCCATCCAGATTACGGCCCTGTAACACTCCGACCATACTGCTCATGGCTCCGTCACGCCGCCATCACATACTTGTGCTGATGTTGATTTGACCCACCTGCTACCTGTAGGAGTTTATTTTGGATCCTTTTATTATTTCTTCAAAAAATGTAAATGAGGGTGGAGTGGGATGAGAGATGGCTCAAAGGTTAAGAGCTCTGTCTGCTCTTCCGGAGGACCCAGGTTTGGCTCCCAACACCCACATGGCAGCTCGGAACTGTTTATAACTCTAGGTCCAGGGGTATCCCAGACCCTCTTCTGGTCTCCTTGTGTAGTGCATGCAGGAGGCCCACATGCACACATTTACACACAACACTAATACACATACAATAAAAGAAAACTGTAATTTTTTTTTGTTTGATTAAATATAGGCTAAAAGAGATGGCTCAGAAGTTTAGAAGACGTGTCGGTCTTACAGAGGACTGAAGTGTGGTCTCCGGCGCCCGGGATGGGCAGCTTACAAGCGCCTGTAGCTCCGGCTGCAGTAGATCTGCCGCCCTCCTGGAACTCACTACAGAGATCAGGCTGACCTCAAACTCACAGAGGTCCTCTGCCTTTGCCTCTGTGTGCTGGGGTTACAGGCGTGAGCCACCACACCCAGCGGAAAGAAAGCTTTAAAAGAAAAAAAAAAAAATCAAATGCAGACACTTGAGTTTTGAAAGGAAACTTAGTTCACGACAGATAATCACTGTGGAAGCCTGCGTGTTCCCTTTCCTCTCTGTGAATCTCTCTTTATCTTGTCAGGGGCTCCTGGGTTTCTGTAAGAGACAGTTTCAGCCCCCGTGGCATGGCTTAAATGAGATGCTTCTATAGGTCTCGGGGATTTGAATACTTGGTGGCTATTTGGGGAGAATTAGGAGGTGTGGCCTTGCTGGAAGAAATATGTCGCTGATGTGGGCTTTGAGGCTTCAAAGAGAGCCATTCCCAGTGTGCCCCCTGCTTCCTGCATGTGGTTCAAAACGTGAACTCTCAGCTGCCGCTCCGGCTGGTTCTGCTCTCCATCATGGACTGTAACCCTGTGGAACCATAGGCCCCCATACACGCATCCTTCTGCAAGCTGCCTTTGTCATGGTGTTTCATCACAGCCACGGAAAAGCAACTAGTACAATCCTCAAGAGAAACAAATTCCAAGGCCGTTCACGTCCCGTATATAAAGTGACAGTGTTTGCATAGAACCTGGGCACATCCGCCCATCTGCTGGAGACAGACCCCCAAGGCCTCTCACCTGCCACCTGCTGGACAGGTGCTCAATCCATCTGGCTACATCTCCAGTTCTTCCCATGTGTGTCAAATCACCCCCATGTGACTGCTAACATCAACTGTAACAGAAATATGTAAACAGTCACCATACTGCATTGCTTAAGGAACAACAAGGAAACAAGCTATACAAGCTAAGGAAAGAAGCATCCGTTTTTTGGACTATTTCCTTTTTGCAGTAGGCTGGATCTATGCATTAGGGATGCTGACTGTATTGCTTTCTTATAATTTTTTAGATGTATTTATTTTGTGTGTATGAGTGTTCTGATTATATGTATGCATGCATGCGTGTATGTATGCATGCATGTTTATACGTATGTATGTGTATCGTGTGTATACTCGTGTCCATAGAGCTCAGAAGGGGGTGTCAGATGCCCTGGAACAGGAGTCAGGGATGGCTGTGAGCCATCACATGAGCACTGGGAACTGAACCCAGGTCCTCTGAAAGAGCAGCATGTACTCTAACCACTGAGCCACCTCTTCAGTCACATCACATTTCTTTCTAACCTATCCCCTTTCCCATTTTTTTGGGCCTCTATGGACCCACTCTGCTGGAAGCTGTATGGTTTCTTAGGAATGCTTTGGTGGTGTACAGTGTCCTGCTGTGTGTATTGTTGCTGTCTATGTTTATAGCTTGTGTGTGCGTGCTCATGTTCATGTGGACATGGGTGCACATGTGTATGCAGGCTTTCAGTGAATGTAGACAGTTGCTCCAACAATGCACTTCACTTATGCTCTAGGTATGGGCATGCTGAGGACATGGGAGTGTGCTTCTGTGGCCACACAAATATCCTTGTTTCCCTGGGAGCATATAAACCAAGGCTTCCAGTCCCCCACCAACCAATGGGCTCTCATAAACCCAAGATTCACCCCATCACTGTTGATGGTTGCTGTTAATTAGCTGGCACCTACTGTTTGCTCTCTGTGCACCAAGAATTTCCTCTGTGGTTCCTATCCCTCAACAGCCCTCATTGGTGTCCTGTGTGAAGCTCCCTGGCTGGGTTTAGTGCCCCGTGCCTCTCTCTGCCCATTCACTATAAAGGTTTTGATGCTCAGACTTGGCAGCCTACCCAGCACCCTACAGTCCCATCAGCCCCATTTCTCCGAGAATAAACAGAGGCGTGGTGCGCTGGTCCAGGCCAGGCACAGCTCTTTTCCACAGATGTGCCTATCTCGCTCCCTCAGCAACTCCAGGATATTGTAGTTATAAGAAATCTAATTTACAACACAGGAAGGAGCCAGTCCAGGCCCATGGGGCATTGGACAGGGCTGTCAGGCAGTGCCCGGAGATCCTGTTTATGGCTAAGTCTGGAGACATAGAGCAGGAAGGAGGGCAGCATGGGAGATGCCTGGGGATGCAGCTTCAAAGGCCTATTGGCCTGTCCCATCCTTAGGACCCTCAAAGCTGTCCCTTCCATGGAGCGTCCTTCAGTCTTGGCCATATCAGCCAAACCCAGCATCCCTGCCCTGCCCTTTTCAAAGCCCCATCCACCTCTCCACACAGATAGCAAGAAAGATACCATAATCTCTGGTGTGCCTTGCCTGGGGCAGGCTGGCTACCACATCCCTGAGCTCCTTTAGGTCATCTGTTACTCATAGGACATGAAGATTCCCACCATGCCTGACTGGCTTTCTGGGATGGAGAGGATGAAGCAGAGCAAAGGGAAGAACTAACAGACATGTCAGTAACATGTGGTGTCTTGGGCAGCAAAAAGCCATGGTGTTAAATACAACAGACAGAAGGCAGCATGGGTACTTGAAAGAGGAGGCATTGGGCCAGGAAGCACCTGAATAGAACTTCTGCGCCATGGAGCATCATCCAGAAGCGCATGGCCCTTGAGCAGAGCATTTTGTGTTTGAGGAGCAGAGAAGAGGCCAGTGTGGTTGGCAAACAGCAGCAAGCAGAGAGAGTGGGTGATGGAACAGGAGAGGGGCCCATCTCACAGGGCTAGGGGCCATAGTCGGGATCTGGAGACCAACAGAGGGTTTGGTGAAGCGGGGAGGTCATGGCCTGATCTCTTCATTCAGAGGACTTCTGTGACCCTCATGTCAGTGACGCACTGCATGATGAGGGAGTGCAACAGGGGACCATGAACCAACTGGGCTAAAGGAATCCTCACAGGAGATGTAGGAAATAGATCCTCATGGTAGCAGTGACTACATAAAAAGCTACCCCAAACCTCAGCATCTCAAAATGACACCAGTTTCATCAGCTCAGGAGTTCAGGCTGGACATAGCAGGAGAAAGAGCTGTCATAACCTTATAGGATCTTGGACCTCAAAGGCTGGGTGGAATCTACTGCTGCCAGTTACAGTTGTCAGAGGCCTCAGGACCAGAGGATTTAGCAAACAAGACTAATAACAGAGGAACTTCCATACATGCTAATGACCTACGCAGGCTCAGGACAGTGGGCCTTTGTAGAGCTCTGTACTCTGAGGACAGGATAGCCAGGGGGACCACCTCCGGAGTCATACAGTCACCTCTGCCCTTTTGCATTGGTCAAAGGCAACAAATGCCACCCAGATTCAAGTGGAGTGGCCACAACAACCCCCAGCCCTTTTCAAGGGAGACCACCTTCTAAAAGTATCACAAACGCTTTGCATCTTTGAGACAAATTGAAGGTGGCCTTGTGGGAAGATGCTGGAGGTAAGGCATGGATTTAAAACTGGTTCTGCACTGCTCTTTACAGTGGGTGACATGGGCAGATCCCCTCATCCATGTGCAACAGGGTGACACTTGCATTGTCTTTCCTGACCAGGAAAATGCCTGTGAGGTACCTGCTAGACAGAAAAAGTACCACTGTTAGCTGTGGACAGAGTACATGGGACAGAGACGGGACCTGAGCCACAGGCAGACGACTGGTAAGAACTCCTCTCTGTCACTAATGTCCCAACTCACTTTAAGATAGGTGAGGAAGGTCACTTCTTTCTTGGACCTGCCCCCTTGCTCTCTCTCCCCAGGAATTGTAGCTGGTCTTAGGAAGACATCACTGGCCAGGAATTGGAACCTCAAAGATCCTCTGATAGATGCCCTGCCGTCTCTACCCCACCCCCAGGCCTGGGCTCTCCACAGTCCTTCAGTGGGAATTCCTCAGTGCAGTATGGAGTTCCGGTGGATTTTATGGGCCAGCCGCAAGCAGACAAATGGAGAAGAAAAACATCCCCCTGGAGCCCACTCACCTCTCAGAACCTAGCTTCCGCTCAGCCAGAAGGATGCTGGGCTGTTTTAACCCTGTGAGGGAGGTGACCTCGGAGATGGATTCAAGACCCTCCCTGCTCCTGCCCTGAATTGACACTGCTCTTTCCCAATGCTCAGCTTCCCCCAAACCTTTTGGCAAAGCTGTTTCAAAGGTCCCAGATCCCAGGCTGGTGAGTGAGACGGCTCAAGGATGAGGAAGCTTGCCCTCAAGCCTGACAGCTTGAGTTTGATCCTTGGAACCTACACAGTGGAAGAAGGGAACTGACTCCTACAAGTTGTCTCCTGGCCTCGACACAGGCATGATGGCACGCACACCACAACCCCACAGCAAACAAACAAGCAAACAAACAAACAGATAAAAATGTTAAACCCTGGATGCCTATTTGTGATCACAGCACATCTACTTACTGGGAAGTCCAGTATGCCAGACTGGCAGCCAAGCGTCCTAGGAGAATGAGTCCACAGCAAACGCAGGAAGTAGGGGAGACAGGAGGGCCAGCATGGGTTTGCGCTCCACAGGAGGAGCTGGAGATCCAGCTGGGCCTGTCTGGTTGGAAAGATCTTAATCCTGGCTTTGCAGACAGAGCTGTCTCTCTGCTACTGGCCTCATGAGAAAATGTGTGCCACCAGGTGGGGAGCATGCCAGGCATGCCCACTGCTGGCCCTCGACTCTCAACAGCCGCTGTTACTGCCGCTGACCCCCTCGCTTCCCTCCTCAAACCTGGCAGGGAGACCTCAGCACCCACATTTGATAAATGGCACAAGCTCCCTTACCTGCCCCGTGCCTCACTTTCCCACTTACCAACCAGGGTTTCGAATACTGAGCATGCAAACTGCCAGGCAGCCCCTACAGGTTCTGTGTGAGTGGAATCCGTCTGCACTCGACAGCAACACCAACAGGAGTGTGCGGGGGGGGGGGGGGACAGGCAAGGGGTGGTGCTGATGTGAGTCACCTGAGCACGGCTTCCCAGCTAAGGCCACACAGACCAGCACTCTGCCTCCCGCTCAGCTCTTGGGCTGTCAGTGTCCCCTCAGGCCAGCCCGTGCGCTTTTGGGTGGATACTCCACTGTTTAAAATGACCCTGGGTGTAGCATGGAACCCCGTCTGATGTCCCTATAACCACAAAAGAGAAGTGTGTTAAATCAATTTTGTCCAAGTGTGAGGCACAATGGAACAGTGAACTCAAAGTGAGAGGCTGAACAATGTACGTTGCAAAAGGGGTCTCTCGGCAGAGGCCCCATCACCAAGGAGTTGACTAGATAAAATGTGACTAGCCAGCCTGGTCTACAAAGGAGTCCAGGACAGCCAAGGCTACACAGAGAAACCCTGCCTCGGAAGAAGAAGAGGAGGGGGAGGAGGAAGAGGAAGAGGTGAGTAGAGGGCTACCAAGGAGGTGCACTTGCAGCAACCGTGTATCCTAGAATGACAGAGCATAGTGAAGCCCACAGTGCTGACAGGCTTGGGGGATGTGGAGGCATTGCCATGAGCTGCAGTACAGCCAGCATCACTGGCTGGTGTGTCCACCATGAGCTGGTGCTGGAAGTCATGGACACCACAGTAAGGGTTCGTTCTGTGGTGTCTAGAGTTTCACTTGGGAAGCTTCATACGTCAGGACAATGTTGCAGTTGATGGCTCTAGACTTATATGAGAATTCTGCTCCCCAGGCCTGAACAACAGTATGAACAGACCTTCAGAAGCACTTCATCTGCCTCCTGCAGCCTTGGCTTCCTCCTGGCATGGTGGCCTCAGGACACCAGCATTCTTTCAGCATGACTGTGAGCCTCAAAAGCAAGAGAGGAGACTGATACCCTAACCAAGGACCATGCATGGAGATAACCTAGAACTCCTGCACAGATATAGCCCATGACAGTTCAGTCTCCAAGTGGGTTCCCTCGTAAGGAGAACAGGGCCTGTCTCTGACATGAACTCAGTGGCAGGCTCTTTGATCACCATCCCCTGAAGGGGGAGCAGCCTTACCAGGCCACAGAGGAAGACAACGCAGCCAGTCCAGATGAGACCTGAGAGGCTGGGGTCAGAGGGAAGGAGAGGAGGACCTCCCCTATCTTTGGACTGGGGAAGAGGCATGGGAGGAGATGAGGGAGGGATGGTGGGGTTGGGAGGGGATAAGGGAGGGCGCTATAGCTGGGATACAAAGTGAATAAACTGTAATTAATAAAAATAAATAAATTAAATTTTAAAAAAGCAAGGGGGATACCCCAAAGAGCAGGGTAGAAGCTGCAGCTCCTGTGACCCAGTGTCTAAGGTCACAGAAGGTCACCTCCACCAAGTGACTAGAGCTGTCCCTTTGCCTGCCCACACAAGTGGTTTTTGTTATGATATTTTCATATATGTCTACAATATAACTTTATTATAGTCACCCCTTTCCCTTTTCTTGTCCCATTGATGCCCTTCCCCTTCCCAATTATTCTTCTTCTGAACACAGCTTCCACCATTCAGGAAAGCTCCTTAAACAGGAAGCTAAACAACTAAAAACAGGGTCAGGAAATCCCTAAAACCAACCAGATTCACTAGGCCCCTCCCTGCCAGAGTAAGTAATAAAAGCTGAGACTCTCTGTCAGAGGAGCTGAGCAGAGCTACAAAGAAGACTCTCAGGCAAGCCTAGGTGAAAAACCAGCCAAGCTCTCTGGAAGAGGTTTATACCACAGTCACTTGGAAAGGACACTCTCCAACCAGTTGAGCTGTCTGCAGGCTATGCAGTGTGCTCCAAGTTCCCAGCTTTGTCATCTGTCACCAGTGCTGGGGTGGGTTTTAGTGAGGCAGCCATCTTTGAATCATTTCTGCTTCTGTAAGTAACCCCTCACCTATACCCCAGTAAGACACACTCCCCACGCCCCACAAAAAACAAAAAAACAAAAAAACAAAACAAACAAAAAAACCAAAAAACAAACAACCTCATTGGTTCACCAAGTTGAAGTATGGTGGTATCCATACTTTGCTCTGTCAACGGTTCCCTATCTGGGGTAAATAGATGTGTTTGTTACATTTCCCTGGAGAGTTGTGCCACACAACAGCGTGTGTGTGTGTGTGTGTGTGTGTGTGTGTGTGTGTGTGCGCTCGCGTGCATCATGTGCATGTGAATGCAATGGTTTCATCAGGGTTGCTTACAGGAGCATATGTAAGATGCTATCTACCCAACAACCATTAGCTTCCAGGAGAGGTGGGTCCTCATGAACCCCTCCATGATATGTTGTCATTCCTGAGCCTGGGTGTCCAGGCGCTGATGTTGAGGGGTGTTGGACTCAAGGAATGAAGCTTTAGCCAGGCAGTGGGTCTGCAGGATTCCAGTTGAGCAGTGGGATTGAGTGGGGGGAAGAGGGGCGCCATATCAGTGATACAGCCTTTCTGCTGACAGCTCTTCCGGTAGAGCTGTGTTTGTTTACTGGGAGGAATAGAAGCTATGTAAACCTTGGGGAAGTGGGGAGGGCTTTTCAGGTTAGTGAGCATCATTGGCGGGGGCTGCATGGCGAGGAATTCCAGGTGCTAGGCTACCGGCTACCTCAAGAATTGTGAAGGTGGGGGTCTCCAAACTATGTGCGCCAGGGGATGCAGGCACAGAACAGGGAAGGAGCGAGCCTCACTCCTGCCGGTCTCAGGATTGAGATTTTCAGGGTTTGGACACGTCTGGGCCTCACTCTAGCTCCAGACTGGTTTCCCCAGTCCACAGGCCCCACAGTGATAGGCTGTTGATTGGTCTCGTCTTGTGTGCTGCGTGCAGGTGATCACAGCTGCTGTGGATTCAAGAGTCTAACGCCCACATCAGGCTTGGCAGACTTCATGTGGGGGTCACTGTGGCTGTTTAAAGAATCATCCGAGACCCATCTGTCCCATCCTTCCACTCTTCCATCCTTGGGACTTCTGCTCTCACGATCTCAAACTGGCCACTGTGTCTCCAGGAATCCACCTACATTCTAGTCAGGAAGAAGGAAGGGTAAAAGCTGGAAGCTGTCTCAGGAGTCTCCGTAATTTCATTTGAGGAAGTGGTCCTCCCTAGGACTCTCTGTCGTCACCTCACCAGACACACTGAACCACACAGCCACCCCTAGTGTGAGGTAGGCTGATAAGGGGAGCATTTTCAGCTAGGCTGACTGTCACCCAAGACACACTAGGATTCTGTTGAAGAGGAATGGCTAATGTGTAACAGAGAGCCACGCCGGTACAGCCCAAAAATACACCTTTTGTGCCAGGACCACCATGGACCACATGTGGTAGGTTGAAATGCTTTTGTATCATTAGGCAAACTCACTTAATGTAAACCTCTAAACAGCACCCAGACACTTCTCTCAGGAAGCCTTCCCAGATTTCTCTGGGTCTCACATCTCACTCACGTAAACTTTCATGAATATGACAAAATATCTGCGTGACTGGAGGTTTACTGCTTTGAGGGTTCCTTAGTCTCTTCCATCCTTCTCCACCCTCCCAGCCCCCCAACATAGGAAGGATAGAAGAAAAGGAGGTGTTGTTATCATTAGACTACTTCCTGGTGATTAGGGGTGTCAGGTTCCTTGCGGCAGGGTTGATCTTTGCTGACAGGATACTCAGTTTCTTTTTCCCGTCTCTTTGTGCATGATCACTTGACAAAACACAACAAACTGCAACCAGCAGCAGCAGGGGGAGGAGGAAGAGGAGGAGCAGCGGCCTCTGCAGCACCTCTTGGAGCTCCAGCATTTACGTACCCTCTCAAGAGTCCCCCAAATTTCAAATGTCATATGTTTCCAGAAATGTATCTGCAGCTACAGATCACACTTCTGCTAGAGCACGAGGCAAAGCATAGTCCATTGCTGTGGACAAGCTAGAGCAGCCCCATATCCCATACCTGGGATTAAAACAAAAACATATTCCCATAAAAGTTCTGTATTTTCAAAGAAACCAAACACTCTCCCTATATCCCTGGAATGAACAGCTTAGAAGGACGAAGGATTTATTTGGACTCTGGTTTTGGAGGTTTCTGTCTATGCCCACCAGAGCTATCATTTTGTTTGGACCTGGGATGAGGGTGGAACATGGTGGGGAAGCGGAATCACTCACTTCATGGCAGCCAAGAAGCAGAGAAAGACCAGGAAAGGATGGGGCCATGAGGCAGGCATCTTTCAAAGACCTGCTTGATGTCTCCCACTTTCTCCACCCTGGCCCCACCTGTTAGTTTCCACATCCACCTACCAATGG
The DNA here is from genome assembly GCF_030254825.1 of Meriones unguiculatus. Classification (NCBI taxonomy): domain Eukaryota; kingdom Metazoa; phylum Chordata; class Mammalia; order Rodentia; family Muridae; genus Meriones; species Meriones unguiculatus. The sequence goes on along the minus strand of NC_083352.1, from coordinate 126,984,908 downwards.
CATCAAATTACAGATCTGTCGCTGGGGTCAGAGTCTTCATGAACCAACCATTTCCCCAAAGGCCACCGGTTGGCAAAAGGTCTATAGGAACCTTGAGGGACATTGAAACTGCAAACCTCTCTGAAATCCTCCTGTCCATGCAGGGCAAACCCTCGGCAAATGCTCTACCACAAAGCCACACCCGGCCTTTACCGTTCCCCTTGACCTCTTACATCATCTTGGTGGCTCCATCTCATTTAGAACTGGTGTCAAAGGCCAACCCCATCCAGCTAGGCATCGAGGTGGGTCAAACCATTGGTGCTTGGCTTCTCCTGGATGGCCTTTAGCAAGACGTGTCCTTAGTGCTGCAGAGGGGAACGTGTGGCGACACCAGCCTTCTCTCTTCCCTGCGAAGTTCTGTTCTGTCCCCAGACTTGCATCTTCTGCAGGACAAAATCAAACCATTACGGGTGATGATCAGATGCACTCCCCTGGGGCAGAGCTTTGTAAGCATCTGAGCTTGAACTTCCTGTGTGAGCAATGTATGAAAGATAACTCTAGTCATTCCCAGACATTGGGCCCCAGCGAGTTACACAGCCTTCTGGTTCTCTAGTGTAGTCATCTGCAAGATGACACGTTGGTATTCAGGGTTCTCTAGTGTACTCATCTGCAAGATGACATGTTAGTATTTACGGTTCTCCAGTCTACCCATCTACAAGATGACATTAGTATTAAGCTCACAAAGCCATTCCAAGGACTGAAGAAGGGAACCCATCACTGCTAAGGAGAGTGCCCAGCATAGAGCAAGCTCTTCATGGTTTTATTTAAGGACAGAGGATGAGGCTCAGTTGGTAAGATGCTTGTCTGGAACGCATGATTCCCAGCACCACATAAAACTGGGCGCAGTGGTGCACAGCCATAATCTTGGCTCTTAGATGTTGGAGGCAAGAGGATCAGCAGTTACCTTGGCTACACAGAAAGTTCGAGGCGAGCTCTGGCTAGGTGAAACCATATCAAGTCTATATGTTATCCCAATATACACTGTGTGTTCAATGAGTGAAGTGCCAGGAAGCACATTTTTCTCCAACATATACACTGTAGTGTCCCTTAAAGGGTAGAGCTCTGGCCATATGTGTATATCCCTGTAAACCTTCTTCTGCCCCATGACCAGCACTCACGTACCCACGTCTGCCTTGCTCTTACCACACAGGTTCTCAGGAAAGAGAAACCAAGCCTGATAGCCCAGGCCTGTAATCCCAGCTACTCAGGAGGCAGGAGGATCATGAGTTTCAGACCAACCTGGGCTACACAGCAAGTTCCAAGTTACACTGGCTGACAGGGAGACTCCTCTCAAGAAAGAGAGGATGAAAGGGGATGAGGAGAAAGGGGAGAAAATAATAAAGGAAAGGTAAAAGGAAGAAAAGAAAAAGACAAAACAAAAGCTACAGGCTGAACGGAAGCCCCAGGAGTTCATTTGCTGCAAGATTTTTTCAGAGCCTTCAATATGCTGCATCGCTCTAGGGCCTTTAACTTTTATTTTCAGCTTAGAACCCTAAGCACCTGCCAGAGCCACTGCTTCCAGAAATTCATCCTCAAAAATGGCATGGAAAATAACTATATTGGTGAAATCACAGGCATTTCAGTGGGACAAAGCAAGAGAAGATTGTCCCCTGTCTACTTCTGCACTTGACAACTTTCTGTCTGTGTGACCTTAAGGAAACCCTTGGTGGGGCCTGAATAGTGGGTGCCTGGCTGTTGCAAACAGCGTATTCCTAAACTCACAGAGCCCTCTCGACCATGAGGTGCCTTTACTGAGGTCCCTGTTCTACAGGTGGAAAAACTGAGATGCAGTTCCTAAGCTCACGTGGCAGAAAGTGCTAGTGACAACAGTGTGATGCTTCGCCCTCTCAGGAGTGGGTATGTCTTTCAGCAGGCTGCATGGTTCCCATGACCCATTCTTGCTTTCTTCTTTGCTAATAGCAGCCCAGTACTCCATTGCATGTGTGGTCCCCGGCAATGAAGACTTATTTTAGTCAAACCACAAGACTTGGCCAGTGGGATGTGAGCAGAAATGAGGCTGTAACTCCCAGACAAGTGTCCTCCTCCTTGTGCCTCTAACTAGCCCCACCCCTACCTTCCCCCCCACCCCACACACCCCAGCTGCAATGCAGACAGCATGGATTTCAGCAGCCGTTCTGGTCCATGATGCGGCCTAAGGAGTGGAAGACACATACAGCAAGCAGAGAGGTGGCAACAGGGCCTGCTTTAGTGACTGAGCGCAGCACAGGAAAACACCTTCAACACACAGACCTGCAGCACCGATGCTGTTTTTCATCTGTCCACTGGACCTGCTCAATGGCCAGGTTATGTCGTTACAAAACTTTTAGGTTGCTCACATGGACATCCTGCAACTGTGTGCTGCTGTACTCAGTGACAGCTCTGACCTTCCAGTCATATCTGCCAGGAGGAAAGATTAAATTACTGCAGCTAAAATTACTGTTGTTAACAGTTCTCTCTCTTTGAACCTGTGTTGACCATCTTTGTTGTTTGTTAGGATTTCTGCAACTGAAGACTTCAGGATCCAGGTTGGGGAGATGGCTCAGTTGATGAGAATTTGAGAACGATCTCCCAAACCCACATTTAAAAGGCTACATGAGGGTCTGGAAATGGGCTCATGAGTTAAGAACACCAGCTGCTCTTGCAGAGGACCCATGTTTGATTTCTAGCACCCATAGTCAACTCCAGTTCCAGGGTATTCGATGCCCTCTTTTGGCCTCTGAGGGCACCAGGCATATATGTGGCACAGACATACATGCAGATGAAACATCCATGCGTGTGATGTGATAGCACACTTGTAATCTCCATGCCAGGAACAATGACAGGCAGATCCCAGTGGCGATCAAGCGGATGGCCATAGGTTGGGGTTTGTAGCCTCTTCATTCATTCATTCATTCATTCATTCACTGACATGCTCATTATGGCACAGTGTGCCAGGCTCCAGCCCAGCATGCTTTCCTGCACTGCCTGACTCGACAATGTGCCATCTGTTGAGGAAGGAAGCCGGAGATGAAGAACAAGCATGTCTGGCATCCATTTCTCTCTCATGAGGAAGCTGGCTAATTCTAAGGGCCAGGGGAGACATGGAGAAGTGGACCCCACATCTTGCTGAGGGGCATGTGGATTGAGACCGGGTGTGGCCCTTTGTGCCCACAGTCATGCAGTTCTGGTATGAGCATTGTAAAGTCCCACTCATGAGCACAGTCACACATCCACACGTACAAACACATGCACACAAACACATGCACACAAACACATATGTACACAATGCACATAAGCACACACACACACACACAGAGGAGTCACTGAGTCATGGAGCGGAAGTTCACTTCTCTTTGCTTAGGGAGAGGCCAGAGGAAGCCACCAGAGTGCACTACTAAAGATGGGAGCCTGGTGACGAGGGCTCACCACACGTGCCAAACAGCAATGAACATGTGTGAGATTCCGTGCACAGAACAGTGGCAAGGAAACGAAATCAAACAAAAGGAAATCCTCCAAGAAGCTGCTCTATGGAAAGTACCATCTGCAGTTTGACCCCCTCACACAAACCAGCACCATAGGTAATTAGTGAGGACACACATGTATCCAGAGTACATTTCTGAAGCAATGTCAGTGGGGTTGATTTGAGAGGAACTGAAGAGTGCTTAGACTCAAAAAACATTGGATGCACTATGAAAGTCTTAATAAAAAGTATATTTAATAAAATTAGTCAAGTGGTCATCTAGATGGGGAACTGGAAAGAGAACTCATGAGAGACCATAAGATGCTATGCCGGGGTGGGGGCAGGTGGGGCCACAGACAGGCTACATTGAGAAGCCGCACTAAACCCAAGCACATGCGTAGTCTGGCCCTATCCAAAGGAACAGGATCTCCAACCGAGAAGGATGGCGAGACAAAGACGCAGAGGTTCCATAGCTGGTGCCTCTGAATAAATGAGCATGCTTCCGTGGCACAGAAAGCCAGGCTATGCCCAGGCAGGAGACAAAGGCCGGCTGCTGCTCCCCAGGCCTGGAACCCTCCTCCACTCACTGAGTGCCCTCCAGCCAGCCCTCAGACCCACTGGACTGCCTCAGGTGCCAGCTGAGGCAGAAGGAGGGCTCTGGAGTCAGACCACCTGAGCTCCTGGAAAAGCAAGTCACCTTTCCCGCCTTGATGTTTAGGTCTATAAAATGGGTAGAGTTGTGCTACTGAGGCAGCAATGGGCAGGAAGTATAGTGAGCAAAATCTGCAAAGTCCCTCTCTTATGGAACTTTTATTCTGGTGGAGACAGATGTGGGGAGAGGGGAAGAATGTGTTTGCAGTTGCATTCCCAGCACCCAAACGGCTGAACACATAGCAGTACCGGAGTGTCTTCCCACTGCTGATAAAAAAAAAAAAAAAGCAACTCGAGGCAGGAAGGGTTGATTTCAGCTCACATTAAAGGTAACCTTTGGCACAGCAAGGGAACCACAGCAACAGGAGCTTGAGGCAGCCAATCACATTGCATCCACAGTAAAGGGGGGGGGCAGGGTGCTGCTGGGTGCATGCTTCATCTCCCTCCTTTTTTGGTGGGGGAGTTGAGACAGGGTTTCTCTGTGTAGCCTTGGCTGTCCTGGACTCACTCTGTAGACCAGGCTGGCCTCAAACTCACCCCTGCCTCTGCCCCTGCAGTGCTGAGGCTGCCACCACCACCCTCCTTTTCCCTGGTCCAGAGCCCCAACCTGTGAAACAGTGCTCCTCACACTCAGGGTCCTCGCACTTCAGTTTACCCGAGAAAGAAGAACCTTCGCCGGCATCCTCAGAGGTCCGTTTCCTAGTGATCCTAGATTTTGTCCAGTTGACGATCAACACCGACCGTCCCAGTCACTCAGCTAATATCTGCAGACTAGTATTTCATAGTGTCTCTCGGCAGATAGGGAGAAAGAGGTGTGGGGTACTGCAGGTGAGAGGGACAGTTACTGTTCTAGCCCTGCTAGTCAGGGAACACCCCTGACAGAGATGATACTCGGAGGTAGTGAGGGGATCCGCTGCAGGTATGTCTGGAGACTGTTGTAGCCACAGACGTGGGTTGGGCGTGGGGGTGGGGCGGGGATAGAGAGGCCAGAGTGGCTGGAGCGGAGGGAGAGACACAGGAGGGACAGAAGGAGCTGAGTCTCTCCCACAGATGGGCCAAGCACGCAGCAGAAGCTCTGGTCCACCTCTGGTGACAAGTCTTGGGCAAAATAACACAAACTCCACTTCTCTTCCTGTATGCCAGGCCCCGATTTCTTGCCATTGAATCTAGGGACTGTCCCCATTTTCCAGAGCAGCCAAACGAGACACCCCAAGAAGCCGCTGGCCTTGAAGTGGAGCCAGATCTCTTTGATGCCAGACCCCGGCTGGCTCTGACCACATTGTCCTAAAATTCTTTGTTTACAGCTCGCTTTCCTCTGCCGCAGCCAGGCACTCGGTCTCATTCATGGTTTTATTTTACTTCCAAGGTCCCTTGTGTCCAAACCTGCTCAAAAGAGCAACTGAATGAATGAGCCTTTCGGGGGCGGGCCCTCCCGCCTCGCAGGCATCTCCAGTTTGGATCTGGAATTGGGAGAGGGCTGGACAGGAATTCCAAGCCTCCAGAGGGTCAGGAGCAGAGGGGAGGGGGAAACCGGGAGAAAGCGAAAGTGAAGGGAGCTGGAAGCCCCCGTCAGGAGGCGCAGACAGGGAAGGAAATCTCCGGGTCAGTAATAATTCATGGGCTCAGGAAGCAGCCCGGCTGGAGCCCTGGAGCTGCGTTTGCGGCCGGCCCTGTGGGGAGGGGCCTGAGGAGACTCCTTACTAAAGCCCAGCCTGGCTGGGTCACGGTCAAACGGTATGGGGGTGGGGAACCAGGTGTGGGGACAGGCTATCCCTACAGACCTTGGGCTCTGGAGACTAGGGTTTCCTCTCCCCTCTGCTCCGACGTAGGCCCCTTTCAGGACTAGACTGGGGGCTGGGAAACACAGCCCTTGGAGCTGGAAGGGGTCTTCCAGAAAACCAAGAAGCTCCTCCAAGCCTTCGCTCTCCGCAGCTCTGACCCCCATTTGAGGGTGGGGGAGGGAGGGCCGGGGAGGGGGGACGGCAAAAAGTTATTTTCAAAGCCAAGTGGATGCTTATTTGACCAGTACTGGGATGGCACTGAGAAGCAGGTATGCTGTGACGAGGACCCCAGTGACCATCATCTGCTCAGTTAATCTCCCTAGGTCCTTTACGGAAGAGAATGCCCACACTTCGTTCTGAAATTTCTGAAAAAGTGGGGAGAGGCGCCGACAGGAGATGAGTCAAGCCTGTGGGGATCCCCAGAGTGGTGACCACCTGCACATCGTGGGCACTGCCCTACAACTTCAGCAGACACAAAGCTGTTCTGTTGGCTCCAAAGTCTGAGAAGGAAACGTTAATTTCGCTCTGGTCTTTATCTTCCATGCCTGACATATAGCAGAGCCCCGCCAAATAGTTGTTAAGTGACTGAACGGGACTTGGGTGTTTGTTTTGCTGGGAAGGGGGGGCGGGATTGTTGTCTTCGCTCTCCTGGGACAGAGCCAGCATCACAGTGCACGCTGGTGAGCTCGTATAAAATGCAGTTTCCTGGGCCACACTTCGGACGGCTGAATGAACCTGAAGGAGCGGCAGCCGAGGGTGAGAAGCTCTCGGTCCAAAGCAGGGCCCTGGCCGCGGTTCTGACGGTACACGGAAATTGCTGGGACACTGGGTTAGACTTTGGAGCGCCAGGGGATGCTCACATCGGGACGGAGAAACAGACCGTGCTAGCTTGTCATGCTAACGTGCCAGCGGTCTCCCAGGGGTCTAGATCTGCGCTCCCGACCAGCCCGAGCACAGGGCCTTCGGGTAGGAGCCGGAGCTCCGGGGCCACTTTCAACTGGGGACACCGAGAGGCAGGCACAACGTCATTGGCTGGGCCGGGGCGGGGCGGGGCGGGCCGGAGGGCGCCCCATTGGCCCCGCCGGGGCCGCCTCGTGATTGGCTCCTCCCCCGGCTATAAGGCGACGGCCGGCTCGGCCGTGGGAGCGCGCGGGAGCGCACGGCGGGGGCGGCGGCTCGGGGTCCAGGCGGACGGAGGCCCGCGGCCGGGCGCCCATGGCGTTCGCGCTGCTGCGCCCGGTAGGCGCGCACGTGCTGTACCCGGACGTGCGGCTTCTGAGCGAGGACGAGGAGAACCGCAGCGAGAGCGACGCGTCGGACCAGTCATTCGGCTGCTGCGAAGGGCTGGAGGCGGCACGGCGCGGCCCGGGTCCCGGGGGCGGGCGGCGGGCGAGCGGCGGCGCGGGCCCCGTGGTGGTGGTGCGGCAGCGACAGGCGGCCAACGCGCGCGAGCGGGACCGCACGCAGAGTGTGAACACGGCCTTCACCGCCCTGCGCACGCTCATCCCCACCGAGCCGGTGGACCGAAAGCTGTCCAAGATCGAGACGCTGCGTCTGGCGTCCAGCTACATCGCGCACCTGGCCAACGTGCTGCTGCTGGGCGACGCGGCCGACGACGGGCAGCCGTGTTTCCGCGCGGCGGGCGGTGGCAAGAGCGCGGTCCCCGCCGCCGACGGCCGTCAGCCGCGCTCCATCTGCACCTTCTGTCTAAGCAACCAGCGCAAGGGGGTGAGTGCGCAGCTCGCCCGCTGCAGCCGGGAGAGCTGGCTTGGGGGCGGGGGCGGGCCACCCCAAGAGAAGGGAAAGCGACCTCGGAGCAGTGGCAGGGACAGTGTCTCATGCCCTAGCATTAAAGTGGAGCACAGCCTCTTGCTCAGTCACTAGACAGAAAGGGTAGAGTGGAGCCCAGAAAACTCTGGTCTCACTTGATTGCGCCTTGAGAGGTGCCTGCACTTTGGGACCTTCCTCTTTGCCTGATGCTCGCCCTCTGGGCACTTCAGATAAAGGCACTGCTCACATTTACAGGAAGCAGGCTCACCCTGAATAAACACCTTTAATAAATCCAGGTCCTAAGACCTGACCCAGAGCAGGAGACTGAGAAGAAGATGGGAACATGTACCTGTACGCGAGAGCCTGAGGCCTCAGCCTGTGTGCAGGAAGGGGTCCGGGAAGAGTGCCCAGCGCCAAGAAGGGTGTGGAGTTTGGAGGGGACGCTGTTGTCTGCTTGTGTCTAAGTTAAGAGGCTGGCTGGGCACTGGGGAGCCACAAGTCTCTTTGCACAGACTTGCTTGGCCCTAAGCTCTCACCCTTTCCAGCCTGGGCTTTTCTTACATCGAGGAAGACTGTTTGTGTGACTGACTTAGATCAGCAGCTGCTGTTTACATCTGGGGAAACTGAGGCTCAGAAAATATTGCCTTGCTCTCCGTAGCCATCGAGGGAACGGACCATGGGAACTGTATTCTGTCCTCTTCAACTCAGCTTCCCAGCTCCACCCTGGGAAGGCCTCAGTGGCCTGGCCTCAGACCAGCCCTCTGGCTCAGACTCCCAGACTGTCTTCCCAGGCCTTGGGTGCCTCTGTTTCTCTGAGAGACTCTTCTTAACCTCTGCCTGATACGCTATTAAGGGTCCTGTCAGTGCCCCAGGTGGGGAAGGAAGGCAGAGCGAGTCTTCAGGTGTGCATCTGGGATGGAAACGCTAGTTGGGCCCACCACAGTACTCCTCTCAGGCCTGTCACCCATTCATCCAGCCCAGCTGTCCCTAACCACCCAGCTCTGAAGCAGATGTGGTCCCAACCTACTGCCAGCCAGGGGCTCCCAGGGTAGCATGAGGCCAGGCGTGGTGGTGCATGCCTTGAGTCCCAGCAGAGGCAGGCGGAGCTCTGTGAGTTCAAGACCAGCCTGGTCTACAAAGCTAGTCCAGGATAGCCAAGGCTACACAGAGAAACCCTGTCTCGAAAAAAGAAAACAAAACAAAAAGAATCCAGTATAGCATCAGACCAGGGCAGAAGGATGAAAGCAAGGATACTGTGGTTTGATGGGCCTTTGAAAGCCCAAGGGTAAGCCCAGCCCCAGAGTGAGACTGAGGAGCTTCTATACTAAATTCCTAAAAGACGTGTGGAAATAGACAGCAGGTGAGCGGATAAAGGGGTGGGAAAGAGTGATTTAGAGCATGCGTTTAGTAAGGCCTGGGGTTTGCAGTGAACCTTCCTATAATGCAACTCTTTAATACAGTTGCTCATGTTGTGGTGACACACACACACACACACACACAAATGCACGCAGCATGAAAGTATTTTGCTGCTACTTCATAACTGTAATGTTGCCACTGTTATGAATCATAATGTAAATATCTGATATACAAGATATTTGACCTATGGGAGAGGGTTGCTCCACCCCCCGAGGGGTCGCGACCCTCAGGTTGAGAACTGCTGGCATAGACAAAGTTGTGGCAAGTGGGAAGATAGTGAAGGCAGAGATAGACCGCGGTTGCAGGAGTCTTCCAGGTACTGATCTTCGCTCAGCACTCTTTATTTAGGTCCCTTGACAGGCGGAGAAGGAGGCCTGTGGCCGTCCCCACCTGCTTGGATAGGCTGCCCTTGCCCAAGGTGCACGGCAGTGATAGAGCAGGACTGGCACTCTGGCCTAGCTAACTGGAACGGAGGAGAGGGCACAGCAGGAGGTCCCTGTGCCTGAAGGCTGCGGAGAAGGTCCATTCATGCCCACCACCACCGCAGTCAGAAAGGGGGCTCCTTTGTAGGACTGGGGACTGCCCCGCGGTTCACAGGGCCTGGCCTGAGCCTGACTTTGCCTTGGAATCTGTCTGTGGGATTAAGAACTCAACCAAATTTGGATGTAGAAACCAGGCTCTGTCACACAAGCTCCTCTGGGGATAGGCCAGAGGGGTGAGTCTCAACAGTGCTGGGCCCTCCACGGCTTGTCTGGAGGATATCACGTGTTGTGGGGAGCCCCTACACACTTCTGAGCTCTGAGGTCAAGAAGGTCCCAGACCCCACTCCTTCCCAGGCCACTACCTCCCTCTGATCTTGAATGATCTGAGGTCAGGGTTGCCATGGACACTGTCCCCTGCAGCTCCTTCCTGCTCAGGGGTGGGTGAAGGTTACCTCTGTGGTGGCAGTGCAGAGTGGGAAGCGGGTTCTTGTCTCTGCCCTGTTTTCCCTTCTGTCGCCTGGGAGTAGATCTGGATGGGACCATTCTGTTCCCTGTTGTTGATGTGCCCAGCTCAACAGCAGAGGGCTGACAGGTGCCAGGAGGTGCCACTGGACGATGCTGATAATCGTATTATAAACGTTTATTGACCCTTTACTGAGCTTTTCTTGGTGAGCGTGGTGGCTCAGGCCTGTAACCCCAACTACGCAGAAGGACCCCAGGTACACGGCCTGCAGGGCAACCATCTGGAAAAGTAAAAACAAGGCAGGACCTATAGCTCAGCAGTGGAACACTTGCCTGCCACAAACTAGGATGTGGGTTCCATCTCCCGTACCACACACCCAAAGAGCTTCACCTGTTCGTGTCTGTCACCTTTGTGTCACCTGTGTTAGCTTGTTTATCTTATGAAGTAATGCCAAGCTACAGATGGGGACACTGAGGCTCAGTCCAGCACTGAATCCGTGTTAGAGCAGGAGCATCCCTGCTGTACCTGTACCTGGTTAGAACCTCTTCTCAGGGTTCTCGGAAGTAGACACAGCTGTGTGCTCATTCCACTGTACCCTGGGCGCGGGTGGGCAGGGGGGTGGCCATCCATTCCACAGATGAAGAAACTGAGGCTCAGGGAGGTGAACTGTTCCAGCAGCATTCCCATGAAACCCAGTTCTCTGCATGACCTGAGACTCAGGATAGGAGGTGCGGTGTTCCTTGTCTCTGAGGACCCAAGAGTGAAGTTGGGATGGGGGGATTCTGTTCTCTCTCTCCCTGCCCCATCCACCCTTCTCAGCTACTCCTGCCAGAGTCTGTCTGAGAAGCCCAAGCCCCAGGCTCTGCTGGGACCATGGCCTCAGCCCTCAAAATAGCCCTGCCTGTGAATGAACATACTGTCCCTGGGCCCAGAGAGCCTCCAGGGAGGCTGGGCTCACATCTGGATGGATCTGCCCCAACCTGGGCTGGGGCAGAGGCAAGAGACAGCAGAGGCAGGGCTCCCAGATGGTCCCCTGAGGTCACCAGCTGAGCCACGCCCAGCCGACTGAACACTTACTGTGATATTGCATTCTGTATGGGGCCTGGAAGTGGGGCGGTTTGACAGGCAGTGGGGTTCTCCCTAGCTCTTACTAAGCAGCTGTGGGTCAGTTAACTCAGCACCGGAGTCCTCAAAAGAGGGACTGCTGGGCTGAGCATGGGCACTGGCCTGAAACCCAGCACACTGGTGAGTGGGGCAAGGCTGAAGGATGGGTGGCTCCAGGGAAGGCAACCAGCAGCTTCACGCAGCACGGGCACCTGCAAGGCTCCAGCCCCACTCTGGAAGAACGCCCTTCCCTGCCACTTCCTGGACTCCAGGTCGGACAGGGACAAAAAGGTAAACCTCGCCTCCCTCCTTGGTTCAGACCAGGGATGTCCCCAGGAGCAACAAGTGGGAGACAATCTTGTTCATAGAAATCTTCCTGAGAAGACCAGAGGTGAGGGCATGCTCCCTGCACTGGGAGACCCTGGGTGAAGGCAAGGAGGCCAGAAGCCTGCTGTCTGCTTTTGAGGGTGGCCTAGGTAATGGCTGGGCACAGGCACACACACACCCCTCATGTGGTTTTCTCAGGTAGCACCTGGAACTGGTAGGAGACTTTTCTTACCCCTGGATGTAAAATATGCTTTACAGTGTGTAAAAATTGTATGGCCTTGGGATGTAGCTCAGTGGTAGAGAATATAAATTATCATGTACATAGTCCTGAGTTCAATCCGCAGCATCTCCTGTCCAAAATATATAGGTGTGTCTAGTGTGTGTGTGTGTGTGTGTGTGTGTGTACACATTTGTACAAAATTGGAGGGGGTTATTTTTGGTTTTGTTTTGAGAAGAGTCATTGGGTAGCTCTGTCTGGTTTGGAAGACCAGGCTATGTAGACCAGGCTGACCCCAAACTCACGGGCAAGCCTCCTGTCTCTGGGATTCCAGGCTTCTAGATTCCAGGCATGTGCCAGCATGTATCAGATTTCTTAAGGCAACAGATCTTCAGGTGGCAAAGGAGCGGAAAATGTAAACTGTTGTAAAGGAAGGGTGCCCCTGATGTCCTTTCTCTGGCAGTGGCTTGCACATGTGCTCTCTCCAGAAGTGGCACATGCTCTCCTCTGCCCTTGCTGCTGTCACTAAACACTACCACTCCATGGCGCGCAGTGTTCCTCTGGAGTCTCGTCTGCCTTTCCAACAGTGGGCTTACTGTGGGGCTGAATGTCCCTGGGCCTCCATCATAGTTCCCCGGGCTCATCCTCCTGCCATGTCTTTCTCTCCTGCAGGGCAGCCGTCGTGACCTGGGGGGCAGCTGCTTGAAGGCGAGGGGGGTAGCACCACTCCGAGGCCCTCGGCGATGAGCCTGGGTTCTTTCAGTGTTTGCTCCAAGAAGGACTCCGGAGAAAGCGGCCAGGTGCCAGCCCCTAGCTGGACAGGGGGGAAGATTCGAGAAGCCCAAGCCACTCCTGCTTTGTGTAGGGACCAGAGGACAATGGCCTGCACACAGGGCCCACCCTGGAGAGCCACGAGGACCCATCTAGCCATCCAGGCCTAGACGGCCGGGGACAAGGCAGAAGTTTTGGAAAACCAAAGACTATTTTTGAAAGTGTGTGCGTGTGCTGTGAGTGAATGTGATGTGAGAGAGTTGGTGGGGTTAAAAATAAAGGTATTTTTAAATAAATGGTGTATGTCCCAACTAAGGCAGGGGAGGTGGTGTGGACAGTGGGGCTTGCATACAAAGCCCTTTCTAGGACTTAGACCGTCACAGCTGTGGCAAAGGCTGCATGCTTTGGATGGGAAGCTATAGGCAGGCTGTCCTCACAGCCTTCTTTTGCCTTGGTGGTAGCCAGAGAAATCCGCATTATATTTATTTCTGTATGAAGAATAGATCCACGGTGTAAATCCAGCAGCTACTAGAGGGCTTGTGGTATAGAGTCTGCCCCCCCACCCCCACCAGGCTCTCATTCATGCTGTCTGTCACAGGCCTTTGTGATGTCCCCTCTCCCCTGAGTGGAGCTTGAGAGGTCTGCAGTCAGTTTGGAGTCGGCCCCATTCCTCTCCTAGCTGCTTGTGCTTGCTGCCTTCTGTGTGCTATGCTGTGCTGTGAACCGCCTCTCACTGTGATGTCGCCACCCAGCCCGCAAGATTTACCTCAAGTGCTGAAGGCAGGTGTCCTTACCCACCGTAGCTAGTTTGGGGAGACTGGCATATGATAACTTGAGGTCTGTTCACTTTTAAAACCCAAGTCAGGGGCCATTGAGATGGCTCAGCCAGTAAAGGCACTTGCCACCAAGCTTGGCCACCTCAGTTCAACCCTGAACATGGCGGAAGGAGAGAACAGATGTCCACAAGTTGTCCTCTGACCTCCACATGTACACATACACACACACATACACACACAGATACAATAAAATGTGACCAAATGAAGAGGCAATGCAGCCCTGGGAGACGGTGCCCATGTTCCCTTCCACTGTGCAGATACAGCCTGGCCAGTAGGGCTCAGGGAGGCAGGAGGATCTGGGCTCTCTTGCCCAGCCTAGGTGCCCAGCGTGGCCAGCATCAGAGAAAGCAAGGAAGGCTGGGAGAGGCAGGAACAGCAGCCAGGCAGCCACCCTTATCTCAGCAAGAGACATTCACACACCATTGTTATGGTCTTAGAGAGCAAGCACTTTCATTTCGTGTTTACTGACCACTGCTGGCTCCCATGCCCCATGCCCCCAGGGAGCACGCAGAGCCTCTGGCAGAGGCGCTGTGAGGCTGCCTATTTTGCAGATCGCTAGATGGTTGCCAAATGTCAGTTGTGTCAGTCTCCACAGGATCAAGCTAACTCACCCAGTCCTCTCTCTAGACAAAACGGAGGAGAGACACAGGCTGGAGTTAATGGTATAGCACAGCACTTAGCCCATTAGCATGGGAGGAGGGTCCCCAGGGCCAATGCTGCCCAGGTGACCTTCCCCCACGCCCGCCCTCTCCCTCAGTTCCCAGTGTCCAGGGACACTGGTCTTGCCTGTCCTGTGTCCCAGAGCGCCCACACTTCCCCTCCGGGAGCTAATTAGGAAAGCACATTGCTCTCCCTGCGCCTACCCTGCTCCAGGTACCGCAGCGTCTGCCAAAGCCACAGGAAGAGGACTGTGACCTTGTCAATGGCAGGAAACCTAGGAGGGGGGCAGAGCAGACACTTGGGTGCTTTGGGCTGGAAGCCCACTTCTGCCACCAGATTCGCTGGGTGACCCAGGAAATATTGTTTGACCCATCCGGGCCTTCCCAGCCCAGCCTCTAACAGGCCATAGCAGCAAGACCAGAAGGAGGAGTGTTTTGCTTTGTGAAAAAATTGGCTTTTAAAGCGCTCTGGTGCAGTGAACAATCAGCTCACATCCCACCTAATGGTAAGCAAGGAAGGGCACACACCCCCCTCAGTTCCCCGCTCCCACAAGGCAACAGCTACAAGGAAGAGTTTGCCTGTGCTGGTTTCTGTCTCTGCAGAAAACAATATTCATTGGTTCCTCTGCTTGCGTCTTTATCGGAAGAGTTCAAGTTCTTCATGGCTCTAGAAACATCATCCATCCCAAAGTCGTGGCAGTGGAGCCTGCAGTCCTGGGGAGTCTGATGAACACACCTGTCATCAAGTTCAACTTCTTCATCCAAACAGGAAGTATCTTAGAGTTGATGCCATGAATTCTCACCTCCCACTTGCACCTGTGGACGAAGCAAAAGCTGGAGACAGAGAGATATCAGCTTTTGAGGGCAAGAGTTCAAAAAGGCATGTCCCAAACCTCCTCCTAGCAGCCAATTCCAAGGCAGTAACTGCTAAGCTGGGTCTTAGGAATTTCCATCAAGGGGACCTATGTCATACACAAGTGGGGGGGTGCACACCTGTGACTTGCTTTATTTGACATAGTAGTGACAGCATTTTGCACACTATGGGTTGTTCTCACAGTATAGACCTTGTGCTTTTTCACAAAACTCTTGATATTCCAGGAGCCATCACACCTGCCATTTGTGGTTTGTTGTTTTTCTGAGCAATGGACAGTTGATGTCTTTGTGAGCTGCAAGGCTAGCCAACACATGTTGGAGAGGCATAGCTGTGGACCAAGACCTCTAGGGATCAGTTTCTTAATGGAGCTGACTCCTCCCCCGAAACCTGCCCTTTCTGTCTGCAGGATGGGCTAGCCCAAATAGCTAACTCCAGCCACGCCACCTTGACCCTCACGATGGCAGTGTCCCATCCCCACCGGCAACCTTCCTATAAACATCAGCCTGAGAATGCTCTAGGAGTGCACTTTACAGTGAGGAAACAGACAGATGAGCAACCAGCCTGAGGCCTCCCAGAAGCCCCAGGGAGACCTGGCCCAGGAGCTCAGGACTCCCTCCCTCGCCATGCCACAGGTTGCACCTGGAAAGCCCTCAAAAATCACTCCCAGCCAGAGGGAACTGAAGCCTAGACAGGAGCGTTGATGGGCCAGGGTCACCCAGCGTCTGAGACTGAGCAAGGCTTAGAACGCTTGCCCGTATATGGTTCCTTGATGGACTCCTGTCAGGCTAAATAAAAATAGAACTGAAAGTGTAGCTCACTGATAGAACACATACTTCCTATGCGTGAGGCCCTGGCTTTAATCTCCAGCACCTCAAAATTAAAAAACGAAACTGTGAAAGAGTTCTGGACAATCACAAGCAGAAGGAGAATCACAAATTAAGGTCAGCCTGGATAGACAGACCATGTCTCAAATAAAAAAAGAAAGAAAGAAAGAAAGAAAGAAAGAAAGAAAGAAAGAAAGAAAGAAAGAAAGAAAGAAAGAAAGAAAAGACAGAAATAAAAGAAAAGAAAACAGAAAAGAAAAAGAAATCTTTTTCTACAGATTGCTCCCGTTATATAAATGAACATCCTTCTAATTAAGCATTAAGTCTTCTGGGACCTGGAGCTCTTAACCATGGAGCCCCCAGGTTCAATTCCCAGCACACACACAGCTGCTTACAACCTTTTGTAAGTCCAGTACCAGGAAATCTGACATCCTGTCCTGGCCTCTCTTAGCATCAAGCACACACGGTACATAGACACACATGCAGACAAAATACCCATATACATAAAATAAATACATCTAAAAAGAAAAACAGCTGGGTGCCATGGTGCACACCTGTAATCCCAGCACCCAGGGAGGCAGAGGCAGGTGGATCTCTGTGAATTCGAGGCCAGCCTGGTCTACAGAGTAAGTCCAGGACAGCCAAGGCTACCCAGAGAAACCCTGTCTTGAAAAACAAAAACAAAACAAAACAAAAAGCTAAAACAAAGTTAAAAAAAAAAACAAAAAAATGACCAAAGCTCACAGGCATGGAATTAGTTAAATAAACAAATCATCTAATTAAAAAAAAAAAATAACTAAGTGTCCCTCTGGGGTCCAGGAGCATGGTACAAGCAACTCTGTATCCTCAAATTCATCAAAAAAGAAAGATGCTGGTGAGAGAGCAGGGGAAGGCAAGGGTGAGTCAGTAAATCACAGGGCAGAAGAGACATAGGGTAAAAGCAAGGGCTGATAATACTTGGGTGGTGAAAGCATGGCGTCTAAGGGTAAATTGTGGGGTCTCACAGGCACAGAAGCGGGTAAAGGCATGGAGTTCTCCATCCCTTGTCTCATCTGTATGTGCAAAATGATTGCAAAACTCAGGGAATCAAGCCAGGCTTTTGGCCTGTGCTGACACAAGGGCTGCCAAGTGGTTTCTTGGCCCCTCCAACTCACCCTGTCCCAGCTAGTCCAACAGAGGACACAAACCCCCAGTGGACCCAGGTGTCCCAGCCCACGACTCTCAGGCCCCCATGCCCTCAGAAGGCTGAGTGGTCCTGGCCCCTGGGGCCGCCTGCCACAGTGATTTATGTCCCTGTGAGCCTCAGCAGCTGTGAGCTAAGGTCCCACCGGGCAGCCGGCTTGGGGGGCAGCAGTCTTTGCTTCTCAGCGTGTCTAATCCAGACCAGACTTACAGACCCCATGGGTCTGGGGTCAGGATCCCAGGGGGCCAGGGTCAGAGGACAGGCCAGCAGGGCCTGGAAACTAGGAGTCACAGGCTAGAAGCAAGAGCTCCAGTCCGATTTAGGTTGGCTATTGCTTCTGTGTGATCCAGGATGGGTGTCTGCCCTCTCTGAGCCTTGCTATGCCTCACTGAGAGCCTGCACACAGTGAAATAGAAGGGCTTTGTCAACTGAGACAGATCTGCCTTAGACTGGAAGATAAAGGCACCATTTTTATTTTATCTCAGAGTAGGCTCCCATTTAGCCCAGGCTGGCTCAGAACTCAAATGCAGACTGGCCCTCTACCAACTGAGCCACATCCCCTAAGAGTTGATTTTGGTTTTGTTCTGAACGGTCACATCATCTATTCTTGTTTGTTTGTCTGTGTTTTGTTGTGTTTTAGAGCTGCTATCTCTTCCTCAATCTATGCTCTTGCCATCAAACAATCACATACCTGGTTTAACAAGCTTGCATGACATACACCATTGCCTCATTTTATAGATAAGGAAACTGAGGGACCAGGAGGTTGAAGAGTTTGCTTACATGCACCTGAGTCAGCTGTTCTGTCGGCACAGACCTGCCAGCTCTCACCTACCACAGGTGGATACTGTTGCCAACTTTGTCCGTTGTCAGCTAGACAATGGCAAAGCCAACTTTTAACCCAAAGGATCTCAAGATCCTGCAGCCTGGGTCACTGTAGGAAGTAGAACCCAGAAGGCACAGGGCAGAGTTTATCACCATAGATCAACTTCCCTTGGGCTCTGCATGTCAGCCGGTCAGTCAACAAACATGGATGAAACTTCTCTGAGGCCCACATATAACTCTAGAATGGTGAGACTAGAACAAATGTTAGCTGACCTTGTGGTTGTCACGGCTCCTGGAAAAAGTGGACACTGAGCAAAGAATAAAAATGTGGGACTGGAGACGTAGCGTTAGTAGAGGGCTTGCCTGGCAAGCCCTCGTTCAGTTCCCAGCATCCCCGCCACACACATGAAATGAGCCATGTGGGAGCTTGAGCCTTCATGTGTCATGGCACTGCCAAGGCAAGAGAATGCTTTACCAGGCCAGTGTGTACCTGAGAGCTCCTGGTGTCCCCTAAACAAAGCCCGGTCACTTGGGATCTGTGTCTTTTCAGCCCCACTTTTCACTGTGGGATCGTGAAAGCCAGGCACCCTGCTAGGCAGCAGGTGATAATAGCCAAAACACACCTGCCTAATGTCGGTCTCTCTAACAACTCACCTGCTCTCTCCAGACGCTACCATGGGTGTTCAAGGCAAAGCCACCAAGTAGCAGATGCAGACTGCTTCCAGGTCCTCTGACCCCAGGGCCCAGGCTTTTCACATTCTGTCCCCGATGTCTTCACGCTAAGCACAGAGGCCATACTTGATAGCCACCATTGCTGAGTCCTCCAGAGCTTTTGTCCACTCTGGCTTAGCAGACACCTATGGAGGGACCAGACACACAGACACCTCACACTACCTGTACCTTGTGGCCAGGCAGACTTTACCCATGCCATGCCATGTCCTAGAAGTGCCCAAAGGGCTTAGGAACAATCCTAAAGTCCTATAGCCAAAAGTGTCAGTAAGACCCTCAAAGGAAGCTCTGTGCTTCATCCATCCCAGCTCAGAAACCAGGACTGGAAGATTTTGGTGATGGACTTACAGCCAATAGCAGTGGGCCCAGGTTTTGGCTGAGAATTCTTAGCACCCGAGCCCAGAGCCTCAGGGCCTCCTTAGCCCAACCCAGAAGAGAAAGGATGCAGAAAAGGATGTGGGTAGGAGGCAGAAATCAGGCCAGGATCACCCTCAACTCCCCGTCCCCCCCTCCATTCCCTCACCTTCCCCCCGGGGAGCCTGCCTTTTCTCCCTCTTCACCCCTTTCTCTTTCCCCAGACTTTGCCTTTCTTTTCCCCTCCCTTCCCTTCCCTCTCCCCTCCTCCATTCTCCTTTCTAGCCCCCTCTCCTCTTCTCCCTCCCTTTTCTCCTCCCCCTACCCATCCCTATCCAGTTTCCTCTCCTACTTTCCCTCTCCCCCTCCCATCCTCTCTCCTTTCTCCCTTTCCTACCCCCCTCTCTGTTCTTTCTCCCTACCAGGCCCACTGCCTCCCCTAGCCCCGGCTCTCAGAAAGCCCTGGAAAGGCAGCTTTCTTTGAGACAGGAAGGTGTCCTCAAGTCTCAGGAAGGAAAAACAGTCAAGCTGAACCCAAGACCGTCTCTAAGGGGCTGGGGCTGGCTCTGGGCCAGGGCTGACATCACCTGGGAACCACTGCTATTGCAGCTGCAGCCCGCCTCCTGGGGGGAATGCTTCTGCTATTTAAAAAATAATAATACTAAAAAAACTTTTCCAGTCTGGTGTTTTTAAATGTGCTTAATATAGTGGGCCCTGGGGCGTGAGTGACTCAGTTCCCTCCCCCTTTGTCCTCACAGTCCTGATTTCTCACACCGCGTAGGGCATAGCCTTCCAAAACTGACAGCTATTTTCTCTGAATCCAGTGGAATCATCCTCCAAGCCCTATCTATGCCTGGCTAGCTTTTTATCTATCTCGATTCACTTGACAGCACCTTCAAAAACCATGGCCCACGACTGGTACAAACTCAAAATACGTCCAATGGAACAGGGTGAAGTCAGTGGCTCCTGCTCCCCAGTCACCCATCACAAGTCCCCTGGCAGAGTACCCCACTCCTTTTAATCAGTAAAACTGTCTGTAGTGGGCCTACAATCTGCCCAAAAGTATCATAAAACTTTATGGGCAAAGGTTTCCAGCAGCCATGACCTTGTAAACATCGCCGGAGATACTGCCACACCCACAGCCGTCCCTTCCTTTTGAGGGGAAGGAGTTGATGTGTTGGTAGCTCACTCTGTAGTTCATGGCAATCCTCCTGCCTCAGCCTTCTGAGTATTAACATTAGTAGGTTTTAGCCATCACACATGGCTCTTTTTCTTTTTATAAAGCCACTTTGCAGAGTGCTGTGGCTTGCTCTTCTCTGTACTTCACTCTGCTAGAAAAAAGCTTGGAGCTGAGTAGCTCTGAGTAGCGGTGGTACACACCTTTAATCCCAGCACTCCGGAGACAGAGGCAGGTGGATCTCTGGGTTTCAGGCCAGGCTGGTCTATAGAATGAGTTCCAGGACAGTGGGGGAGGGGGGTACACACACACACACACACACACACACACGATGGAGAATGATGGTGTACTGATGCATGGAGAGACTCCTTATCATCTTAATACCTTCCATGGCATCTACTGCTAAGGAAGCAGGTATCCATGGTTACTGTGTTCACACTGAGTGAATATGAAGGGCAGAGAGGCTAATGAGGGAGCAATGTGATCAAAGTATATATATATGTGTGTGTGTGTAAAATTGTGAAAGAATAAATAAATTTCTTAAAAAAAAAAAAAAACAGAATCCTGCTAGAGATGTATAAAAGTAACAGATTTAGCCAGGTGGTGGCACACGCCTTTAATCAAGCACTTGGAAGGCAGAAGCACGTGGATCTCTGTGAGTTTGAGGCCAGCCTGGTCTACAGAGCAAGTTCCTGAACAGCCCGAGCTGTTATGCAGAAAACCTTGTCTCATAAACAAACAACCAAACTTTTGGGGCACAGTGTCACACCTGTTATCCCAGATATTCTAACTGAGGTACAAGGATCTCTTTAGCCCAGGAGTTCAGGAACACTCTGGGTAACACAGGGAGACCTTATCTTTTAATTAAAAAAAAAAAATTAGCTGAGCACAGTGGTGTACACCTTTAATCCCAGCACTCAACCTCTCTAAGTTCGAGGCCAGCCTGGCTACAGAGTGAGTTCCAGGATAGCCAAAGCTACACAGAGAAATCCTGTCTCAAAAAACCAAAAGAAAATTAGTTATTTGTTTTATGTGTATGAGCATTTTTTCTGCAAGTATGTCTATGGGCCATATATGTGCCTGGTGCCCACAGAGGTCAGAGGTCAGAAGTGCACTGAAACCCTGGAAGTGGAGTTTGGATGTGTGAGATCCTCCATGTGGATGCTGCTTTCAGCTGCTTTTAGCCACACCTCCAGCCATTGTCTCCTATTTTAAAAGAAAGGGTAAGAGAGAGAATGAAAGAACAAAAGAAGCAATAAAAGAAAAGGAGAGAGAGAGGGAGTGAGAGAGAGAGAGAAGTTCAAGTTTTTGGAGATTGGGCTGGAGTAGGTTAGTGTACATGAAGCCCTCTATCTGGTCCCCAGCAAGTGCACAGACACGCGGGAGAAAGTAATGTGAGTGCTCCTCCTACAAAGTTCCCGGAGGAGGAGAGAGGAGAAAGCCACCTCCGCAATAAAGCCACACCTCCTAATTCTTTCCAAACAGTCCCCCGCCCCGGTGACTGAGATTCAAATATATGAATCTGTAGGGGCTTTTCTCGTTCAAACCAGCATATTATGTAACTGTAAGGAGAGAGCTGCCATCCCTTTCCTCCCTCCAGCCCTTCCCACCCTCCCCCACCTTGCTCACTCCCCAAAGTCAAGGCCACTAGTTCTTTAAGTGTTGTTACATACATATATATTTTTCCTAAATATATACATACAACCTGCTAAGTCTGTGTAATGTTACTTGTATGATTTCATGGTTGACCACTTGATATTGGATAACCAATCAGGGGCCCTTCCCTGGGGAAGATTATTTCTTTTGCTCTCAGCATTCCTTAGTTCTTTTCCTGTGGTTGACGCCCCAGGAGGCAGGGGCTTATGCAGCCCAGGTTGACCTTGAACTCACTGTGTATCTAAGATGACCTTGAATTAATCTTGTGCTATCGAGCCTAGTTTACGTAGCGAGTTGCGTTGAATCCAGGGTGTCATGCATGCTGAGCAAAGACATTACTAACTGAGTTAACGTCCTCAGCCCCCACAAACCTCTTCAACATTTTATCCATGTTTGGGTACCATTGCCTGCACTTTTCTTTTCCTTTCTTTTCTAATTTTTTTGGGGGGTGAGGAGAGTGGTGGTTAATGAAAAGACCAAATCTAAAAAATAACAGGAACATAGGAAGAATAAAATACCCAGGTCAAAGGCCCAGGGAATATTTTCAATAAAATCATGGAAGAAAATTTCCCTAACCTAAAGAAGGAGATAACTCTCAGGGTACAAGAACGTTACAAAACACAGAATAGACTAGACCAGAAAACTAGGCTCAGTACATAATAAACAAAATGCCAAATATACAGAACAAAGAAAGAATATTAAAAGCTGTAGTGGAAAAAGACCAAGTAACATACAAAGACAGATCTATTAGAATTACATCTGCCTTCTCATTGGCATCTCTAAAAGCTAGAAGAGATTGAACAGACTCTAAGAGACCACAGATGCCAGCCCAGACTACTATACTCAACAAAACTTTCAATCACCACAGATGGAGAAAATAAGACATTCCATGATAAAACAAAATTCATCTATCTACAAATTTAGCCCTACCAAAAATGTTAGAAGGAAAATTCTAACATAAAGAGGTTAACTACATCCAAATAATAATAATCCCCCCCAAATAATAATAATCCCAGACAAACAAATCAAAAAAGGGGAATCACACACAAACACACACACCAACAACATAATAACAGGAATCAAAAAACACTGCTCATTGACATCTCTCTACATTGTGGTCTCATTAAAAAAGACAGACAAACTAACAGAAAGGATGCAAAAACAGGATTCATCCTTCTGCTGCATCCAAGAAACACACCTCAACACCAAAGATAGACATTCCCTCAGGGTAAAAAAACTAGAAAAATATATTTCAAGAAAACAAACCTAAGAAGAAAGCTGGGGTAGACATTTTAACACCTGATAAAACAGACTACAAAACACATCCAGTCAGGAGAGATGGGGAAGCACACCTCATGATCACTTAAGGGAAGAAACCTACCAAGAGGACATTGTAATTTTTAACATCCAAGCCCCAAACGTAAGTGCATCCAAGTTTGTAAAAGAAACACTATTATAGCTTAAGTCACATACTGATCCTCACAGACTGATGGCAGACTGCAGTGCCCCACTCTTCCAATGGACAGGTCATCCAGACAAAAACCAAACGGAGAACTGCCAGAGCTAACCAAGTAGACCTAGGGCCTGGAGAGATAGCTCAGTGGTTAAGAAAGCTCACTGTTCTTCCAAAGGTCCTGAGTTCAATTCCCAGCACCCACATGGCAGCTCACAACTGTCTGATGCCATCTCTTGGTGTGCAGACAGAGTACCCATATATATACATATATAATTTATATATATGTAATTTTTAAATAAACCAAATGGACCTAAAAGATATCTACAGAACATTTCACCCAAACACAAAAGAGAAAATTTTCTTTTCAGCACCACATGGAATTTCTCTGAAATTGACCACATCCTTAGACACAAACCAAGACTCCACAGATACAAGAAAATTTAAATTACCCCTGCATTCTATGTGACCACCACAGATTAGAGCTGGATATCGTCAACAGAAGGCTCACAAACTCATGGAAACTGAGCAACTCACTACTTAATGAAAAAAGGTCAAAACACAAATTAAGAAAGAAATTAAAGACTTTCTAGAATTGAATGAAAATAAATATATCAACACACTCAAACTTATAGGACAAAATGTAGCACTAAGTGCCTACATTAAAAAAAAAAAAAAAAAAGGAGAGATCTCATACCAGTAACTTAAAAATCACACCTGAAAGCTCTAGAACAAAAAGAAAAAAAAATCAGACTCAAAAGGAGTAGAAGGCAAGAAGTAATCAAACTTGGGGCTGAAATAAATAAAATAGAAACAAACAAATACAAAGAATCAATGAAACAAAAAGTTGATTCTTTGCAAAAGCCAGTAAGCTTGACAATTCCTTATACAAATTAACTAAAAGGCAGAGAAAGAATATCCAAATTAACAAAATGAACAGGAGGACATAACAGCAGACACTGAGGAAATACAGAAAATCATATGGACAACTTTAAAACTTATATACTTCACGAAATTGGAAAGTCTAAAAGAAATGGATAATTTTCTCAATATATACCACTAACTAAGGTTAAATCAAGATCAGATAAACAGTTTAAACAGACCTATAACCCCTAATAAAATAGAAGCAGTCGTTAAAAGCCTCCCAAAAAAGAAAAAAGTCCAGGGCCAAATGGTTTTAGCACAGAATTCTGCCAGACTTTCCAAGAAGAGTTAATGTCATTATTCTGCAAATTATTTCATAAAATAGAAACAGAAGGCACATTGTGAAATTCATTTTATGAGGCCACAATTACCTTGATATCCAAACCACATTAAGATTCAACACAAAAAAAGAGAATTATAGACCAATTTCTCTCATAGACATAGATGTAAAAATTCTCAAGAAAATACTTGCAAACAGAACCCAAGAACACATCAAAAATATCATCTACCATGATCAAGTATGCTTCATCTCAGAGTTGCAGGGATAAGTCAATAAATATAATCCATCATATAAACAAACTGAAAGGCAAAAACAAAAACAAAAAATAACAACATAAAAAACTACTTGATCATCTGATTAGAGGCAGAAAAGGTCTTTGACAAAATCCAGCCTCTCTCCATGATAAAACCTGGAGATGTTAGGGATACAAGGGACATACCTCAACATAATAAAGACAGTTAGCAGCAGGCCCATAGCCAACATCAACTTAAATGTAGAGAAAATGTAGCAATTCCACTAAAATCAGGAACAAGACAGGTCTGTCCATGCTCTCCATACTTAGTACTAAAGACTTGAGCTGGAAGACAAGTCAGAGAGATCAGAGGATACAAACAGGTAGGGAAGATGATTTTATTTGCAGATGATATGATAGTATAAAAATTTCCCTGAGAAATTCTTACAGCTAATAAATACTTTCAGTAAAGTAGCAGGATAAGCAGGATACAAAATTAATTCACAAAAATCAATAGACCTCCTATATATAAATGACAAATGGACTCAGAAAGAAATGAGGGTAAAAACACTTTTTACAATAGCCTCAAATAATATATCTTGGGGTAACTCTAACCAAGCAGTCAAAGACTCATATAATAAACACTTCAAGTTTTTGATAAAGAAATTGAAGAAGATATCAGAAGATGGAAGATCTCCCATGGCCATGGGTTGGTAGGATTAACATAGTAAAAATGGCCATCTTAACAAAAGCAATCTACAGATTCAAAGCAATTTTCATCAAAATTCCAACACAATTATTTAAAGACCTTGAAAGAACAATTTTCAGCTTCATATGTAAAAACACACACACACACCAAAATAAAACAAAGTAACAGAACAAAAAAACAACCAGGATAGCTAAAACAATCCTGAACAATAAAAGAACTTCAGGCGGTATCACTGTCCCCAATTTTAAGTTGTACTACAAAGCTATAGTAATAAAAACAGCGTGGCATTGGCACAAAAACAGACGCATTGATCAGCGCAGTCTAATTGAAGACCTAGGCATTATTCCACACACCATGGACACCTGAGTTTTGATAAAGAAGCCAGAACCACACACTGGGAAAAAAGATAGCATCTTCAACAAATGGTACTAGTCAAATTGGAAGGCTGCATGAAGACGAATCCACATAGATCCATACTTATTTCCCTGCAGAAAACTCAGCTTCAAATGGATCAAGGACCTCAACATAAAACCAGAAACACTAAATCTGATAGAAGAGAAAGTAGGGACTAGCCTTGAACTCATAGGCACAGAAGACTTTCTCAATAGAACACCATTACTGTAGGCATCAACAATTAATAAATGGCACCTCAAGAAACTGACTCTAAACTTCTGCATGGCAAAGGATACCATCATTTGGACAAAGCAGCTGCCTACAGAATGGGAAGTGATTTTACCAACTAAATATCCAATAGAAAGCTAATATCCAAAATACATAAAGAGCTCAAGAAAACAAATAACCCAATTTTAAAATAGGTTACAAATCTAAACAGAGAATCCTCAAAAGAGGAAATTCAAATGGCTGAGAAACACTTAAAGAAATGTTCAGCATCCTTAGCCATCAGAGAAATACAAATCAAAACTACTTTGAGATTTCATCTTACCGCTGCCAGAATGGCTAAGATCAACAAAATGAGTGACAGCTCCTGCTGGCTCCTGCTGGCTCTTACTGGCTCTTACTCATGCTGGAGCAAGGGAAACACGCCTCCATTGCTGGTGGGAGTGCAAACTTGTACAGCTACTATGGAAAACAGTGTGGTGGCAGTTCCTCAGGAAAATGAGAATCTATCTACCTCAAGATCCAGCTATACCACTCTTGGACATATACCCAAAGGACAATTCATCCTAATACAGAGACATTGCTCAACCATGGTCATTGCTGCTCTCTTCATAATATCTAGAACCTGGAAACAACCTAGATGTCCCTCAACAAAAGAATGGATAAAGAAAATGTGGTGTACTTATACAATGGAGTGTTACTCAGCCATTAAAAATATTACATCATGAAAATTGCAGGATGGAACTAGAAAATACCATCCTGAGTAAGAGATATCCCAGACGTAGAAAGACAAATACGGTACATATCCACTTATATGTGGTAGCTGTCAGGTCTATGATAACCAAGGTACAAGCCATAGAAACACAGAGGGTAGGCATAGAGTAAGGAACTAGGGAAGACAGATAGAACTTGATAGGAAAGGGAAATAGAATAGATAATTATGGATGAATTGGGGGATGGAATGAGAGCATCAAGATGGGAGGGGAAAGAGAGGGGAGCAGAGGAGAGACAGCTAAAATTAAGAGCCATTGGGGGGGTATTATAAAAACCCAAATACGGTAGAAGCTTCATAAAACATATACATATATAAAGGTCTAAATGAAATCACCAAATAATGGGAAAGCTAGAGCCTCAACTGACCATCTCTTGTCAATAAATGAGACTTCCAGTACCAGGATTGGGTTACATCTAATTGAGTTTTTGGACAAACTGGGAATCCCCACACAATCAAAGCTGTTGCCAAGACAGGTTGCTCTCCACAAGCTGACAGCAAACTGTCACTTCCCATTCTCCACAAACTGACTCACTGAACGTGGAGAAGTTAAGCTGCTGCCTACATAGAGTCTTCATCCCTCCAATCTAGAATCTTTAATACAGGAATGTACGCAAACACCAAGCCAGCCACAAACCCTTTAATCCACAATGCTGCCCTGCCTGCTAGATATGTTAGGGCAATGGTGGCACAAAGCTTTTGGGAGTAACAAACCAATAACTGATTTGAGTTAAGATCCACTGTACAAGATAGAACCTATGCCTAAAACTGTGTGGGTGTCCAATAACCAGAGACTAGATAGCCCGGGGGCCAAGGGTAAAACCAAACACTACTGTTTAAAAACGTGTAGTAACAGAATGACCCCGAATGACATTCTGCTATACTCATAAGATCATTGCCTTGCCCAGCCATCATCGGAGACGCTTCCTCCTGCAGCAGATGGGAACAAATACAGAGCCCCACAGCCAGACATTATGCAGAGAATGAGAGACCTTCCAACACTCAGCCCTAAATGGGATGTCTCTATCAAATCCCTCCCCTCAGGGCTCAGGGAACCCTGAAAGAGCAGCTGTGCAAAGTGTAAGAGCCGGGAGAGATGGAAGACACTAAGAAAACAAGGCATGATCAAAGCTCACAGAGACAGAGGCAGCACACACAGGGCCTGCACAGGACTGCACCAGGTCCTGTGCCTATATATTGCAGCTTCCCTGTTAGTGTTCTCACAGACCTTCTGAGTGTGCAAACAAGTGGGTCTCTGATTCTTGTGCCTTCTCTTGTTCTCTTTTCCTTCTGTTTGTTTTTCTTGCCCAACCCTGAAGTGATAGCTTTTGTTTTATCCTATTATATTTTATTTTGTTATATTTTATTATCATCCCTTAGAAGCCTGTCTGTTTTCTAATGAGAGACAGAAAGAGAGTAGATCTGGATGGGAGAGGAGGAGGGAAGGAATTGGAAGGAGTAGAGGGAGGGGAAACCATAATCAGGATATATTTTATGTGAAAAAAAAATCTGTTTTCAATAAAAGGAAAAAACCATAAATTTATTATTTCAAAAGGACACTCTTATTCCTCCATGAATGGAAAGCCAGTATCCTTTGCCATAAATAGAAAGTAACCTTAAAAATAAAAGCATAATGAAAACAAAACAATGTCCTTAAACTCCAACCGGATCTGGGGGCCTGCACAGGCTCTGGAGGCCTTTTCTCAGTTGAAAAAGGGAGTGTTCACAGAGTGCAGCGAGCACACCATTGGTCCGGGGACTGTCTCCCTCGTAACAAGCTGAAGGGAACTGCAGAGGGAAGGCTCCACTCTGGGCCGCTGCTCTTCAGTTGTGGCTCCCAGCAGCAGCCCAGGTGTATCCTGAGATGCCCAGGCCTCCTCAGCAGCCTGTGGGTCTGTTCTGCCTTCCTGTGGAAGGCTGGGCCTGCTCTTCCATGCTGAGCAGGACGGAGATCAGCTCAGGCTGACCTGATGGCTTCAGCAGAGTCTGGTGTGCAACCGTGTGTCCTGTCAGAATACTGATCACTGCGGTTGGGACGGCCACTGTCCCTCACAGGCCCACATACTGATGGAATGGTCCCCAGTCCAGGGCTATCTGACGGCAAGGAAGTTAGGTCGTTTGGGGATGCCCTCAAAGTGGATGGTAGGACTCTCTTCTTCCTCCCTGGACACCATAAAGTGAGCATCTTTGTTCCACTGTGCACTCCCCCCTCCACTGCTCTGCCTCCCCAGAGACCCAAAAGCAAAGGAGTAAGTGGTGTGTAAAGTATGAGCGGAAAGACTCTCCTCATTCTGTTATCCTAGGTATTTTCACAGTACTGGGAAGCTGACAATCACACAAAAATCAGTGGCTGTTTTACCTGTCTATCTGTCTATCTGTCTGTCTGTCTGTCTGTCTGTCTATCTGTCTGTCTGTCTGTCTGTCTATTTTTGAGACAAGGCCTCACTATGGAACCTTGTGATCCTTTTGGCTCACCTTCCTGAATTCTAGGATTACACGTGGGCACCACCACACTCAGCTTGCATATCTGTACATTAACAAGAGCAAAGAACACAAAAAGGAAATTAATTCCACCAGCAAAAGCATTAAAATGACAAAATACTTAGAAATAAACTTTACCTTGGAGGTAAAAGACTTGCATGCTGGAAAAAAAAACAAACAAAAAGAAACTTAGAATCTCTGTAATAGAGAGCTGTCTGACACATACAGTCTTGAGTTCAATTCCCCAGCACTGATAGAAAGAGAGAGGGAGAGAGAGAGAGAGCAAGAGAGCACAATAATGACCATAGCAGTGAAGAAGGAAGAAGACACGAAAGCATAGATAGAAAAGCATCCTATGAAGAGTGACTGGTTGGTAACTGCAGTGCCACACACCTGCAATTCCATCTTCCGGGAAGCTGAGGCAGAAATTTTTAATTACTAGCTGAAGGCTGGGCTCTGCAGCACTTGAGGCCAGCCTTGGCTACACGAGACCCTGTTTCAGAAAAGCAAGCAGGGCATCAAGCAAGCATCATGGCTGTCAAGGAATGATTCCTACTGAAAGCAAACAGGGGCTGGGGGCGTAGCACCTTTGGTGGGGTGTTTACCTAGCATGAGCAGACTGGTAGGTCCCATCCCCACCGCCACATGAACAGGATGTAGATTCCTGGAACCCCAGCACATGAGGAACAGAGGCAGAAGAAGCAGAAACGCAGAGCCATCCTGCACTCTACTGTGCTTTTCAGGCCAGGCTGAACTGTGAGCGATCTGTCTCAGAGAGAACGAGTGATGGGGCTGGATTGATGCCCACTGTTCAACAGCACCTGCTGCTCTTCCAGAGGACCCAGGTTCGGCTCCCATCACCACACGGTGGCTCAGAGCCATCCCTAACCCCCGTTACAGGGGATCTGACACCCTCGCTGACCTCTGTTAGCACCAGGCACTCACATGGTACACACATATGCAGGCAAAACACTCATATACATAAAGTAAAAATAACAGAATCATTTACAGTTTTTAAATAAAATGAATATTTAAAAGAAAGAAAGAAGAAAAAATCACCAAATTACTCTGTCTGAGAGAGTTAATTACATCCTAGTAGGGAGCGAGTGACCACGGTGGGCTTAAAGCTTCTTGTTGGGGGGAGGAGGTTAGAGCTACATCAAAGGTGGCTTTGATTTTCTTTCATGATACAAAGTACTTTCATAACATATACACTAAAAATGGCAAGGACTTAGCTTGATTAACTAAAACTGCCTGTTCTTGGATCTTCATCCAATCCACTACTAGGACCTGAGGAAACCATTGCATCCTCCTCTAGAGGTTTGCATCTCCACGATCAGCACCTAATGCAGAAGTCTGACTCATCTCAGACAAACTACCAAAGACTAAGAAAGTGAGCAGAAGAGGGAGAACGGGAAAGGGACGCGTCTGCAAAGATTTCTGGATGCTAGGGTGTCCCAAGGAATGGCATGAATTGTCCCACATCATTTCACATTGTACAGTGGTCTTTTACTGTATGAGCCACTGTGCATCTACACAAATTATAATAAGACTGTATTTGAAGGGAGGCTGCTGATAAGGAACTGGAGAGATGAACTCTCTGATGAGATGAACTCTGTCTGATAAGTGACTCTCAGCCCTTGAGAGCACTCTCTGTGCTTGCCACAGACTCCACCTTGTTTCCCAGCTCCCATGCCAACTGACTCAACTTCGTGTAACTAACTCTAGCTCCAGGGGATCAGACACCTCTCTGGTCTCTGAGGACACTGGCACACATGGGTATACACAGAGAGAGATGCAATAATAATAATAATAATAATAATAATAATAATAATAATAATAAATCTTTTTTTGTAAAGGGAGGCTGGGAAACCAGGTGTGGTGGCCCATGCTTTTATTCCCAGCACTCGGGAAGCAGAAGCAGGCAGGTCTCTTGAGTTTAAGGCCAGCCTGGCCTGCAGAGTGAGTTCCAGGCCAACCAGGACTAAGCGTTTGCCCAGCATGCATGAAGCCGTAGATTCAATCCCCAGCATTGCATAAAGCAGGCAGCTATGTCTGGTGGTGCTCTACGCTTGGGAAGTGGAGGCAGAAGGATCAGGCAGCCCAGGTTAATCATGACCAAAACAGCACCAGAGATAACAGTTCCCATCTGTCTTAGTTCAGTTTCTGTCGCTGTGATAAACACCATGATCAAAAACAACCTGGGGGGGGAGAGGGCTTGTTTCATCTTCCAGGTTCATCAGTCAGGAACTCAAGGCAGAAGCCTGGAGGCAGGACCTAAAGCCAACACCACAGAGGAATGCTGCTTAATGCCTTGCTTCCCTTGGCTTGCTCACCTTGCTTTTTTATGCAGCCTAGGGTCACCTGCTCAGGAAGAGCATCATCCGCAATGGTCTAAACTCTCTCACATAAGTCACTAGTCTAGAAAATGCCCCATAGACCTTAGACTTGGCTACAGGCCAATGTGACAGGGTATTTTTCCAGTGGAAGATCTCTCTTCCCAGATGATGCTAGCTTATGGCAACACACACACACACAGACACACAGACACACACACACACCCACCCTAGCCAGCTCTTTGGAAAGGGATGCCAAAGACATGACGGTTGTGAAAGTATCCTCCCGTTCCCCCTTAGGACACTGCAGTCTGTTGGAAGAGATGACCCATGTGCCTACTGGTCTTCACATGGAGGAGAGCACACCCACATGGCCACTTCTCCTCCAGCAGAGAGCCTAGCTGCAGTTCACCTCCAGCCTTCCCTGCCCATCTAGGAATAAAACCTCTCACTTGAGCTGCATGCTCGGGCACACAAAAGAAAAACTGCGTTTCTCAGCCTCCCCTTTGTGGCCAGATGGAGCATGTAACTAAATTCTGACCTGTGGTATGCAAACATCTAATTCAAGGCTGCCCCTTGCCTCTCCCCTGCCCAGTGGCTGTAGATATGGCGGAGGGGAAGAACAGACACTTTGGGGACTAAAACAAGATGGAAGTAGCCTGACTCTAACACTTGCAAGTCAATCCTGGGCTATTTGCACCCACACCAGGAAAAAAAAAAAAAAACTATCTTCTTTTTTATATATTTATTTGTATTATTTTATGTACTTTGGTGGTTTGCCTGCATGTATGACAGTGCTGGAACCCTTTAACAGGAGTTACAGGCAGTTGTGAGTGCTATATGGATGCTGGAAATTGAACCTGGGTCCTCTGGAAGAGCAGCCGGTGCTCTTAACCGCTGAGCCATCTCTCCAGCCCCAAATTCTATCTTTTTTTACACTCACACTTTGCAGTGGTGTCCAAGCACAACCATGCACCCCCTGAATTCTAAACAGTCATTTTCTATGCAACAGAATTCAACAAAAGCAACGTATTCTTTGCTGTGTGTCAGGAGCTTTTGAGTCTAGGGAGGTAGAGCTGTCTCTAAAATGCAACATGAATTTTAACTAAGCACACAGTGTGACCGAGTCACATACATCTCTTCCCACCCCCTTCTGCTTCCCCACCTGTCCTCACACTCAGCGATCAGTATGCTCTATGACCCATCCAAACACCCTGAGAGGCCATGAAGGAGAGTGGGGAGAAGCTGCCCTATAGAGTCACGTGATCTACACTGGAGCCCTAGCTTAGCCTCTCAGAGACAGTTTCCTCATGCATGGCAGAAGTTAAGAGAGATAACTGCTTCCTAGGATTTCTGAGGGAAGAGCATGAAACGGGATATAATCCTTATGACCTTTGTAGCAGTGTTCAACACGCTCTTGTGCTCAGTAACATTTAACTGGCACAGAAACAGCAGCATCCCTATAAATGCCTGAGAGACAGTAGCAAGGAGGTACTAACTGTTTTCAGGGCTGGGGAGAGGGCTTAGTGGACGGAGGTGCTTGCTGCCAAGCCTGAAGAGCTGAGTTTGAGTTCTGAAACCCTCGTGGTGGAAGGTGAGAACCAACTCCCATAATTCGTCCTCTGACTTCCGCACATGCTGTGTGGAACACACATGCCCACACACATGCTAAGTGAATGACTGAATGAATGTTAGAAAAAGAAGTCTGGCTTTCTCCCGTGTATGTGTGAGTATGCAGGAGAACATGTATGTATGCTTGTGTCTTCATGTGGAGGTCAGCTGATAACCTTGGGTGTTGTTTCCTTAAGTGCTGCACACACACACACACACACACACACACACACCATTTTTTGAGATGAAGTCTCTCACTGGCCCGGGATTTGCCAAGTGGGTACAGTGTACAGCCAGCCAGCCTCAGGGGCCCACCTGTCTCCACCACCCCAGCACTGGGCAGGAGCATGCAAGGATTTAAAGAGCTGTCACCCAGCACTAATGTCTTTTCTGACCCCTTTTTTTTTTTTTTTTTTTTTTAATTTTAGGTAATATGTGTTTTCTTGTTGCTGCTGTGAGAAAATGCCCGACAAAAGTGACTGAGAGAAGGATAAGTCTGTTTTGGCCATCGGTTTCAGGTCCAGTCCATCCTGGTACAGGAAGCATGGGAGAAGGGGAGCTCAGTAGGCATGCCTCAGCCACCAAGCAGAGAAGGACAGATGCGGCTCTTCAGCATGCTCTCTCCCTTCTCTTTTCATTCAGACCAGGACCTCAGCCCAAGAGAGGTGTCACCCACATTCAGAGCAGGTCATCCCTCCTCAGCTAAACCTCCCTGGAGACACCGTCACAGACGCACCCAGAGCTGTGCCTCCTAAGAGATTCTAATTTTTTAATTATATTTTTATTTATTATGTGTCCGCAGGCATGTCACTGTGTGCGTGTGAAGGTGAGAGATTACTGCGGGAGTTCATTCTCTCCTTTTACCTTGTGGGCCCTGGGATTGAATTTGGGTCCTCAGCCTTAAACACTGGGTCCTTTCAACAGCCCCCCCAGGGAATTTAGTCTCCTGCTGAGAACTTGGAGCCCTCAGACTCCGTATGAAAGAAAAGAACTGACCCCTTCAAAGTATACTCTGTAGTGAGAATTTTGGTTTCTCTAAAAATCCAGTGAAGAAAAGATAAAAAGAACAGATGTTTAAATGTGTGTGTGTGTGTGTGTGTGTGTATGCATGTGAACTAATGAATGGACAGATGAATGGAATAATGGACCAATGGATGGTTGGGAGACAGATGGACAGGTACATGAAGAAGATGGATAAGGAACAAATTATTTGCATGAGAGATGCAGACTATAGGCTAGTGAAGGTGGCTAGATGGGTGATGAATGGAGGACAATGGAGACAGATGGAAGACTGATAGCTGATTAGATATCTGTCTGAATGGGTGTATGGATGAGAAACAGACGAGTGAGGGTGGAAAGCAGACAGATGGTGGGTTGGCGCTGTGTGCATGATGACGGGCAAGGACAGACAGTACATGAAGGATGAACATTCTTTGGACTAGACTGCTGATGAATGAATTTGTCAAAGTATGAAAAAATGAATAAATGTCAGCTATAGATTGATGTACAAAATCTTGGTCGGTGCACGAATAGAGGATGAAGGTGCTTGCTGTCAGCAAGGTAGAATGTGCCAGCACAGTCTTGGAGGCTCCTCTCAGCTCTCATATTTTGTGAGCACTGTCTCCTGGGGGAGGGGAAATGAAAGTGCTGTTGGAGGTGCCTTCCCTGACCAGGAACCCTTCTGGAGGCTTGACTTTACACCATGGCAATGGATGATAGCCAAGCAAGGCAGGGACTCTTAAGCCCATTTCACACAGCTCATGTAGAAATGATTCTATCAAGCTCGCCTTGTGTCTTAGGTGGGGTTTATTGCTGTGAAGAGACACCGTGACCATGGCAACTCTTACAAAGGAAAGCATTTCTTTGGGGCTGGCTTACAGCTTCAGATGTTTCATCATTTTTGTCACGGTGGGAAGCATGGCAGTGGGCAGGCAGACATGGTGCTAGAGAAGGAGCTGAGAGCCCTACATCTGGATCACCAGGCAGTAGGAAGTGAACCAAGGCACAAGGGCCAGGCTTGAGCATCTGAGACCTTAAATCCCACCCCCCACCCCCACCCCCACCCCCGTGACACATTTCCTACAACAAGGCCACATTTCCCAATAGTGCTACTCCCTAGGGGCCAAGCATTCAACACAGGAGTTTATGGGGCCCATTCCCATTTAAACCACCACACTCCCCTTTTCTGGGTGTCAGTTCTTTTTGTGATGGTTAGTCCTTCACCCCTGGCTTAGTCCTTCTGTGTATCCTTGGACTATTCACAGCTGACCTCCTCCAAGAACCTCCTATGTACCCTGGCCTTCAGAAAAACTTCTCTCCCCTTTTAGAGACCTCCTAGCTTCCTTCCCCAGCATGGCCCCCATCCAAACATCTAACACTTACTGAGACCTGCCATTCCATGGGCCTGGGGACTTTTGACCTGGTTCTTACTTCCTTGAGGCAGTTTTGTCTTTTTATACAGTCCCAAACAGCTTGTCCTTCCTCCATTTCTATTTTACAAGTATGAATGTTCTGTCTGCATGTATGTCTGGATGCATGAGAAGTGAGAAGGCCGTGTTAGGTCCCTGGGACTGGAGTTACAGATGGCTGTGAGCCACCATATGGTTGTTGGGAATTAAACTTGGGTCCTTTGGAAGAGTAGCCAGTGCTCTTAACAGCTGAGCTGGCTCTCTCTACACATACACCCTTCTTTTTTGTTTTGTTTCTAAGGCTAGCCCATGCTAATCTTGAACTCTATGCTACTAAGGCTGGCCTTTTTAGGGAGGAGGGCAGTGAAACAAAGGATTGAACCTTGGGCCCTGCACAGCAAGAGCTCTACCCCTAAGTGATATTCCCTCAAGGCTAGCCGTGAATTGGTCTTCTTGCCTCCATCTCCCAAGCACCAGGATTACTGGCCTATCTCCAGCAAACCTAGGTATGTATAAATATTTACAACATAAAGTGTACATGCTCAGTTTACTCAGAGCTTTGACGAAACTTCCATAGATGTTGGAAGAAGCAGAAGGATGACCTTTAGAGCCAGGTGTGGTGGCACAAGCCTGAAATCCCCACATGTGGGAGGCGAGGAGGAGGGCTGTCATGAGTTGGAGTCAGCCTGGGCTATACCACAGATCCTATCTCCAAACAAATAAAAAAGAAGACAGACTATTAACCGACAGGGGAAAGGGGAAAGGGAGTAAGGGAGGCAGTTGGTACCTTTAGTGCTTCAAAATGTCCTGCAACTATAGACACAACTACCTAAGAATTCAGTGCCATCTCCTGACCTTCACCTTGACTTAAATAACTCCTTAGAGTCTTTGTCTGCCCCTCAGAGACACCCCAGTATATAAGTCATGAACCTGTACCCATCATAGAAACCAGTGAACAAGGTCCACACTGGTCCTTCATCTTGGTACATGGCACAGTGCAGGCACAGTTCAGGCACACTGTAGGTATTTAGAAAAATGTTTAATTGAATGATGAATTCATATCAGGGTCCCACGACCTGAACTAAAACAAGAGTTAAACTCTTTCCTCAGGAGACTGAAAAATGGAGTGGGCCTGACTCTTACCACAGAGGAGCAAGGTCAAAAGACCAACATGAAAAGGCTGGAGAAAATGTGCAGCTGCTAGGAGGTGCTCTTCCAGAAGACGGGAGTTCAATTCCCCCAACATCCACATGGTGACTCTCCATTATCTATAACTCTAAGCCTAGGAGGTCTGAGGCCCTCACTGGCCTCTGAAGACACTGCACACTTGTGGTGCACATACACACACGCAAGCAGAACACCCATACACACAGAATTAAAAATAAAGGAGAAAATGAAAGCACCAACATGAGGGCTGGGGGTTCCGCCCAGTGGCGGTGCACTAGCCTAGCATGCACGAGCCCAAATCCCAGAACCCAGGGCAAAAATGGGGGGAGGGCAGTGAGATGGTTCAGCAGGTAAAGGGACTGCCAAGCCTGCTGACCTGAGTTCCATCCCTGGGACCCACATAGAAAGAATTGACTTTGGAGGTGTCCTCTGACCTCCACACTCACGCCATGGCCCAGGCGTGCTCGCCCTACTTGCACAACAAATAAAAAAATACAACTTAAAACGTGTAAACATAAGCATGGCTTTTTCCAGTGAGCCAGATGTGGTTGGGGCGTCTCGAGAAATACCAAAACACGGGTGGTGGCGCCTGCCTGGAATCTCAGCGTTCGGGAGGCTGAAGCAGGAGGAGGAGGATTTCAAGGCCAGCCTGGGCTTACAGTGAGACTGTCTAGGAACCTGTCACAGGCGTCAGGTTTCTGTGGCCACTGAGACTTAATTCTGAGGCTCCTGCATAGCATCCCTAAGGTCAAGTTCCTTGTCCTGCGTCCGACTTTCCAGTTCCCTGGCACACAGCTTGGTTCAGGGCCTGGCCCTTGCTTTGCACGCTTGCCGGACTGTGGTCTCCCGTCTGCTATGTACCCCTTGCCTGCTCCTCCCCAGGCATTCCCAGTGGGGATTGGTACAGAAACTCCCAGCTCCGGGTGAGCGGCAGGTTAATTTCCTCCAGGAGCTTCCCTCGGCAAACAATGAGACAATGGCGGGCCGGAGGTAGCCTGCGTAAGACCACGGAGAAGCGGAAGTTGTAATCTGTGTTCGAAGCCAGCAGGCGGGCAAAGGGGCAATAGAAGCAGCGGGCCAGCCCTGGCCCTCCACCCAGCCAGCCCCTGGGACCCGTTAGGCTCCAACCTGAAGGTCACCTGAGCCGCCCTTGAGGAAAACAGCCACAAACTGCCCTCTTGGAGAAAACAGGGGTGGGTGGGGCAAGCCCTACACACTCCTTCTCTGTCCAGATGGACGGTCTCATCTCCTCCCTGAATAGCTCTGGGTCCCAGACTGCAAGATTTCCTCGGCCAAAGATCATCATCTGGTTCTGCCTGTGTTTTGCTATGTGACCTTGGGGCAGGCTACCCAACCTCTTTACCTTCAGTTCCTAATCTGCAAAAAGGGATCATCTGGCATGGCTGGCATGGCTGGCATGGTGTGGGTGGTTTGTGCCTTAATCCCAGCACTTGGGAGGGAAAGGCAGAAGGATCTTGAAGGTGAAGCCATCCCTAGCTATCCCATACCACTTTTCTTGATTGCCAAGATTGCTTCTCTCCCTACACCCAAGGGTTGAGGATTCCCTTACCTTCCTTACCTTAGCAATCCTGCATTTCCACCGGCCTGCCCTCAGGGACCACCCTCTGCCATCAGGTGTACCTCCTGTGGCACATAGAGGCTCTCCCCTTCAGACCTCCCCCCTCGCTCTCCTTCCCCTCCCCCTCTTTTCCCCTTTCCTCCCCTTCCTATCCCACTCCCCTTCTCCCGCATTCTGTCTTGTTCTTTCTCTGTCTGTCTGCCTGCCTGTCTTCATCTCTCTCTCACGTTTCCACTCTCAGATTGCCTTTTGCTCCCCCCCACACCACCAATAAACCTCTTTCACTTGATCTGTTGTATGGCTCAATTTCTTAGTGGCACACTTTGGCACGGCCTGCCAAAGGTACCTCCACGCTCAATGCTTTATCTTGTCACCCTCCACCCTCCAGGACTGCCCTCCCTTTATCTGAGAGCAAAAGAAAGCCACCAAAAGTTCTGGTGGCACGTCATGATCACATCAACCGCTGCCTGGGAGAAAGGGGACTCCTCCTCCTTGGACACATCACGCATGACATACCTTCCCATCCCCAGCAGGATAGGAACTTGCACATAAGGAAGCTGGACTTGGAGTGGGGGAGTGTGGCAATAAGAAGAAGCTA
This sequence comes from Meriones unguiculatus, assembly GCF_030254825.1. Taxonomy (NCBI): domain Eukaryota; kingdom Metazoa; phylum Chordata; class Mammalia; order Rodentia; family Muridae; genus Meriones; species Meriones unguiculatus. The sequence goes on along the minus strand of NC_083352.1, from coordinate 126,946,166 downwards.
GCCCCAAGGCCCTCAGAAGTCTCTGGGGGAAGTCCTTTCCCATATCTGCTCCCGGGCTTTCTTTCCTTCACCCAGAAAGCTCCTCTAAATCTAGCCGTGTGGTCATAAGCACAAAGGGACTGAGAAAATCTAAGGACATCCCCAACTCAGGTCATGACCTCCCATGTCCCCAAAATCTAAGCAGCCACTGTCCTAATTTAAATTCAAGTCTAGGCTTGGCTCTTCCCACACAGGTTGGGTGTCTGCCATTAAAGAGCTGTTCCCAGGCCGGGAATTTGTCTGTTTGGTAAAGTGTTTGCCTAGATTGCAGGAAGCCCTGGGTTCAGTCCCCAACACCCCATAAATTGAATGTGGTATAGTCTCAGGACTTGGGAGGAAGGATCAATAGTTCAAGGGCATCCTTGACTTGCAGTGAGTTCAAGGCCAGCCTGGCTCAAATGAGACACTATCTATTTTTTTTTAAAGCAGTGTCCTGTCTCCCCATAACTGAAAAGAACCTGAGTCCCTCTCTGACTCATCTCCTCTTTCCCCCCCCAAAACAAACCTCCAGACTTCTTTCTGCTGCACCTGTCCTTCTGCATCAGTGGTTCTTGACCTGTGGGTCATGACTCCTTTGGGGATGGAACAACCCTTTCACAGGGGTCACCTAAGACCATCAGAAAACACAGTAGAAAAATTACAGATGTGAAGTAGCAACAAAAATAATTTCGTGGTTGTGGGTCACCCACAACATGAGGAACTGTATTAAATGGTCACAGCACTAAAGGCTGAGACCCACTGTTTTACCTAGCCCTGTTCCTCCCACATCCCTCCCTGGCTGTGAGGGCCTGGGGGCTGTAGCTCCCATAAAAACTCTAGCCTCACCACTGCTCTGTCTTTCCCACACTCTCCTCTCTGCCAGGGTACACAGGAGGCCAGCGCTCGCCTACGGTCTTGGAGCCCCGAGAGGTACAATGGGGGTTACTCAGCAGATATTGGACAGGAACCCATTGCATCAATGAGGGCATCCCTCTGCCCGTTGCAAGGTAGGGTGGTGCACACTCTGACTTGCAGGTGGCAATCACATTTCTTTTTCTTGTGGTTTTTCCTTGGCTCTCCTGGATTCACTTTGTAGAACAGGCTGGCCTCAAACTCACAGTGATCTGCCTGCCTCTGCCTCCCTGAGTGCCGGGATCACAGGTGTGCGCCACCACGCCGGGCTGGTAATCTCATTTCTTAGCTCTCGCCAATGCTCAGAGAAAGATGGCCAGGCTCTGATTCCATGGGACTTTCTCCCTGAGACCAGGGGAACCTGTGCTCCGTCCACTCAGTGCACAGGCCAGGAGCGCTGAGGCTCCACCTGTCTATCCTGCTTTCTGCTAGGAGACCCAGTCATGTTGGGGTGGGGTTGGCCTGGTGTCCGAAGCATCCCTCCTCCCACAAGCTCCACTTGTTCCAGGAAATCCAGACTGAGTTTCCCTCCTGGAGGCACCGCCCAGAGGAGCCCTCTAGGGAAAGACACAGCATTTTTGAGGAAAGGGGTGGGAGGGGTGTGGGAGAAAAAGTCACACACACACACAAAACCAAAACAGTGTCGGAGCCAGGAATGTGCCGGGGTGAATCAGAGCCAAGCCTACTGTCACATCCACAGCTGTGCTGGCCAGGGCCCTGCGGGGGCGCAGGCAGGGCGGGTCATGGCAGGGGCAGGACACCAGCTGCCAGCCTGCTTCTGGCTGGCGGGGTTCCCTGCCACCGTCCTGTGAGGAGAAGCTTCGGAATGACCCGACCACAGGTCAGAGCACAAGATGGACACTCCCTGGGCAGAAGGACCCCAGACCTCTCTCTGGCCTATTTTCAGTTTCATAGCAGACCGGGAGAAGTGCTGAAGTGGGGGTCATTCCTCTCAAAAAGGGATGACTGGTTGGATGAAGGGCAAGCCTCATTTCTTAGCAGTAATCTTGAACCGAAAGTCCAAATTCAGGAACGCCATGAGCTTGAAACAGCCTCATGCTCCCAAATGTCTAGGTGAGATGCAGCGACTCCTTGGGGAAGGCAAACCTGAGCTGCGTTAGGGTGACAGGAACGTGTCAGGCAGAAGTGAAGGGCTGTGGGCTGCGTCACACGGGTGGCAGATGGCATGGAATGACAATGCTTATTGAGCCCCAGCTCCACCTTAATAGTTTTAAATGTATATATTTTATGTGTAAGTGCATGTGCGTGAGACGCCTGTGAGGTCAGAAGAGGTGTCAGATCCCCTGAACTCAAGTTCCAGGTGGTTGGTGCTGAGTCCTCTGCAAGAGCAGTAAGCACTCTTAAAAACCGAGCCATCTCTCCAGCCTGGATTAGTTTTTGAGAGAGGTCTCACCTAGCCCAAGCTGGCCTTGAACTCACTATGTAGATGAGGATGACCTGATGCTCCTGCCTCTTCCTCCCGGGTGCTGGGATTACAAGCGTGCACCACCACACTCCACTCTATGCAGTGCTGAGGATCAAATCCAAGGCCTTGTGCATTCTAAGTGAGTGTTAATAACTGAGTTAAAGACCAGCCCTGATCCCCATCTGTGGTGGTTTGAATAAAAATGGCCCCTAAAGGCCCAGAGGGAATGGCACTATTAGAAGGTGTGACCTTGTTGGAGTAGGTGTGGCTTTGTTGGAGGAAGTATGTCACTGGGGGTGGGCTTTGAGGCTTCAGATGCCCTAGCCAGGCCCAGTATCACTCTCTGTTCTTGCTGCCTGCCAATCTAAACGTAGGACTCTCAGCTCCTTCTTCAGTACTATGTCTGCCTGCACGCCACCATGCTTTCTGCCATGATGGTAATGGACTAAACCTTTGAACTGTAAGTCAGCCCCAGTGAAATGTTTTTCTTTATAAGAGTTACAGTGGTCATGGCGTCTCTTCAAAACCAAACTAAAATAGCATCCTGACCGTTGATGTGCTGATAAAGAAGCTAACCTGAAAGACACCTGCCATCAAGACCGATGACCTGAGTTCGGTGGAGGGCCCACATGGCAGCAGGGGAGAACCTGCCCCAGAAGGTGCCCTCTGGCTTTCACATGAGCACACACACATAAACAAGTGCAAACACGCAATAAGTACTGGTTTTAATTTTATGAGTAAATTTATTTATTTACTTGTTTTGGTTTTTCAAGACAGGGTTTCTCAGTGTAATCCTGGCTGTCCTAGAACTTGCTCTGTAGGCCAGGCTGGTCTTAAACTCAGGGATCTGCCTGCCTCTGCCTCCTGAGTGCTGGGATTGAAGATGTGTGCCACCACCCAGCTTGAGTTTTTTTTATTTCTAATTCATGAGAACGAGTGTTTTGCCTAATCTATTCTGTGCATATACCTGGTGCCCATGGAGTCCAAAAGAGGGTGTCGGGTCTACTGGAACTGGAGTTACAGACAGTTATGAGCTGCCACGTGGGTGCTGGAAATCGAACCTTCTGTAAAAGCGTCCAGAATTACTAAACCTAAACCCAGCATGAGCCAGAACCGGAAGGACAACCTGGGAAGGAGAGGAGTCACGGGAACCCTTAATCCTTACTCTTTCCAATATGTCCATTTTGAATAAATCTTTCTCTGATTTTCATTCTTTAATTGGCCCAGGCTCTGACCCTAACAACTCTAGTAATACTTTTAACCACTGAGCCATCTCGCCACCTTCATAAATAATTTTTGAAAGTGTTTACCTATCACTGCATCACTCATTCTCTTTAATATTACAGTAATAAGGGCTGGGAGGAGTGCCTCTACAACAGAACAAAAAGGCCCTCAGTCTTTAGCGAGCACCAAAATGCCAGCAAATAAATAAACTAATTGATCAATTAAAATAATATTGCAAGATGGCATGGTGTCTCAGACCTGATTTCTCTACACACAGGAGGTTCAAGCATGAGGACCATGAGTTCAAGGCTAGCCTGAGCTACATAGCAAGACCTTGATGAGGTGGGGGAGAGTTGGTTCAGTAGTTAAAAGCACTTGTTTCTGTAAGGACCCCATTTTGGTTTCCAGCACCTACATAGTGGCTCACAGCCATCTGTAACTTCAGTTCCAGGAGTTACAACTCCCTTCTCTGGCCTTTGTGGGCTTTAGGCACACAGACATATAGACATACATGCAGACAAACGCCCATACACATTAAAGTAGTAACAAAGCAATAAAATATCTTAAAGTTACATTGTTTTTTAAAATCTTTTAAAAATATCTTTTAAAATAATGACGGGGGCTGTGAAGACAAGGCTCAGATGTTAAGAGCACATGCTGTTGTTCCAGAGGACACATGTTCTATTCTCCAAATTCACATTAGGAAGTTCACAACCAACTGTAATCCCAGCTTCAAGGATCCAATGCCTCTGTTCTCTGTGGCACCAAAGCTCAAGTGCACACACACAACCTTTAAAATAATGCTTTTACTGCCTTTTGGTACCATTGATTTTCTTTGGACATTATGCACCTTACACATTTAAAAACCATGATTATGATAAGGGTTCGAGCTCTTCACTAGATGCCAAAGAGGCCCTGGTACAAAGGACAAAGCTGCCCACATTATTTTCTCCTTTTTTTTTTTTTTGTCTTTTTTTATTATTAATTACACTTTATTCACTTTGTATCCACCCATAAGCCCCTCCCTCCTCCCCTCCCGATCCCACCCTCCCTCTTTTTTCTTTTTCTTTCTTTTTTTCTTTCTTTCGTCTTCTTTTGGTTGGTTGGTTTTTGTTGTTTATTTTTTTTATTTTGTTGTTTATTTTTTATTTTGTTTTGTTTTGTTGTTGCTTGGGTTTGGTTTACACAGCGCCTCTAGCAACTAGGGCTGGCTTTGAACTTACTACATCCTTTGAGTTTGTTCTCCCCTCTGTGATCATCATGGTGGAAGAGAAGGTGTTGTGAAGAGAGACACTTTTTGCAGCCTCTTTTTGGCTATAGGACTATTGAAACAATGGTCTCCAAGAAACTGGAATTTCCCCCGGATTTCCGTGCTGACAGAAGGAAAAGGATAAAGTCTGGTGCCAGTCCCAGAAGGGACTGTTTCCTAGGAAGAGATTTCACACAGTTCTGATGTCTTGCCTAGTCACCTTACAGGACAGACTGGAGCAGAGACAATGATGGGTCAGTGGTGGGCGGGACTACACCTTGACCAGATCTGCTTGGTGGCAAATATCTCTACCCTCAAAACCTAAATGTGGCATGAGCCAGAACCAGAAGGACAATCTGGGAAGGAGAGGGGGTCACTAGACCCTTTAATACTTACTCTTTCCAATATGTCCATGTTGAATAGACATTTCTCTGCTTTTCATTATGACCTATGTCTTTACCTGGCCCAGGCTCTGACCTTCACAACTCAGTAATACTTCCCAAGTCGCAGTATGGTACTAGGAATTGAGGCCGTATGCATGTTGAACAGCCAGGCCAGCACTGTAGCACTGAGCTAAATCCCCAGGTGCTCTCTCTCTCTTTCTCTCTCTTACTTCTTATTACTGTGTGTATGCTGGGTGTATGTGGCAGTCAAAAGACAACTTTCAAGAGTAGGTTCTTGGTAGCTGGGAGCAGTAGCACTGTGATCCCAGCATTCGGGAGGCAGAGGCAGGGGATCTCTCTGAGTTCAAGACTAACCTGGTCTATATAGCGAGTTCCAGGACAGCCAGAGCTATATAGTGAGACCTTGTCTCAAAACAAACAAACATATAAGAAAGGAGGAAGAGGAGAACGAAAAGGAAGAGGAGGAGGGATCAGTTCTTTCCTTCCACTGTAGTCTCTGGGAACTGAACTCAGATTGCCAATTTGTGGCTTAAGTGCTTCAACCCACTGAACCATCTTGTCCTCCACTCTTTTTGAGGGCCTTCTTGTGTAACTCTATCTGGTCTTGACCTCATGATCTCTTACCCTAAGCTCCCAAGTGTTTGTATGTGACTGAAACAGCTCACTTTAAAGGATTTTTTCTTTAAATATGAATGTATGTCTGTGTGAGTGTAATTATGTGAGTGTGCATGTCTTGGATCTTCTGGAGCTGGAGTTACAGGCAGTAATGAGCCACCTCCCATGGGTGCTGGGAGATGAATCTGGATCCTCTGGTAGATCACTAAGTGCTCCTAACGGCTGGGCCAGCTTACACAGTTCACCATAGATGGAGCCATTTTAGTTTTCATTAGGGAGTTGTCCTGCACACTGATATGGAAAGAAGTCAAGAGCATTTCTAAATGCAGTACAATAAGCTGGAAGGGAACAGCATGTAGACTGATCTGCCTTTGTGCAAGAACTGGACTGTTTGATATACATAAAATTCAGTCAAAGAACACAAAGCTGGCAGCAAGGGTCATATCCAGACTCATTGAGATAGCCATCACTGGATATGGGGAAGACTTTTTTTTTTAATGTGTATATGTTTTCAAAATGAGTCAAGATTTCTGGAGGGTGGCTTTCACATCTTTTTGAATTCCCACATAAAAACAGCCAAAGTAGAGCTGAAAATGTGGCTCAGTGGAAGAGCACTAACCTAGCAGGCTCAGTCCACCCCAAGTGTCAGGGAGGGAGGGCCCAGGTGTCAGGCTGTTTAGAGGCAAAAGGATGATGAATTTAAGGCCAGCCTGGACAACACAACAAAATCCTGGGGAAAGAGAGAGAGAGAGAAAGAAAGGAAAAGAAAAGGAAAGGAAAGAAAAGGAAAGGAAAGGAAAGGAAAGAAAAGAGAAAAGAAAAGAAAAGAAAAGAAAAGAAAAGAAAAGAAAAGAAAAAAGAATAGGGAAAAGGAGGGCTGGTAAAGCAGCTCAGTGGGTAAAGCGCTTACTAGGCATGGCCTGATGATGTGAGTTTAATCTCTGGAACCCACAATGGAAGGAGGGAACTGACTCCTGAAAGCTTCCCTCTGACCTCTGCACTCATACTGTGGCACCTGTGCAATCTCTCTCTCTCTCTCTTTCAAGTACACAACAATAATAACTAATATTTTTGTTAATAAAGAAAGAAGATCGAACTGAAAAATGAAAAGAAACAACTAGGTGACAAGGCGTCCCCACAAACGCCCCAGAAGCGAACACTGCAGACAAACCTGAGTGTCCTTGAGTGCGTGAAGGGTGGTGTGTGGGACAATGCTAACGCCTCTTGTTCCGGGGACACGGTAATTCCTAATGAAATCCTGACCCCTACTCTGGAGCCCACGGCGTGATGGACAGAGGTACACACAAGCATTTGTAAAAATGGAACCCTGAGCAGAGAAGGTCTACAAGTTTGAGGTTCTGATTTAAAAAAAAATCCATGCTGCACCGGGCGTGTGCTAGGTCTCTAAGCAGGCACCAGTGGCTGCTGAGATGCCTGTTAACATATCAAAGCGAACACTGAGCGGACATTGGCCTCCAGGGGCTCCCAGCATCCCTCAGTACCTGTTACAGTCATCCTGGCTAGCATACCCCTATCCCTATCCTAAACTCCAGCCTGGGACTGGACTGGGCCTTCTCTTCCCCCAGTTTCCTATATAACCCAGACATTTTGGGTATAAGGTCTTTTCCGTCTTTTTGCCTCTTGGCCGCTGCTCTTGGCTCTTAGCTCCCGGCCCCCGGCCCCTCCCCACTCTCTTCACATGGCCTGGTCCAGTCTGCTGGTGGTGTCTACTCTGGACTCTCCCAGATGTCTCTGCTCCTGCCTGTGCTCTCCCTTATATCTACAGTGAAAACATCAACCCCTTAGGAGCTGTCATGTCTTCCTTTTATTTATTTTTTTCATTCAGTGTGTTGGGTCATTCTTATAATCCGAGTGCTCTGAAAACTGAGGGCACAAATTTGGGCTACCCTGAGCTACACAGTGACATTTTCTGCCAGTTTGGGCTATAGTCATCTATTTTTCACTCAGAAACAAAAGTCATATAAAGAGTGGGTACAAGCTGGGCATGGAGGCGCACTGTAATCCCAGCACTCAGGGAAGCAGAGGCAGGCAGATCTCTGAGTTTGAGGCCAGCCTGGTCTACAAAGTGAATGCAGGATACCCAGGGCTACACAGAGAAACCCTGTCTTGAAAAAAAAAAAAAAAAAAAGTAGGTACAGTGGTACCTGCAATCCTAGCACTTAGGAAATGGGGGCAAAATCAAGAGTTCAAAGCCAGACTTAGCTACACAGCAAATTTGAGGAAAGCCTGAGTGAGCCATTTAAAATCTTGTCTAAAAAAAAAACAAAAACAAACAAACACACAAACAAACCAGCCAAACAACAGCAATAAAAATCTAAGCCAAGGGTGGTGGTTCATTTCTATATTCTCAGCACTCAAAAGTCTAAGGCGTGTAGACTGCTTACTGCAAGTGTGAAGCCAGTCTGGTCTACACATTGAGACTGCCTCAAAACAGATAAATATAAAAATATCATAGTGTTAAATTATGTGTACTATTCTTTTGAGAAGGTTACACCCGTGTCCTGCTGTGTGTTGTCCTCTCCAAAGTGTCAATCCTTTAACACCCATGTGTAAATCTGGTTTAAAAATATTTATTTTTGTTTGCTTGCTTAGTGGGTTGTTTTCATTTTTTATTTGTTCTGTTTTTTCAAGACAGGGGTTCTTTGTGTAGCCTTGACTGTCATGGCACTCACTCTGTAGACCAGGCTGGCCTTAAACTCAGAGATCTTCCCGCCTCTGCCTCCCTGAGTGCTGGGATTACAGGTGTGTGCCACCATGCCCAGCTTCCTTGGTAAATTCTAACTTTACCTTTAAAGAATCCATACTCGGCAGCAAGATATCTCAGTAGGTAAAGGCACTTGCCACCAAACATGACAACCTAAGCTAGACTCCCAGAACCCACATGGTAGAAGGACAGAACTGACTCTTGTAATTGTCCTTTGACGCCCACTCTTGGGCCTCGGTGCCCGTGAGTCTGCACACATGCACACTCACAGTAAATAAGCAAATAAATGAATAAATAAATAGATTCGTAAATTTTCATGGTTAAAAAACAAAAAGACAGGGAGCAGAGAAAGGCCAATAGACATGTGCCATAGTATGGACAGGACCAAAGGCAGCAGCCATGCTGCCGTCTGAGGACAGCTACGCAGATGCACAAGGCTTGAGGGCAGCCACCCAGCCCCCAGCCCAGACCTTAACACCTACTGAGCGTCTCTTCCTTCTGGTGAATCATCTGTTTGTGGACTGAAGGCAGGGTTATCCCAGCCAGGAAGTCCTTAGAGCCACCAGAGGAGGCAGGTTCTTAAAGCGGAAAAAACAGTCCTCAGAGGCTGGCTACCCTGGTTCGAGTCCCTGTCAGGCTTCATGGTCTCATATGAGCTGACCAATTTCAGAGGCCAGACAGCAGCAAACAGCTGTCAGGGCTTTCCAGGGCTAGAAGTCCTTGACAGCCACCAGAGCTGCTAGGGGGTACACCTGGCAGACCCTCTCTCCTCAGGCTCTCAAGGCCGCGGGCACCAACCCGTGTGCAGGACAAACAGAGGCCTCCTGACCCAGCTAGCCTTGGTTGCCGCTCCCGATAGCCCCCAAGTAAACGTCTTTGTCCTTATTTACAGATGAGGACACTGAGGCTCAGAAAGAAGGAAAGCATGTCCTAAACTTACACAGTCGTTACGTGGTTTGACCCTGGTCACTCGGAAGGCCACTTCAGTCCCCAGGGCACTTCTGCCCTGGCAACCTCAGCCGAAGCAGGGGCTCAAGGGTGGGGCCTGCTCCTTGTGCGGGTCTATTTTTAGAGAGTGCAGCAGGGGCTAGGGGAGAAGCCAGGAATGACAATGGGGGGAAGGGGGTGGGGTTGTTGGCGGCCGCCCCCGCACCACCAGCCGCCCCATTTCCTCGAGGAACCAGGCCGTGCACAATACAAGGAAAGCCGAATGGGGAGTGACAAGGGGCTTCTGCGGGAGGGAGGGGGTGACCTGGCCCATCAGGGCAGCTGGGGGCCCAAAAGAGGCCTCGGATCAGGGGAAATGGACCATTAGTCCAGCTGCCGAGCCCAAGGCAAGGGATCGCTCATGCTCATCAGGCACGCCCACACTTATCCTTACATACCTCTCTGTCTGTCTTAGCTGTTTGGGGGAGGGAGGCACTCAGCGACAGCCCCTCAAGGTGCTGGTGCTCTGGGGAGGGGTACCCACAAGGTTAGGCTACTGGAGGAGGGTTTTCTGTGACTCAAGTCCAAAGGTGGCTCTTGTGGGCCTCTCTGGCCCTCTTCCAAGGGGGTCTAAGCATGGCTAGCCAAGGCCTAGCATACCATCTGATGTGTGTGAGGTTTCTGAGTCTTCACAGCCCAGGTAGAGGACCTCTCTCAGGCTCACCTCCATCCTGCCCTGCACTGCATCTCCTGCTAGGATGCCCTCCTCTACCCCTCCATTCTCCCACGTCCCTAAGGTAGAAAGCAAGCCACCAGACCAGCTGGCCTGTACTCACACCCACCATTGCCACCACGCTCTGTGTTAGTACCTAACGCCTGTGAAGCCCCCTCTCCCCAGTGACCTCTCTTCCCCCTGGTCCAAGGAAAAAGTGATCTCTTGGAACTGTCTTGAGTGCAGAGAGCTTCACTCATCTCCGATTTAGGGAAGAGAAAACAGATTGCCAGAGTAGGATGTAGCTCGTGACAGATGTGAGGCAGCCCAGGCAGATTCCAGCTGGGCCTATGCGCTGTGTCACACACGCTTGCCCTGACTTTAGGATTTGCAGCACTCTGTGACAGAGGTAGGTAGGCTCCCTGACACAGAGACCTAGCCAGCAGATAAAGGGGGTAGTGGGGATGGGAGTGTGGAGTGAGAATCCAGGTAGATGTTAGAGGTTGCCACACTGAACCAGCCGAGGGGCCAAGTGGGAGGTCTGGATGTAGAGCCTGAGCAGCTGTGTGAAGGGCCTCCCTCTCTGAGCACCCCCACAGCTGCCAAACGAGCTGTGGACATCAGCCAGCAGCTGGACACCATGTCCAGAGTTCAGTGGAAAGGCCTCGGTACGTTTTAAACCTACATCTATAAGGCTTCTGGAACCAGGTGTGGTGGCCAGACAAGTCATCCCAACAATTCGAGGGCTGAGGGAGGAGGATTAACAGTTCTGAGCAAGTGGAGCTGAGCACTGAGGCCCTGTGTCAAAAAAAAGACACCAAAGGCGTGGGGGTGGGGTACTCAGAGGCTCTAAAAAACCTGCTTGCTGCAACCAGGTGCAGTTCCTATGGTTTAATCCCAGCACTCAGGGGGGCAGAGGCAGTTGGATCCATGTGAGTTTGAGCCTGCCTGGTCTCCAAAGCCAGTCCAGGACAGCTAAGACTATACAGAGAAACCCTGTTTCAAAACACCATAAAAAAATAAAAAATAAAAAAACTTCTTGTTGCATAAGCCTGAGAAGCAGAGTTTTATCCCCAGAAATCACATTGAAAAAAAAAAAACAATTAAACGCCAGATTTGGTAGCCTGTGTCTGTAATCCCAATGCTCCTTCAGTGAGATGGGATGCAGAGACAAGAATCAGCTAGAAGCTCAACGGCCAGCTAGCAGGGGCACACAGAGCAGCAGAACCAAGAGACCCTGCCTCCGTGAGGTGGACGCCAAGCACTGACACTTGAAAGTCCTCCAGCCTCGACACATGCCATAGAATATGCATACTCATGCACATGTGTGGACACACACACAGACAGACAGACAAATTCTTTAAAGTCAAAAGGGAGCTGAGGAGTATTTGCTGGGCCTCATCTGGGCAGCACAGCTGCATCTGGTGGCATGGGCATGGGACAGCTGGAGACCTGGCCCCACCCCTCACCTGGCAAGGGGGGAGGGCGGTGCTGGTGTCGAGGGCACCGGAGAGTTGGTGGGCTGACAACTCATTTCCACTCGGGCCCACACCCAGGGCTCTGAGTTGGCCAGCCCCCATCCACCCCGTCTATGAAGTGCTGGCTCGTGTGAAGGGGCTGAACTGCAGATCCAAAGCTGCAGGATCTCCATGACACAGGGCAACAACTCTAGGGGCGAGGAGGGAGTGTGTGGGGGGGGAATCTAGGGAGGAAAGTGTGGCAGAAGCCAGAGTCCTCGAACCTGACCAATGACACATTCCAACCAACATTTGCAAGTAAAGCCGCATGGGCAGAAGGGCACAGTGAGTGGCACACTGCAGCTCCAGGGTGAGCCGTGTGTGTTTGTCTTAACTTTTATTTCATTCTTTGTTCTCTTTTGGGGGAGGTTGCAGGGCTGGAGAGCAGATAGGAGGGAATGGAGAGGTGGGTGGGCTTGGGGCACATGATATGAAATTTACAAGGAATCAATAAAAATTGAAATAAAAATATAAAAGAGAGCACTTGCTGGGTTGAGTCCCCGGTACCACACAGTGCTTCACAGCCATGTGTAACTACAGCTCCAGAGAATCTGATGCCACATTCTGACCTCCTTGAGCACTGCACACACATGGTATAGCGACATACATGCAGGAAAAGACAGTTGCACATAACAAATGAATACATTTATAAAATAAAATTTTTCCAAAAGGGGAGTGGGGAGGGCAATGATATGGCTTAGCAGGTGAAGGTGCTTGCTGCCAGCCAGATGAACTGAGTTCTGTTCCCAGGGCCTGTGCTGTGAAAGGGAAGAACTGACCCCTGCAGGGTGTCCTCTGCTGCAGGGTGAGCACTGTGACATGTATCTAGACATGGACAAAAATAAATGAAACACGGCGGAATGTTTAAATGAATAAAGGAGGGCAAAAGGGTTGAAAAGGGGTCTCGCCCAAGGTTGCACAGGTAGCAGGTGGAGGAAGACGGCCCCAGAGCCACATTCTCAGGGTGAGTCACCCCAGGAGGGGAGCAGAGCCTCAGCAGCGCCTGCCAATTCCCTTTCTTCCATTGTTTTGCTTGGTTCATACTAGGCTAACAGCTGCCAGCTGAACCACACCCCTGGACTTGTTTCTCCCCACCAGCTTCAAATGTTCCCCGACTGCCCCTTCCCAGAAGCAGCTGTGGTTACCATCTCGGAGCACTTGGAAGAGTTCAGGCAGCTGATCCTTGGGCTGTCCAGCTTGCTCCAGTTTCTGGCCCACCAACGTGGGCCTCTTGACTACTTGTTGGCACCTCTATTTATTCTTCTGCAAAATGAAGATTAAAATGCTATCTGCCTAACAGCCTGGGTCTTTCTCTAGGGGTGAGGACAACGGTCTGGAAGCAGATACAGATGTGGTTACCCAGCCCTGAGAAGAAACTAGACAACATTGGTTTGTACGTTTGGTGGATTTGTGGTATATGAATTTTATGTCACTTAAGAAACGAACCCAGTGGAGGTGGGGTCAGAGACATGACTGACAGGTGAGCGGCCCCAGAGCAGCACTCAGGGCAGAGCTGCCAAGCCTGACAGCCCGAGTTCAATTCCCAGAAGCCACACGGTGCAAAGAGAGAGCTGGCTACTGCAGGTTGTTGTATGTCCCCTCCAGCGAACAAATTTAAATGAAAGAGTAAAAAAATAAACTTCAAAGAAATGATCCCGATGAAAGTGGACACAGAGGCAAAACTTTAAAAACCTCCTTTGCAGATGAAAAGCGCGTTAAACATCAAGAATTTTAAATGGTGGCAAGCCTGGGCTACAGCTCTTACCTGACAGATGAACTGGTGTGGCCTATATAACCCCAGCACTTGTGAGGTGGAAGCTGAGCAGCAAAAGTTGAAAGTCATTCTCAACTATGCAGTGAGTTCAAGGCCAGCCTGGGCTATGCGTCATGACCGTTCTGTGTACCTCTGAGACTGAAGTCTCTTTGTGTCCCACAGGGATCTAGAACCTGTGGAATAGCCGAGGATGATTTTGAGATTTTTTTACCTCCCACCCTTTTCCCTTACAGTGCCGGGAGTACAGGTGTGTGTCAACATATTCCCCAATCCACACTTCTGATTCTATTGTTCCTTAGAGCCTCAGCTTATAGACCAAGCTGCTACCTTCACAGACAGCCATGCCAGCTCCCTTGCTGGGCTTGCACTTCAGACCCGGCCTGCTGGCCTACATCTTCTCCAGATGGAGCCAGAGAAGTAGTGATAAAACCTAAGTCCGGCCACACCCTCCTCTCTGTTCAAACTCCTTCCATCTCATGATTGAGCCTTCACAGCACAGGCCTGTCTCCTCAGAAGCTCAAGTCTAGCATGGGCTAAAGTGGGCTCAAGGCAACTCACTGAAATATTGCTTCAGAAAAAGAGGAGGAATGGGGGGCCCAGCATGACGGCTTCTTGAGTAATTGTCACAAACCCTGACCACAAGGATTTAATCCCCAGAAGCCACATGATAGAAGGAGAGAATCAACTCCCCGCACAAAGTTGTTTTCTCAGCTCCACACATGTGCCATGGTGTACATTCTTTCCACACAAGCGAACACGTGGGAACAGCTAACATCCCTACAGTGACCTTTGTTGTTTGCTTTGGTTTGGGGCGTTGGTCGTTTCGTTTTAATGTTATTTTGAGGTAAGGTCTCACTGTGTAGCTGTGGCTGGAGCTCTGTAGGTAGATCAGGCTGGCCTTGAACTCACAGAGATCCACTTGCCTTTGCCTCCCAAGTGGTGGGATCAAAGGTGTGCCTAGGATGGCCAGGCTCCTCCAGTGGCTTGTACGTTGCTGTAGGACCATCTTTCCTGAGCACCAGCCCCTCCCACCTTCCATCACTTCCTTTTCCCCATTCTGACATCTGTGCCTTACCCCTCTGCCTCTGTGCCAGGCCCTCTTTTGCCTCAGGGTCTTGACACTGGCTGCTCCCTTCACCCAGATGCACATAGCTGCTGCCTTTCCCCTTCAGGTTTTTGATCCAGTGGTGTCTGCTCAGAGAGGCCCTGCCTGGCCACTCTCACAGCAGTGGGCTCTGCTCTGCCACTCACTGGGCCTCACCAAAGTGATAGAAAATGCTGCTGGCTCCCCACACCGCCAAGGAAGGATCTTATAATCTAGGCTGGCCTCAAACTCGCTATGTTGCCAAAGATGATTTTGAACCTTGGTTTTTAAACAGGGCCTTGTACAGCAATATAGCTGAAGACAACCTTGAACTCCTGACCCCCCTCCTCCACTTCCTAAATGCTAGGATTAGTCATTTGCCACCACACTCAGCTGTGATGCTGGGGACTTTGTGGTACCTGGCACAGTCTAGCAACCAACCACATTTCCAGGCTCTTTGTTGCCTTTTTGCCCATCTTTCTACGCGAATGGAGACTGCCTGGAGAAGGAACTGGGCTCTATCCATAGAAAATGTTTTCTTCTGGGAGTCCAGCCTGGCAGCTGTGCACCTTCCGTGACCACAGTTGGATGATAAGCACAAGCCCTGCCATTATCCTGAATGTTGTCTTATACCAGTGGGCCCTGTGCCTGTCAGATGAAACTCTCTGCACAGCCCCTAGCCTGCCACTCACCAGAGCTGGACAAGCTGTGATCTGGGACGTGAAACGCAGGGTAAGAGCCTTGCCTGCCCCAACACCATCCCTACCCTCTCCTTTGAGACTCGGGACTCTGTTTCGGGACTCTCATCCACCCTGCCTCTCTCCTCTGCTTCATCTCCTGTGCCCTTATCACTAACCTCAGCTACTTGGAGAAAGGGCTTTTCTGTTCATCTCTCCCATTCATGCCCACCTCCGGCCTTCCTGGGGTGGGCTGAGCTTCTGTCAGGCTCAGCATCCCACTGCAGCCTCCTCCTCACCCCCAGCCTGTGCCAGGTGACACCAAAGGCCCAGAAGCCAGGCAGGGTTGCTACAGGCAGGTCCCTCCAGCTGCTTTTCTGACTCTCATCTTCTGTGTGACTTAACTGCCCCAGAGACCATCCTGTTCTCCAGCCCCTATTCTGACAGGCTGACTGAGAAGTCTTCCTCTTGTCACTTGACATCTCTGTAGCAGCAGGTTTTCTCCATTGACAAATGAGTGTTAAAGACTGGGTGCAGTTGCACACATCTGTAATCCTAGTACCATGTACCATAACTCTCTTCTGTAATCCCAGCACTTAAGGAAATGAAGACAGTGGGGTCAGAAGTTCAAAGTCATCCTCAGCCACTTAATAAGTTACAGGCCAGCCTGAGCCACATAAAACATCAACAGAGACAGCACCTACTATATACACTCCTGGACAAATGAAATGAGGCACATGAGGTTCCTAAAGTAGTATGGACACATGAAAAATCCATCTTCACACAGGATTTGATGCAAGAACCAAGGAGGAGTGTGTAAACTGCAGAGGCCTACACCAGCTGGCTGGGTATTCATAAGCCTATTAATGACCTGCAAGCTTACAACTCTGAGAGAGAGAAAAAACTGCAGGGGTCCCACACTGTCTCAGATGTTATCTGTCATCATTGTCCTCAATAGTAAAGTATCCTGACACCCACATGGTCCAGAGAGCCCACAGTCTGGGGCCCACCTCTTGACAACACTCTAGAGTGACACCTTTCCAGCTAAGCCCTCAATGATCCAACACAGGACAGCAGGCACTGATCCCAGAGCACTCAAGAAGGCTGGTCTTAAGCCTAAATATGGCTCCTGCCCTTGAATGCCTGGAGAATGTATCTCCCCGCCCCCATATCTGCTTCCACCTGCCCTCCCTCCCCCTGCAGCACGGCTCAGCAGCCCTCTCTGTTTCTAGAGCATCTTCCCAGCCTTTTTGGACCCTTCTGATCCCAGGCAGGCTGGAGACAACTATTACAAAAGATGAGGCAGTGTAACTATGGCAAGGGGTGGGGCTCAGCCTTGTCACTACATACTGCCAACAGCTCAACACCGTGCAGAAAGGGTTCTTGTTTTCATCCTTTTTTTTAATTTACATTTCCTTATTTTAGTGGGGTGTGTGTGTGTGTGTGTGTGTGTGTGTTGCACAGAAGTCACGGCTAGGTCTGTAGAGGTCAGAGGACAACTTGCAGGAACTGGTTATCTTCTCCCACCATAAAATCCAAGAATCAAACTCAAGCCATCAGGTTTGGCAGCCAGAGACCCACCTGTACTCTACTCTGCACATAAGTGGGCAGATAGCTGGGTAGCGGGGCAGGGGATGCCCAGCTTTAATTCTAGCACCCAGGAGGCAGAGGCAAGCAGATCTGTGTAAGTTCCAGGCCAGCCTGGTTGACATAGCAAATTCCAGGCCAACCCTGTTTCAGAGGGGCTAAAAAAAAAAAAAAAGAAAGGAAAAGAAAAGAGGGTTAGAGACATGGTTCCGCAGCTAAGAGCACTGGCTGCCCTTCCGGAGGACCCAGGTTCAATTTGCAGTACCCACATGGCAGCTCACAACCACCTGTAAATGCCCGCAGTCTCAGGGTATCAGACACCCTTTTCTGGCCTCCACAGGCACTAGGCATGCAGATGGCATGGACATACAAGCAGGCAAAACATCCATACATATAAAATAAAATGAAAGAGATAGACAGACAGACTAACAGACTTACTGACAGACACAGAGACAAAGATAACAGCAAGACAATGTTTGAGTCAGACACTATGAAAGTGCCTTTGGTTTCTGACTCAGGGCTCCCCAACCTGAGATTCTCAAAGTCGCTTCCCTGTACTAGTCTCATGAGATTCCTTAGAAAGGCAGATTCTTTACGCTAGGAGCCAGCTAAGCGCTGTGTTAACAAAGCCAGGACCCATCACTTACAGGGTAGAAACTCGACCCAGAGTCGCCATCTGGTGGACATTCAGCAGAAGTTCAGAATGCCGGGTGCCTAACTGCTCCAAGCATCCCAGACCTGGGCCTTAGACAGGAAAGCAGCTTTAGAAGTCACTCCCAAGCACACCCAGCGTAGGAGGGCTTTATGTACGTAGCACAGGGTGGCATGACATCCTTGCTCTCATTTTTTCTCCCTCACTCTCTGCTTCCACAGCTTCCTCACCTTCTCATAACCACACCTGGCATGTTCCCACCTCAGGCTGCAGCTACGTGTTGGCGTCTTCGCTCTGCCTAAAATGCTCTCCCTCCAGTGCCCTCATGGTTCAGTCCTTTGCTTTGCTCAGTGCTCTGCTTAAACGCCGTCCTCAACAACTTACCTGACTATGCTCCTCAGGGAGTCCTGCCCTGCCCTATGACCCTTCCTTCCTTTTCTTCATTGCTGCTGCCATCTCACACACCTGTTTGATTTCTGTCTGTCATTTCCATGAAGCTTCCCATGAAGCTATAAGAAGGCCTCGGTCTTTACCTGCCCTGCTTATCATTGCATCCCTAGTGTAGGTAGCAGGCACTCAAGGACACTTCCAAATGAGTGAGACACTTATTGTCACCCATTCTTCCTCTGGAGGGAAAACTGAGGCTCCTGCGAAGTGACATGACTCACAAGAGTTCACACAGCAGTTCAGCAGCTCGGATCTAAATTTTAAATAGGATTGCTGGTGTGTGTGTGTGTGTGTGTGTGTGTGTGTGTGTGTGTTGGTGAGATGGCTTATTAGGTCAAGACAATTATCCCCAAGCCATCGAGCAATGGAGCATTTGTAGAGGCCAGTGAGCAACTCATAGGAACTGTTTTTCTCCTTCTGCAGTGTGGGTCCTGGAGATCAGACCCAGGTCATTACGAATGGTGGCAAGTGCCTTTGCCCACTGAGGCATCTTGCCAGCCCTGACCTTTTATAGTAAATTGCAAACATGACTCTCACTGCTAAAAACAGGCACATATTTCCCAGGGCAATAACCTAGATTGAGAAGTTTCACAGTGACACAAAATTATTATCTAATATACACATCTTATCCAATTTCCCCAGAGATCACACTGATTTATTCTTTTCCTCCCTCCCTCCCTCTTCTCCACCCCAACCAGGTGCCGGTACATTTAAAGGGCTTTACTGTATCCACTGAATCTAATGAGGTAAAACTCTATACCAGTTAGCTATGGCTGTAAGAAGACTTCATGACAATTCCTCTCCCCCCAAAAATCTCTGGTCTTTAGGGACTGAGGAGATGGCTCAGTCAGTAAAGTGCTTTCTGTGCCAGTATGAGGACTATAATCTACATAAAAATCCAGGCGTGGCCACCCACCTTAATCCCACGTAGTGAAAATTCCTCTCCTGGGAGAGAGATGTAAACATCTGCCTTCTCACCCTAATGTCCCAAACAACCAGAGGTACAAATCAGAGATACAAAGTTCACCTTTGTAGTTTGCGCTTGTCACTTTGTGGGTTCTTTTTCTCACCCTTTCCCCCCCTGGTTTCACCCTCTGTCACTAGATAGGAGACAAAGAAGAATTGGGGGGAGAGAGAGATCTTTGAATATAATTTCTTTCTCTCCCTCTATTCTTCTTTCTTGCCTACCTAGTGATAGAGGGTGAAACTAGAGGGAAAAAAGGTGGAAAAAAGAGGAACCCACAAAGTGGCAAAGACCAGCTACAAGCAAAGAAAAAACAAGAAGAAAGAAATTAGATTCACAGATCTCTCTCTTTCCCCTCTATCCTTTCTCGCCTATCTAGCGATTAAGGGGTGAAAATGGGGGAAAAAGAAGAACCCACAAAATAGCAAAGACCAGCTACACACCTTAAGGAACAAATGAGTGGACCGGCTTCCTTCCAGAACAGTCAAGAGGTTATGGTCAGGAGCATGGGTGACCTTAAAGTATCCCTACTGGGAAGTCTGTTCACAACATGGATGATAGTTCTTTTATTGCTACTTAGAGGGATCCCCCTTCCCTGGCTCGTCCCCACCTCTATTATGTGCTCTCGCCACTCTCAGAGAGACCATGTAATTAGAACAGAATTGCACGCATCTGGTCAGGAAGAGTGGAAGGATTCTCGGAGGACCCCACACAGTCCTCCTAACTCTTCCTGTGAGGAAGCACCAACAGTCGACAAGCTTAACTGATGATCTTTTACCGGCACAGCCATCTCATAGAAATATGGCTCAGAGGAGAATCACGTACAACATCCTAGCACTGGGGAGGCAGAAACGGGAGTGTCCCTGGAGCTTGCTAGCCAACCAGATTAGCCACTCTGGGAGCTTGGAGCTCCCTCAAAAATTCTGTCTCAGAAGTAAGGTGGAGTCAGTGGGAAGATAGTTTACAGTTCAGAGCACCTGTTGTGCAAGCATGAGGACAGGAGTCTGGATCCCAACACCCATGTAACAAGCCGGGTGTGCCCCGAGGTGTGGGAGGTAGACAGGTGGATCACAGGGGCTTGGACGGCAGGCTATGTGAAAATTAAGCTTGTGGTTTAGTGAGAAACCCTGCCACAAAGAATAACGTAGATAGTGCTACAGGAGGACATCTGATACCCTCTTCTGGCTTCTGTGTGCACAGAGGAGGGGGCACCTACACACAAATGCACACACACACACAATGCACACAGAAAATAAGAATGATTGAGCAAGACACTAATGTCAACCTCTGACCCCTGTGTGCATACGCAGGCATATATTCTACATACAGGAACAGGTCTGCTACTACTCCTGCTACACACACACACACACACACACACACACACACACACACACGTAACCTATAGCTTTCAAAAGCAAACACTATCATACATGTGGCATCCAGCAATTGGAGAGGTTAAGGCCAGACCATCGAAAATTTAAAGTCAGGCTGGAGAGATGGCTCAGTGGTTACAAGCACTGGCTGCTCCTACCTCAAAGAGGACTTGGGTTAGATTCCCAGCAATCAAAGGGCGGCTTACAGTCATCTGGAACTCCAGTCCTAGAGGATCAGTTGCCCTCTTCTGGCCTCCCAATGCAGTGACATACACACAGCCAAAAGACCCCTACACAAAAATACATATTAAAATATTTTTAAATTAATTGCTGAGATCTGGTGAGATGGCCTAGTGGGTAAGAGCGCTTATTCTTTGAACAGAAAGACCTAAGTTTGAATCTCCAGAACCAATTGGACATGGCTCTGTGTGCCTGTAAGTCCTGGGACTTATACTGGCTCAGCTGAGCTGGGCTTCCACTTCAGTGAGAAACCCTGTCTAAGAGATGGAATACGATGGAAACTGGTAGGGGAAGATACCTGACGTTCTTGTCTAGCCTTCATAAGTACAAGTGTCACATGTCATACCACACACACAGACACACACACACACACACACACACCAGAAAATTTTTAAGAAACTTACTGGCTAACCATAGCTCAGTTAGAATACTTGCTTAGCATGTACAAAGCCCTGGATTCAGCTATTGGCAAAAAAACAAACAAACAAAAAAACAAACAAAACCATAAACCAACAAAGGAATGTGTTGGTGTAGACCTATAATTCTGGAACACTGGAGTTGGAAGCAGAAGGATCAGAAGTTCATGGTCACTGTCTTTAGCATAAACCAACTTTGAAACCAGCCTGTACTACATGAGTCATGATCTCAAAAATAATTACTAAGCCAGGAGGAGGAGTACATGCATGCGACCTCAGGAGCTGGGAGACGGAGGCAGGAGGATCAGAAACTCAGGGCCAGCCTCAGCCACAAAGCAAGTCTGAGGCCAAATTACTGAATGTAATCAAATCAAACAAACATTAAAGGACAAAACAATTCCCCTCCCAGACATGGTTTCTCTTTTTCAGTCCTGGCACTCACTGTGTAGACCAGGCTGGCCTTGAACTCAAGAGATCTGCCTGCCTCTGCCTCCCCAGTGCTGTGTATCACCACTGCCCTGTGTAGCCTATCCTGTCCTGGACTCGCTTTTTTAAGACCAGGCTGTCCACAGAGATCCACTTGCCTCTGCCTTCCTATGTGCTAGGACTATAGGTCTGTGCCACCATGCCAGCTCCAGCTAAGTAATTCTTGTTCACTAAAACTGTTTTTAAAGCAGAGAAAATAAAATTCCCCACCATTGCTTCTGTTTTTTAAAGAAAAGGAAGGTCTGGCTGTGTAGCTTAGGCTGGCCTGGAACTGGCGATCATCCTTTCTCAGCTAAGTGTGCTCAGCTATACCTTGCATGACAGAACTCCTAAGGCGCAGGCTGTAATGTTCGCATGTTGGGCCTGCGTCACATCAGTGGACAGAAAACGCCACCTGCCACCCGCCAGGAGATCAAACTGACCATCAGATATGTCTTTTCTTGCTGCTTTTTAACCCTTATGGGAACTGGGGCTTAGAGAGCTCAAATGACTTGTCCAAGTTTCTCCCCTTATTAAGTAACAGTGTTGAAGTCCAGCCAAACTGAAGTCACATTTACAAACTCTGTACACGTAGCCAAAGGGTGTGGCTTTTCTATTCACAGCAACACTTGAATTCCTAGTCCTCCTGTCTCCACCTTCCAAATGCTGGGGTGGCAGGCATATGATTCGAGGCTCAGCTATGACTGAAAACTCCTAAGCAAGAACAGTAAATGTTCTTCCAGCTAGTATGAAGAGTGACCTGTAGAAGGAAGAAATTCCAGGCCAGAATTGATAAGGGTATGGTGCCGAAAAAGGAAAACAAGTGAAAGCAAAACCCAAACAGAAAAAGATAGAGATGAGGGACAAGTTGAAAGATGTTTTTTTAATTTATATTTTGATTCTTTGATACAGGGTTTCTCTATGTAGCCCTGGCTGTCCTGAAATTCACTCTGTAGACCGGCTGGCCTTGAAATCAGAGATTTGCCTGCCCTCTGCCTCCCAGGTTCTGGGATTAAGGGGCACACCACCACACCAGGCAAAAGACATTTCTAAGTCCTCTGTAGGCTTATCGATGTAGCTCAGTGGCACAGTGGTTGTCTAGACTGTACAGTCAGGCCTTTAGTTTCCAAGACTGCAAAAATCAACAAGCAAGCAAGCAAGCAAACATCAGCAACAAAAACTTTGCATTTTGTGGGGTGGAGGAAGTAAAATTCATGTTTGAAAACAACAACAACAACAAAACATACTTCAAACAGGGCCAGTGAGACAGTTTAGCTGATGCCTGTGAGTTCAGACCCTGAATACCACATCGTGGAAGGGAAGAACCAACTCGGAAAAGCTGCCCTCTGAGTTCCAGACATGTGCCATACCACACTGGAGCACGGGTGGGCGCACCCAGAAACAAAGTAAATAAACGTAGGAACAAGAAATTTCAAAATTTAAAATAAAAGCCCGGCATGGTGGTACACACCTTTCATCCAGCGTGTGGGACGCAGAGGCAGACAGATCTCTGTTATTAGTTTGAGGCCAGCCTGGTCTATATAGCAAGTTTGAGGCCAGCCAGGAATATACAGTGAGACACCATCTCAAAATAAATAATCTTTAAAAAAAAAATCAAACAATACAGTTAGAGAGGTTGAAAGCAGATGTTCACCCTTCTTTCCCTTTCAGAGAAAGGCTAATCACTGGTGGCAAAGCCTCCTGGACCCTTCTACAGCACACATATGTATATAGCTAGTCTTTTTTTTTTTTTTTTGCGGGGGAGAAGGGGAGGATGGTGGTTGGAGACAGGCTGTATGTAGCTTTGGCTAGCCTAGTATTCACTTTGTACTCCAGGCTCACCTTAAATACAAACAGCTTCAACCTTGCAGGAGCAGGCATCATAGCATGGGGCACACCACCACGCCCCGAAACAACATTCTCATTCTCTCTCCCCCTCCTTTTCCTGTAGTACTGGGAGTTGAACCTAGGGCCTTGTGCCTGGTAGACAAGGGCTCTGTATCTCCAGCTCCATTCTTCAATATGTTCAGCAGAGTCTTATTTTGCCTTTTGTTTTTTTCTTTTTTTTGCATTTTTTTTTGTTTTATTTTTTTACCTTTTGTTTTTTTCATCACCCATCAGTATACCAGAGTCAGCTCTACATGCCAAGACATAATAGTATCCTCATTTTATTTAATGACTGTGATCTGCAGACATGACCTAGGACAACTGTCTAAATTCTCTTGGCCTTGGTGTGCATAATATCTAAGGAAGTGTCACTGGACTCCTGTTGTGACCACATGAGTCAGAATGTGAAAACCATCTTCTGTTTGGTCTTGATACATAGCAAGTGCTTGGGCTTGAGAACCAGCTCAGTCATAAAGTACTAGCCTTCCACACATGAGAAGCTGAGTTCCATCCTCAGAACCAATGTTTTAAAAAAAAACAAAAACCGGTTTGGGGGACTGGAGAGATGGCTTAGTGGCTAAGAGCGACTTGCTGCTCTTTCAGAGGCCCCAGGTTGGGTTCCTAGTACCAGCATAGCTCACAGCTGTAACTGCACATCCAGAAATCAGGAATCTTCTGGCCTCCTCAGGCACCAGTCATACACAGAGTACACATACAGACAGGCACATAAAATAAATACACATATAATAAAAATAAATAAACCAGCAGGTAAATTTCAGGCTAGTTAGGGATGCTCAAAAAAAAAAATTCACACACCAAGAGCTGTCCCAAAGCAAATATGCTAACTGCAGAGACAACAAACAAGCCAAGGGACGGTTGTCATTTTAAGCCACTGTGCTTTTGTTTGGCTAAGCAAAAGAAAACTGATTAGAGTCACAGTACAGTAATGACATCTAACGGCTCAGGATAGAACGCAAGCTCCACCTGTGATCTCCCTGGCCCTCAGTCTCCTCATCAGCACAAGGGGATAGTTCTGGTTTCTACATTGTCTTATTACCTGAGGATTAAATAGCAAAATAAACATTCTACATACATCATGAGGTAAGCAGTCTCAGTTTGTTTTTTTTTAACATATGTATGGGTGGTTTGCCTGCATGTATGTTTATGTGTCACAGAGGGCGTAACATCTTTTGTAACTGTAATAACAGATGTCTGTTAGCCACCATGTGAGTGCTGGGTATTGAATCCAGGTCCTCTGAAAGAACAAGTGCTCTTAACCACTAAGCTATCTCTCCAGTTCCTCATTTTTTTTTCTTTTTGTTTGTTACTATTTTACTTGGGGAGAGATAATCTGGCTTCATGTAGCTCAGGCTGGACTGGAAGGAAATTCCTGTGTAACTGTGAATGACCTTGAACTTCTCGTCAGCCTCCTGAGTGCTGAGAATGTAAGACTGCACCACCACACGTGGCTTTTGTTCCCGTGACCTAATGTTTGTGTGTGGGTTCCTATGCCTGTGAATTTACGCTTGTTTGTAGAGGTAATAGGTCAGCCTCAGCTATTGCTTGTCGGGTGCCACCTTGGTTTTTGAGACACTATTTTACTTGGGTTGGTACTCACCAAATAGTCTAGGCTGGCTAGCCTTCAAGCCCCTGGGTTCCACCTGCCTTTGCCTTGTCAGTGCTGGCATTACAACCCTGTGTTACCATGTCTGTTTCCTCTAAGTTCTTTGGACCAAACTCAGGTCCTCATATTCGGGAGGTAAGTACTTTCCCTACAATGCCAGCCCTCTTTCCAGCTGATAATTGCCACCTGACAAGGCACTGGAGAGTGCCATTTAGCATGAGATCGTAATGAAGTTGGAGAAAACCTGGCAGTAACTCTGGCAACTCTCTTAGGTCCAATAGTTTCAGCCAATCTGCTTGAGCAGAATCTTCTGGATTCAAGCACCCTTGTTCCCAAAGGTAAACAGGATCCAGCCAAGTGGAAATCCTGGCAGGGGGTCTGCTGAGATGGTTCAGCTAGTGAAGGCAGCTGCTGCCAAGCCTGACAACCTGAGTTCCATCCCCAGATCCCATACAGTGGAAGGAAAAACGTATTTCCCTAAGTTGTTCTTTGATCCCCACATACATGCATACACACACACACTCACTATATACATATATATGCATATATGTTTTTTGTTCTGTTTTGAAGAAAGAAAGAAAGAAAGAGAGAGAGAGAGAGAGAGAGAGAGAAAGAAAGAAAGAAAGAAAGAAAGAAAGACAGACGTGAGGAAGCAAGCAATCCTGGTAGTTGAACCTGCACTGAGGTTCACATCTCAGCACTTAGAAGGCTATGGCATAAGGATTGCCAAGGGTTTGACCCAGCCTGGTCCAAAAGTATGCTAAGATCTTTTCTTTGAAAAAGAAAAAAAAAAAGGGTGGGGGGGCAGGGGGGCTGGAGAGATGACTCAGCAGTTTAGAGCACTAGCTACTCTTGCAGAGGACTACGGGTTGGTGGCTCACAACTGGCTGTAACTCCAGTTCCAGGGGATCTGGTGCGTGTCATCTTCTGGCCTCTGCAGGGACCTACATACATATAAAAATGGGGCACATACATACACTCACACACACTAAAATAGATACATAAATAAAAAAATTAGTTAGGCCACCTAGGCACTGCTCGGGTCAACAAGATCAGCAGAGAGGCACGTGTGCTAACCCCAGGAAGACCCCCACTTCCCTCAGATGAAGACCAATGTCCTGTCCACTCTCCTCCCATATTATCAACTCACTTCTCCCTTAGTCAGAGTGCTTCCACCACTAAGGCTGCCTTTAAATGTAGCAAGCTTTGCCTGCCTTGGGACCTCTCTACTTACTTTCTGCTTCCCGGAGGGAGCTTCTGAGCCACTCAATACTTAGAACCACTTATCATTTTCCTTCATAGTACTTAGGGCTATCTAAAGCTTTAAATCTATTTCACATCTACTTGGGTTTTTTGTTCCACTCATAGCATTTATTTGTTTATCTGTTTGTTTATTTCTAGGCAGGATCTAATGTAACTCAGACTGGCCTCAAACTCACTAATCCCAAGCAATCGAGGGTCATCAGGTTCAGTTTATGCAGAGCTGTGGGATTTGAACTGAAAGCTTAGGGTATGCTAGGCAAACACTGTACCAACTAAGCTATACACTTCCCCCCCGGGGGGGGGGGCAGCTCTTTAGTTGGTGACTGTGACTGGTCTCATGCACCCTACACCGGCCTCAAACTGCTGATCCTCCTGCCTCTACCTTCCAAGTGCTGCCACTACAGGCATGAATCACCATACCCAGCTGGGCAACCGTGGGATCTCCTTGTTTAACCACTTCAGTTCACAGATGGGAAAACTGAGGCACAGCGGGGAGAATGGCTTCATATTGCAGACACCCAGATGATTGCGGGTACTCAGGCAACTGGGATCAAATTATCACAGACCTGTCTGGGGGAGGCCCATAAAAGGTAGCTGCCACCTCGCTAAAGCATCACTACGTATGTACAAGCCACCATCATTCCCATGGCGTGGAGGGGGCAGGAGTGTTTCTTTGGGAGCAGTGGTGCCAGTCAGCTGACAAACTGGAAAGGGGGGCTAGAGAGGGTGGAAAGCTTATCCCTGGAATAGACAGTTATTCTGAGGCAGCTGGGGATAATGCTTGTACAGAAATAACCCAGCCTCCTCACCCTTATTTCAGCCCTCACACCTCTGCCCCATCAGAGATAAGGTCAACATTGAATAGCATTCAGCAGCACTCATACACACCAGCTTCTGTCTACTGGGGGCCTCACAGTCTGACGGAGGAGGGCAGCTAGGGACCTCAGGCTGCTAAGTGATGGTTCTTGGGTTTGGGAGCTCAAGGAGAACAGGTCCTCAGAAGAAAAGAAACCCTCTGAATAAATTTAACAATGCATACAAGTTATCCAGTCCACAAGGTAATTTAACAGAGTTCAAAAGAGAGGGAGGCAACAATGTCAAGTTCCAGGGTTGTTTGCAGTCTCCGTGAGTGGAAACATCAGGAATTTTAGAGAAGGCAGGAGACTAAGGAGTTTTGGCCATTTTTTTTAAGGGGGGGTAGGGAATATAAAGCCAAGAGCACAAGAGAGAATTTTGAGAAGTCCCAGGATAATTTTGAGCAAAAGGAGAACATAACCGGTATGCATAGCAGAAAGTGCCCCGCGTCTATTTGGAAGAGAAACGCATGCAGAGTGCAAATAGAGTGAGGATGAGGGCGGACTGAAAGGGGGAAAACCCTATGGTACTCTGAATAGGCAGCTCTGGGTAGGATTCCATACAAGGGTTATTGCCATCTCTTGCTAGATTCTAGACTCCAGAGTCACGCCCCTACGGTATCCAACTTTCGTTAGTCTAAACTCCAAGTTCGAGAGTGGGGAAAAAAAGTGCTAAACCTAGACTAGGGGGTCCAAGCAAGCAGAGACTTCAGCTCCCAGGATGCTTTGCTCTACAGTAGGGAAGGTCGCGCATGCTTCTTTGAAGAAAGAACGGGACTTGCCGACAGGTCGTTTTCTCGCTGGGCGTAGTACAGGAAATCTAACACGCCATCTTCGGCTGTGTCAAACCAACCGTTTGTATATTTGATGGGACGCTCATGTTTTATCTCGTCACCTATTACAGGTTCTAACTGAAATGCGCTTCTCTGTAAATTCTGACAAACTTCACGAGAAGCACTCCATTCAGCTCCCCATTCCAGCACAGAAGGCTCCCAGATGACATAGAACAAGCCAGGATGGCCTCCGAGGGCGGGGCAGCTCCGCCTCTTCCGGCTCCGACCCGCCTCTGGTTGGGAGGGGGCTTCCGCTTCCGGCAGCGGAGGCTGCAGCCTCGCTCTGGTCCCTGCGGCTGGCGGCCGAGCCGTGTGTCTCCTCCTCCGTCGCCGCCATATTGTCTGTGTGAGAATAGGGGAGCGCGGCTGCTGCCGCTGCCACTTCCACCACAGGTACGGTGGGAGGCGCGGGCCGAGGTCATCGGGGCGCGCGGGTGAGCCCAGGCCAAGGCAGCAGGGCGAGGTCGCCCCGCACGCTCCCAGCCGTCTCCCGAGCGGCCTGTCGCCTTCCCCTACCCCCCTCGCCGCACACAGTAGCCGAGGCCCCTGCAGTCCATCCCGTACGCTCAGGAAGGCGCAGAGCGAGGCAGAGGGACCAGTCGGTGTGAGGATGGGAGCTGGCTGTCAGACTTCACGTTCTTTGCAGGAGGGAGGCTGGACTGGGCGGAGACTAAGGGACAACTTGGAGGTGGGGTGGCAGAAGGGGGAAGGGAGCTGAGGGGCGCGCGCGGATGCTGGGGAAGCGCACCGAGGGAGTGAGGCCTGCTGGGCAGAGTGGCATGGAGCGTCGCGCCGCGCGGACCAGCCGGGAGAGGGGCCTTCCTTCGTGTGGTTCCTCTGGGCGGGGCTAAACTTCCTACCTGCAGACCCGGTGCGAGGTGGTGGGGGCCCGGGGCGGGGTTGTTGGAGAGGAAGGCCGAGGGAAGCACGAATTGGGGCCGAATGGGTGGAGTTGGGCATGGGAGCTCCTTGGGAGGCTGGGTGCAGGAGGTGAGGTATGTAGAAGGAGAAAGGTTGGCTGAGAGTGTACATGTTAGTGACCTTTTGAAAGAAAAGGACTTTCGAATTTGTTTCTTTGATTTTTGCAGTGTTAGAATACATCTAGATTAGGCCAGTGATGGGTGAAACTTCTGGAGTTTGTTTTGGGGAAGCGAAGTCAAGACTTGGGAGAATTGGTGCTGCCTTTGCTCTTGTGGGGGAAGAAAGTGTTGTGAAAAGGTGACAGGTTATTTGAGGAAGAAGTGATTCTCTGTGACTTAAATTCTTTCGGAAGGGATAAAGAGGAGAAGAAATGAAAAACAAGGTAGGAAGGGAAGACACCCCCCATCCACAAGAGTTGAATGACTTGCTGTATAGGCCAGTGGCAATGAACTAAACTTCCGTAGGTTCTCAGATATCAGAGCCACTCACTTAGCTGTGTGACCTAAACTGTAGGCTTTGTTTTCCTAGTCGTAAAATGGTGGTGTTTCCTAGCTTATGTATTTATGTTAAGGAGTGTCTAAAATAATTTGTATAAAATGTTAACTAGCATATGTGGCAGACAGTAAGTGCTCAGGGCATCTGACTGTTACTAAAGGGCTAATTGATATGTTTGAAATGTCTTCTGTTCCGGTAAAGTTTATTGCTAGGGATCACTTGAATCATCTTCGTAGTTATTTCAGATAAGTTGGTTATACTTGCTAGGTAGAACTGAGGCCAAAAGTCCAGGACAGATATTAGCTCCCCAATATGTTGTCTTGAAAAGTTCATCTGCTGCAGTCCTACCAGGGCAAGTTTGTCCTTTCTTGACTTGGAAATATTTGGCTTTAGTTTGTTATTGAAGGAGAATGTGTACTTTGCAGAAAGAAGGAAAGGGTTGGATGTTTACTTAGTTTGGTTTTTATTAATAGTTGCAAAGTTAGGTTACTCTTGGCAACTTTTCTTTGAAACAAACTAAGCACACCATACCTACTTTATTTTTGTTTTTATGGAAAACAAACAAAAACAGTTACATAAGGGGGTGGCCGACCAGTTTGTGTGTTACCTGGAGGTTTGGACTTGATTAACTAAGTGGCAACATTTTCACAGTGTGCTTTGAAAACTCTACTCTTTGCTGCTCTTTGCTTGCTTTTGTATTTTGAAACAAGGGCTCCTTCTGTAACCCAGGATGGTCTTGAATACACCTGCGTAGGCCTTCAGAAATCCTGGAATTATAGGCATGATCTACCACACCCACTTGGTACTAGCTTTATCATTGAATATTTCATGTGTGTATACATTCAAGTGTGTATGTATTTTTGTCTGTAGGTGAACATGGAGGCCAGAGTTAGATGTCAGGTGTCCTCCTCAGTTGTGCTCTGCCTTTTTTTATTTATTAAAGATTTAAAAAATATATGTATCTGTGTGGAGGGTATGTACACATGCGTGCTGGTGGCCAAGGAGGCCAGAAGGGTGGGGACTTTGGAGCTGGAATTACCAGTAATTGTGAGCTGCCCAACGTGAGAGGCGGGAACTGAATTTTCATCCTCTACAAAAAAAGTACCCACTCTTAGCTGCCACATTATCTCTTCAGCCTCACTGCCTTACTTATTTTATTTTACTAAGATAGTATCTCACTAATTCTGGAGCTCCATGATTTAGCTAGACTGGCTAGTCAGCCAGGCCTGGAGATCCTCTTGTTTCTACTTTCCCACCTATGCTGGGATTTCAGTATATGATTGAATTTAGTTCTTCATGCTTATACAACAAGCACTTTCCCAGCCTTAAACATAACAGTTTTATAGCGTATAGTCCTGTAAAGAAAGGGAAGGTTTTCTTAGAAACTAGGCTTGAAAACTTAGCATGAGGTTTAGGCTTCTGTTGAATAGGCAGATGATACCCAACTTGTGTGAGTGTCCATATTTTGATCTACACAGTCTGTAAATATACTGTTAGTAGAAAAGGACTTTGCAGGTGTAATTAATGTTAAGAACCTTTTAAAGATTTCATTTCAAATTATATATATGTGGGTCTCCATAGAGGCCAGAAAAAGGTGTTGAGTCTCCTGGAGCTGGAGTTCCAGGTGATTATAAGCTGCCTGGTGGAGGTGCTAGGAATGGAACTCAGGTCTTGTGGAAGAGCACCAGTACTTGCTCTTATTCTCTGAGCCATCTTTCCAGCCACCAAAATCTTTAAATAGGAAATTAACCTGGATCCTTGCTTAGTGGTATCACATGAGCACTTAAAAATCAAGAGTACTTTTTCCAGCTGGAATCAGAGAGTAGACGGGGAAATAAGATGAATTTACAGCATGAAAGGGACTCCATTAGGTGCTTTTAGAGAAGGCTGAAAAGAGAATATGAGACAGAATGTGGGCAACCTCTAGTATCTGACAGCAAGAAAGTGAAAACCTCAGTCCTACAACCAGTAGGAACCTAGTACCAACATCTGAATAACTTAGAAATGAATTTTTTTTTAAGTTTTTGGCCTTGAGATCCTAACCTAGCCAAGCTTACCTACCCATTTTACAATTTATAGAAAAGATAATAAACTTGTTATAATGCAAGTCACTACATTGGTGATAATATGGTAGCAGAAAACTAGAATACATTTTGGTACCAGGAGTAGGGTGTTCTGTTACCTAAACATAGAAGTGGCAGTGGGAGGAGGTTGGAAGAATTTTGAAGAGTATGATAGAAAAGATCTAGAACAGATTGTTAGTAGGAATGTAGATGTTAATAACTTTGCTAGTGAAGACTGAGATAGGAGTGAGTTACATGTTACTGCAAACTGACAAGAGATGACTGGCCAGCAAGTTTAGCAGAAATTATATCTTGTGCTTTTATGGAAAGCAGAATTTGCAAGTTTATTTGCAAATAAACAGGGTTGGTTTTTGTTTGTTTGTTTGTTTGTTTTGTTTTTTGTTTTTAAGCTTAGATATCCTAGCAAAATGTTGAAGGTACAAAGGTACAGCTTGCTTTTATTGTGAATATCTTTAAGGGAGTGGACCCCTGTGAAATTCATGAAATCCCCATTATGTTCTTGATAATGTTACAATTACAAGAACAATGCTAATGTCCACTGAAAGACATAGGAAAAATTAAAGAGGGCTGTTGGACTTTCTGAAATAGTGCTGCTTTTCATAAAAAGTGGTGTGTGCGCTGCCTTGGATTGCAAGTGCAACCAAGAGCCTAGAGGATTGGAGCTCAAAGCAGCAGAGGCTTTTCTTTGGGCAGTGAAATGGAGTTACTTTGGGTGTGTTTCTTATATTTATGTTCCAGATGTTCTAGTTATAAATACATTGTAGCTCAGAACATTTTATACCTAAGTTAAATGAAAATATTTTGTTGGGTTTTTTTTGAGATAGGATTTTGCTGTGTATACCTTGCTAGCCTGAAACTCAATAGACCAGCCTGGCTTGGAACTTGTTGACCATCCTCCTGTATCTGCCTGCCAAGTACTGGGATTACAGTCATATACACAGCTCCTGGTCAAGAGTTAGGTTTTTCTTTTAAACCTGGAAGCAGAAGCATTAGATGAGACTTTTTGGACTTTAGGTTGATGCTGTAGTGGTTTGAGACCTTTGGGGACTTGGTATAGGATGAATGTTTTGTGGGTAGGACAGTGTAAATCTTTGGAGACAAAATGATACCACTAAAATGTTGGACCTCTAATCTTTAGAATATTGTTATAATGCAGAAAGGAGTTGTTTTCATTGCTACTTCATAAATGAAGTGAATTGTTATGTAAATTATGGTTTACATCATTTGATAATGTAGGATATCTGAAA